>NC_066580.1:187015845-187349345 GCF_024323335.1 Lathyrus oleraceus | reverse complement strand
TTTGTGTTACTAACTATACAAACTGAATAAACCGCCATCCACGGTTAAGCATCGTTTTAATCAGAGTGCAATGAGGGGGGTCCCCATTATGGAAGGAAAAACTAGAAGATGCAAAGACATGGCCTACATCATGTTACTTTTCTAAGATGTGATTTGCCAACCACTTGATGGCTCATCCCACTTTTGTCCACTAGCTCCATTCCTCTTCAAATACCACCATCTTTGCAGTACCTATATGTTCTTGAGTTTGTACTTTGCAGTTTAGGATATCCTTTTCTAGCTCTTGTTAAGTTTTTTCATGCTTATAATTTTGTATTTGACTTTAATTTCAAGCTACCTACTTCTTGTAGAGCATGCTTAGACTAATAATTTGAGAGTGAATATAAACAAATCATTGGCACATCTTTTTTATTTTTTTGGCTTAATCGTAATTTTTGGTGTTTTTCTTTACTATTTTTTAGACTTTTGTTATCTATTTTAAAATGTTTTTAAAAGTATAATTTGATCCATTATTTAGTAACTTTATAAAATTTAATCCTACATTCTAAAAATATTGATGTGTCATATTTGAATATGATCTGATATTTATTGATTTGATAAACTATTGTCAGGTAAGATTATAGATAATAACTTAACAAAATACATTGTTTAAAATTATATATATATATATATATATATATATATATATATATATATATATATATATATATATATATATATATATATATATATATATATATATATAAAATAGAAAATTTTATGAAAAATAACAGTGTGGTATAAAAACCTTAAAATTAGTCGGAAAAAATCCACAAAAATAATATCATGTTATTTGTAATAACCAACATAATGCAAATAAAAATTTAGTGAAGTCTATTAAAAATATGAATGGTTTGAATGTATTGTTACAAACCAAATGGGTCCCAACAACACAAACAAAGGAAAAAATGAAATAGACAACAGCAACTCCAATATTGTGCCAAGAGAAAGGCCCAAAAGATCAACCCAAATGCCCATTAGGTTCAGAATGTG
Organism: Lathyrus oleraceus; assembly: GCF_024323335.1. Classification (NCBI taxonomy): domain Eukaryota; kingdom Viridiplantae; phylum Streptophyta; class Magnoliopsida; order Fabales; family Fabaceae; genus Lathyrus; species Lathyrus oleraceus. The sequence continues at coordinate 187,348,313 of NC_066580.1, read as the reverse complement.
AACAAATATCTTGTGGTGATAAGTTTATGAGCTGTCATAGTACTATCTCCAGCCTTTATTACCGTTAGTACCTGGCAATATTTAGGATAAGAATAATTTTGTTCTCTTCTTCAAATGTAGTAGATGCTGACAAGTGTCTCTAGATCCTATAATTAAGGCACAATTGTAATCTTTGCAGTCTATTTAAGGACACAAAAAGTAATGAAAAAGGCAGAAAATTATTATCCCAAAATCTATCTTTCCCCTCATACTTTCCCTGTCACAAGGGAATTTAATTCCTGCATTTTTTTCCTTAACATTTGGTGCTCTCATTACTTGATATCATGCCTCCCCGACAACAACCATCTGAACCACCTACCCTCCAACAACTACAAGAATCCATTAATAACCTCACTGCAGCCTTTTCCTCTTTCCGGAACACTCAAGACCAACGCCATGAGGATTATTTAGCTTCCATGGAATCTCTACAATCCCAAATTCCTGTCCAAGCCCAGATTTCTCCTAGCCAAGGCACCTCACACACAGATCTCACGATAAAACCACCCAAGTTACGCCTCTTGCCTTTTGACGGCACAAACCCCCTCGATTGGGTCTTCCAAGCTAACCAGTTTTTCGCTCACTACGCCATTCCCCACCACCAACGATTAGCTCACGTTGCCGGCTACATGACTGGTGACGCCCTTGGTTGGTACCAATGGATGTTCAACAATCACCTCCTTTCAACATGGGAGGCGTTCACACGAGCTTTGGAGGTTCGTTTTGGACCCTCTGCTTACGACAACCATCAACAAGCCCTTTTCAAACTCAAACAAACAGCATCAGTTGCTGACTATCAACGGGATTTCGAACGTCTTTGTAATAGGGTAACAGGTCTATCACCTTTGGCTATCACTGACTGTTTTGTCTCAGGTTTAAAATTCCATATCCAAAATGAACTTGCTGTCCATCAACCTACATCCATTTCCCAGGCCATAGGCCTTGCAAAGCTCATTGAATCCAAAACCTCTGTCACACGGCCTTTCCAAGCTACTACATCTAAATATCCAAAACCCCCGCTTCTACCCACTCCCCCGCATCAATTACCCCAACGTAACACACTCCCTCAAACCCCTTTTCCTATTAAGCGATTGAATCCCACAGAGATGCAACAAAGACGCACACAAGGATTGTGTTTTAACTGTGATGAGCGATTTCATCCTGGCCACCGCTGTAAATCCAAACAATTCTTGTTACTCCTGGATACCGATGACTCCACACCGTCAGATGCTAATTTATGTGCTCTCATTACACAAACAGACCCAATCCCATTACTCGAATCCCAAACAGATCCTGATATTACTCAACACGACACAAATGTCACCATTACAGAACCACTTAACATTGAACCAACACTATTCCAATTGTCCCTCCAAGCTGCCACTGGCCACCCCTCCCCCCGCACCTTACGTTTCACTGCATCCATTCATGGCCACCACATTACAATTTTGGTCGATTCAGGCAGCTCCCATAACATCATTCAACCGCGCGTAGCCTCTTTCTTACACCTCTCTATCCAACCCTTGTCATCTTTTTCAGTGATGGTAGGTAACGGTGATCACTTACATTGCACAGGTGTTTGCAAAGAGACCCCTTTAATGGTTGACCAACATCTTTTCACGGTTTCCCTTTACGTTCTTCCTATCCAAGGGGCTGATGTGGTTCTTGGGGTTCAATGGTTGCAAACTTTAGGGCCATTTGTCTCTGATTTTAGTGTTCCTTCTATGCAGTTTTATCACAATGATGCTCTCCTCACCATCACTGGTTCTAAACCTAACACCCTAACACAAGCTTCTGCCCACCAACTACACCGCATGCTACAAACTAATGCCATCGCAACCTTTCACTCTATCTCCATGGTCCCCAACCATCCCACACATATTTCACCACCACAAAGCACCGATCCTTTAACAGATGCACAACTCATTCAAACCTTTCACCCTGACATACAACCTATCCTTAATAACTACCTTCCCATTTTCTCAAAACCACAAGGTTTACCACCTTCAAGATATCATGACCATCACATTCACCTCCAACCCAATGCTACTCCTATCAACATTAAACCATACCGATACCCCCACTATAAAAAAGAAACCATGACCAACCTTATTAAAGAAATGTTGCAAGATGGGATAATCCAACCTAGCACGAGCCCATATTCCTCACCCGTCCTACTAGTGAAAAAAAAAATGGTTCCTGGCGGTTTTGCGTAGATTATAGGGCTCTTAACAACATCACCATCAAGGACCGTTTCCCCATACCAACCATTGATGAGCTCTTAGATGAGTTACACAGAGCAACCTATTTCTCCAAAATTGATTTAAGGTCCGGTTACCACCAAATTCGTTTAGTTCCGGAAGATTTTCACAAAACTGGTTTTCGCACGTTTGACGGCCACTATGAATTTCTAGTGATGCCTTTCGGCTTATCTAACGCCCCCTCAACCTTCCAAGCCGCCATGAATGACCTCCTTCGACCCTACCTCCGCAAATTCACCCTCGTCTTCTTTGACGACATCTTAATCTACAGCCCCACATGGGAATTACACCTCACTCACATCAACCAAGTCCTAGCTTTACTTGCTACCCACCAATTCTATGCTAAACTATCCAAATGCCAATTTGGGGTCCTTTCTATTGACTATTTAGGACACCTGATTTCAGCAAATGGTGTACAAGCTGATCCTTCAAAAATTCAGGCCATGATCTCTTGGCCTCCACCTAAAAACATTACTGCACTTAGGGCTTTCCTGGGACTTACAGGATTCTACCGTCGTTTTGTCTTGAATTACGTATCTATTGCCAGCCCTCTCACAGATTTACTGAAAGCTAATTCATTCAAATGGACAGACGAAGCAGTTGTAGCTTTTGACACTCTCAAAGAAGCAATGATCAAACTACCTACTCTTACCTTACCTGATTTCTCCCAACCCTTCGAAGTCACGACTGATGCATCCACCACAGCAATTGGTGCTGTTTTGTCCCAAAACTCCCGACCCATCGCTTTTTTCAGCAAAAAGCTGAACGCCCGTCTTTCTGCCGCATCCACATATGTGCGAGAGTTATATGGCCTAACTGAAGCAATAAAAAAATGGAGACAATATTTGTTAGGATCCACTTTTAAGATCTATATAGATCATAAGAGTTTGAAATGTCTCATGACACAAACAATCCAAACCCCAGAGAAACAAAAGTGGTTAACTAAACTTGTGGGTTATAACTATGAAATTCATTACAAACCTGGAAAAGACAATGTTGTCGCCGACGCATTATCTCGAGTAACTGAGCCACCAATTGAGGAAATCTATGCAGCTATTAGTTCCCTTTCTTCCCCTTTAATTTCTCAATTACAATCTTTTTTTTCTACTAACCCTGCAGGTCAGAATCTAATCAGGAAAGCACAAGAAGACACCAAAATGAGGCAACATTTTTCTCACAAATCAGACCTACTCTACTTCAAAGATAGACTGTTTATACCTGAAGAAACAGGGCTTTGATTGGAAATTCTACAAGAATTCCATGCTTCACCTTTAGGCGGCCACTCCGGTATTCAAGCTACCTTGGCGCGTGTATCAGCATCCTTCTATTGGCCGGGTATGCACCGAGATGTCAAACAATTCGTCAATCGCTGCACCACTTGCCAACACAATAAATACAACACCCATGCCCCTTACGGTTTACTCCAACTGTTACCGTTACCTCAACAAGTTTGGGATGACATCTCCATGGATTTCATCACCAACCTTCCCCCATCGCATCATAAAACCACCATCTGGGTCATTGTTGATCGCCTCACCAAATTTGCCCATTTTATTTCGCTACCTGCAAGTTTCACTGCTGCCTCACTAGCTCCAATTTTCATTTCTGAGATCTACAAACTCCATGGGGCACCCAAAACAATTGTTAGTGACAGAGACCGTATATTTGTCAGTCAGTTTTGGCGCTCCTTGTTCAAACACCTGGGAACCACACTTTCTTTCAGTAGCTCTTACCATCCTCAAACCGACGGACAAACCGAAGTTGTAAATCGCTGTTTGGAGACATACCTGCGTTGTTTTGTGAGCGACGAGCCACAACTTTGGGTTCGCTTCCTCTCACTTGCGGAATTTTGGTATAACACCGCTTTTCACTCTGCGATAGGTATGACTCCGTTCGAAGCCCTCTACGGTCGCAAACCACCCACCTTGGTTCCATACACCACTGGGAAATCCAAAATCAACACCTTGGATGAATTACTTCACAACAAAGCTCGCATCCTCCGTCTGCTCAAAGAAAACCTCACCAAAGCCATAAATTGTATGGTTCAACATGTAAACCTCCATCGAAAGGACAAACAATTTGAAGTTGATCAATGGGTTTTCTTAAAATTACAACCTTACCGACAAAGTTCTGTCCAACATCGACCCTCACAGAAGCTAGCAAAGCGATACTACGGCCCTTTCCGCATCCGTCGGCGCATTGGTCCAGTAGCTTATGAGCTGGAGCTTCCAGTTTCCTCCCGGATCCACCCTGTTTTCCATGTGTCTCTCCTCAAGCTTTGTCACGGCCAACCAGTTACTCAGGTCTCCCCCCTTCCCGATCTGGTAGCTTTTCCGCCTCAAGAACTGACCCCAATTGCTGTGCTAGCTCACAAACCTCTGCATGGTGAAATCAAAGAAGTACTGATTCAATGGGACGGCATTCCAATTTTCGAAGCAACTTGGGAACAGAAGTCACTGTTTCGAGCAAAGTACCCTCACTTTAATCTTGAGGACAAGATTTGTCTCAATGGGTACGGTAATGTTACAAACCAAATGGGTCCCAACAACACAAACAAAGTAAAAAATGAAATAGACAACAGCAACTCTAATATTGTGCCAAGAGAAAGGCCCAAAAGATCAGCCCAAATGCCCATTAGGTTCAGAATGTGAACAAATATCTTGTGGTGATAAGTTTATGAGCTGTCATAGTACTATCTCCAGCCTTTATTACCGTTAGTACCTGGCAATATTTAGGATAAGAATAATTTTGTTCTCTTCTTCAAATGTAGTAGATGCTGACAAGTGTCTCTAGATCCTATAATTAAGGCACAATTGTAATCTTTGCAGTCTATTTAAGGACACAAAAAGTAATGAAAAAGGCAGAAAATTATTATCCCAAAATCTATCTTTCCCCTCAGACTTTCCCTGTCACAAGGGAATTTAATTCCTGCATTTTTTTCCTTAACATGTATCTTCCAACCTTCCAATGAAGTTTAAGGTGACTCTTGTGTTGTGTGAGAGGTCATCAAAATATGTCTTGACTCTTTGGCTATTAACTTTGAATTATTCCTCTGTTTTTTCATTTAAGAGGTTCATAATCCGATGTGAATAAATTTTCAAAAGCTTAAAGGGGTCTGCCCATCTTGACTTAAGCTTTTCAGAATAGTTTTAGTCTGGAGTTAAACAAAAGGACTTGTTGGTCTTCTACTAATTCTTTTTTTTATACTTTGTATCGTGCCATTTCTTAATCTTCTCTTTATAGAGATCAACATTTTCATATGAGAAAAATCTATGTTCCTCTAACTCATTGAGTTGAAGCATTCTAGATTGACATCAGATATTAAGTTGAAATTAAAGTTTTCTATAGCCCAAAATATTTTGTATCAACTTAATGAGTAGGTGAAGCCTTGTTATACACAAGTCTACAAGGAGACATACCTAAGGGGGTCTTGTATGCATTTCTATAAGCCCACAAAGCATCATCAAGATGCTTGGACTAGTCCTTTCTTGAAGGATTAATCACCTTTTATAAGATTCTTTTAATCTCCTTATTGGACAACTCAGGTTTCCCACTACTTTAAGGATGATAATTTGTAGCAACTTTGTGTTTAACCCTGTTGCTACCGGGATTTCACGATAACAAAACATGGACTAAGGAGATGTCAAAGGGAGGCAAAATCAGAAGAGTCTCCACCGAATTTTATTTGTGTGCCTCTGTCGGAGAGGTGAGGAAAAATAGTCGATAAAACCCTCGAAAAAGAGACGCGCACAGGAAGCGCTAAAAGAGAATAAGGAATCGGTCTCGTAACCGAGATTTTGGTTTGAAAGTCGGTTACACGAGGGGAAGGTATTGGAACCCCTCACGTCCATGGTACTCCATTGGAACCATTTGGGTTATTTTACATACATGGGGATTTACCTATCATTGTTTTATTTTCAAAAGAATGTGTGTGAAAGAGGGGATGTGTCGCACCTCGAAAAATGGGGATACGACTTTAAACGAAGCGCGATCGCACGCTCGCAATGATGGACTGAACAGAGTCGCCACCGAACTTTATTTATTCCTAAAAAGGAAAGGGGATATCGATAAAACCCAAGACAAAACGACAATGATTATGGTCGTCACAACCAATATCAGGGTTCAGGAGTCGGTTACGCAAGGGGAAGGTATTAGCACCCCTCACGTCCGTTGTATCCAACGGGAACCGTTTAGTTAGTTTCGTTTTGAATGTTAGCTTATGTTAGTCTTCTCAAGTTATTATGCGCGAAAGAAAGAAAAGGGTAAGAGAAGAATGTTTTTTTATTTTTAACGAAGGGCCTATCCTAAGTTTTTTATTAGTGGGTCTGACAAGATTTACAAATCCTGCTCCTACGTATCTTAAAAGAGAAATCAAGGCTTACGTAGTTCTGGGTAGAAAAATGTTTGTTTGTTGGTCGATTTTAGCGAAAGCTATACTGTATTAATCGACGAGAACATTGTTTTACCCAAAACAGATGAGGAGTGGACGTACACCACACATCGAACGGATTTATAAATCTACATTCGGAAAAGCGTCACTTATCTCGACTCAACAATCGTGGCCGAAACATTATTTTCCATCACCTTAAGACAATATGTCTTTCATTTATGAAAAAGGTTTTTGATTAATCACACGACGGCGAGAAAGAGTTTGACTGGTTGGATGTATTTTGAGTGATGGCGAGAACTTGGATGAGCGAGATATCCATCTCGAATCCTAGTCCCAGGAGTGCACGGTATACACCATGTTCCATTTCCATCTTTATTGAAAAAGTGTTTAATAAAGATTAAGTGTTTTGAATTTGATTGAGAAAGGGGTTTGAAGAAACCGCATTGACAATTTTAGACGATGGCGAGAGCTAAGATAAGCAAGGCATCCACCTTGAATCTTAATCTCAGGAGTGCACGGTATACACCATGTTCCATTTCCATCTTTATTGAAAAGGTGTTGAATAAGGATTAAGTATATATTTTGAGTTTGGAAAATGAATATTTGATGAGAACGAGACATGAGCCCTAAGATCAAAAATTCAGGGTTCCACTGGAATGCTAGATTCCAATGGTCCTTTTCTTTTGAGTTATTCAAAAAAATGTTTTAATATTTTAACTTAAATAGTAAAGCGTTTTAATTGGGATAAGAAACAAATTAATCAGATTAAAATGTATAACTTGGGGTAGGATCAAAGTTTAAGAAAGTAGTCATAAGTATTTTATTCTATTAATTAGTCAACATCATTACTAGATATTTATTTAATTATTTATTCATAACATTCTAACAATAATAAATAAAACTACAAAGAAAATGATATTATTTGGTAAAATAATAATTCTATATATATTCAATCATTTAGAGAAAATAGCAACAAATAAAGTGGAGAAAAATACAATTATATTCTTTTTATGTCTAATAAAATAAAGTGAGAAAATAAGAACAACTTAATATTAGACACATGCATATATTTTTTTTAAAAGTATGATAATAAAACAATTAAATACTTTTTGTTCTCTTTAAAATTTAACTAAAATAATAGCCAAAGAAATTAAACATAACTTTTTTTATTTTATTTTTTTCTAACATAATCTAAACATAAGCATAACTAAATTAACCTTTTTTAATATTTCTTATAACATAATTTTAAATTATAATGAAAATAAATAAATTAACTATTTAAAAACAATAAAAATTCTTATAACACAATCTAAAAATAATAATCAAAATAACTAAATTAATTTTTTTTATATTTCTTATAACAATCTAAAATAATGATGAAAACAACTAAATTAATCTTTTTAATAATTTTTATAACATGATCTAAAACTAATGATGAAAATAACTAAATTAATTTTTTAATGATTTTTATAACATGATCTCAAACTAATGATGAAAATAACTAAATTAATTTTTTAATGATTTTTATAACATGATCTCAAACTAAAATAAAATAAATGGTAAACTTATTATTTTTGGAATTTTATGATATGATCTAAAATTAAAGAGAAATAAATGGTAGGTTTTCTGGAGTTTCTACTAGATGATCTAAAATTAAAAGAAAATAAATGGTAAGCTCTTTTTGGAATATTTTTATGACATAATCTAAAATGAAAAATAAAATAAATGGTAAACTCTTTTTTTGCAAATTTCATGATATAATCTAAAATTAAAAGTAAAATAAATGGTAAACTTTTTATTTGGAAATTTTATGATATAATCTAAAATTAAAAGAAAATAAATGGTAAACCTCTTTTTTGAAATATTTCATGATATAATCTAAAATTAAAAGAAAAATAAATGGTAAACTCTCTTTTTGGAAATTTTATGATATAATCTAAAATTAAAAGAAAATAAATGGTAAACCTCTTTTTTGAAATATTTCATGATATAATCTAAAATTAAAAGTAAAATAAATGGTAAACTCTTTTTTGAAATATTTCATGATATAATCTAAAATTAAAAGTAAAATAAATGTTAAATTTGATTTATTTTTTATTTTTATGACATAATCTAATAATAATAATGAAAATAACTAAATTAACTTTTTAAATATTTTATAACATAACCTAAAATACAAAATAATAAATAGAAAACTCTTTTTGTAATTTTTATTAATATGACTTATATGTATTTATCTATTTATTTTCATTTTAAAAAAATAACAAAAGAATAAGTTGATTTAAATGTTTTAAGAAACAAAGAAAATAAAGTAAACGGTTAATCGAAAATGCAAGGCTTATGACCGAGTATTCGAGGGTTCCCATCGGAATGCAAGATTCGAATGGTCCTTTTTCATTCAAATTAAAGAAAGTTATTTGATGGGCAACAAACGTTTGATAAGAATCAATTGTTCAAAGAGTTGCGCCAGAATGCTTGATCCCAACGGTCCTTATTTTGCCCAAGTTGATTTAAATGTTTTGAGAGCGAAAGAAAAGAATGAATGACTATTCCAAGATGCGTGCCTCGGGAACAAACTCGTTCGAGGGTTCTACTGGAATGCTAGATTCCAACAGTCCTCTTCTTTCGTGTTTGTTTAGAAAAATGATTTTAATATTATGTTTGATTTGTGAAATGGTCGAAAACAAATTCTATTTATTTTGAAATGGATTTTGAAATTTAAATGAAAATGAGAAATGTTAGTATGATTATTTACACGGGAGGGTATGCACATACACTATATAGTTAACCGACTTAACACAAATGAAATCGATTAAATAATTAATCATGTAAATCACTTAGAAATTAAAAAAACAATTAATTAAATAGAATCTAATTAAAAAAATCAAATAAAAATTGAATCAATTAATTAAGAAAATAATAATAATAATAATAATAATAATAATAATAATAAGAAAAAGAAAAAGGGTGCCTAAATTACTCCAGTAACTAGACCCAATTCAAAAACTTGTATATTAAATGATAAATATATAAATAAAAATAAACTAAATGAATAAAAGAAAAGAAAAGAAATAAAAGAAATAAATTAAAATTAAAAATTCAAGTGAGTAACTTCTCACTCCACGAATGCTACTAGTGCATCTTAAATGCAAAATTAATAGTTACAAAAAATATTTGACTTTCTCCTAAAAAAACACATTAAATTAACAATTAATTGAAAATAAATCCAAGAAAATAGCAACCGATACAACCATCCTTCTCTCTTTTTTTTTGTCCTCATTTTAACATATAAAGAGGTAAAATTACTTAATTAATAATTATTATTAAAGAAAACTTAATTAATAATGTCCAAATAGATCTTGACCTTTTCAAACTTAATGTGTCTGACTAAGAAATGGATAAGTACTAATCATTAAAAAAAATCATAAATAAAATATTAAAATAAATTGGGAATCAGATATTTTGAGAAAAAAACGTTCTCATCCTCTCTCCCTAATTATTGTCTTCCTCCTCTCTCAAACCCGCGCCTCTCAAACTCTCATCATCTCTCAATCTCGCTCACGGTACACTACTCCCAATTCTCACTCTAAACACGAAAGCCATGGTTTTAAAGAGAATCAAGCAAGAAGGCTCACCTTCAGTGGTGATTCGGCGACGATGAAGAGTTCATATCTTCCTCTCTTCGCTAGGTTTTTTCACGCCGTCGCCTGAAGATTAGGGTTTCTGTGGTTAGGATTTTCGTTTGGACAAATTTAGGGTTTTTTTCCGCCTCCAAGATTTAAGGTTTTTTCTGCCTTTTCACCTCCGCTTCGCCCCTCTTTATATTCACTACCTTAGGGTTTCAAATTGGTCTATGGAGATCAAAAGGGGTTTCTGCGAAATCCCTTTAGGGTTGTCAGATTTTGGTCTGCGTCTCGTATGTTTGTTCTGGAATGGTAACGTGAACCTACCCTTTCTCGCTCTATTTCGTCTTGATTCTCTTTCGGGTATTTTTTGAATTTTAACGCTTTACCAATTACTTTGTTTTACTGCAGTGAAAATTTAGTGGAAGCATGAGTAAATTCGATTTGTATTGTGATGTGTTCTACCGCAGGTTTGTTGTATTGCTGCAGAATGGATGGAGAATGATGGTGCAGGTTCTGCAGGTTTGGCAATGTCAAATTAGGTTAATCATTTGGTATGTTGCATGTTCATGATCATGGCCTTGTTTCATGTTGATGTAGGATATTGACAGCATGATGCATTACATGAGTGTGGTGTGAGGTTACTGTCATGGTTGTTTTAATGGAGGGTTGAGGACGGGTTAGAAGATGTTGAGAAGATGAATTGAAGGAGAGGTTGGAGATGGTTATCGGTTGTAGATTCAGTTAGACTCGGCGATTTTATGAGTTAGCTTAGCAATTGGAGGAATTGTTTGTTAGACCGTTATTGGAGCTCCGTTGAATTTCGTGGTTCCAGAAGTTCATTGAGCTGTTATGAGTTTTTATGGTCGATAACTGTTAACTGATTTCCCTTCTTTTCTTTAGGTTCTAAAAAAATCATGAGCCACAAGTGGAGCGCCCCTTCCAGGTTTCCGTTATACACCTGCACTCTTATGCCTCTTGTTTGCTGAAACTGAGCATTAAAAGGCTCAGTTGTGAAGCTTGAGAAATGTCTTGCAATTAAGTTCATATTTTGTTATTGTCTGCGGCGGTCAGCGAGAGATTCCGATGCAGTTTTTGTGGTTAGGTGGTTTAGGTACGACTCTGATGGTGATGGATGTGTTTGGTGACTGATAATGCGAAAGGAAAATGTATTGGATTTGTGGTAATTTGGTATGTAGTATGAAATTGTAAGGGAATGTTCGAAATTGTGCCTGAAATTGGGCTTGAAATTGTTCAGGTTTTGGATACTGATTGTGTAATAGGATTGTGTATAGATGGAATTAGAAATGATTGTAATTTTGAACATATTTGTTTCAGGAATGAATAGGAAGTTTGAAGGTTACTGGTTAGCTTGGGATCTTCGGCTTGGATGCGGCTACGAAGCGCATTGGATGGCGGGGCTGTTTTGGAATTCTTATGGAGAGCTATGGCCTTGATGATGTTGATTCGCTACTGTTAGAAAAATCATATGTAATGGATTGGGATATATCGAATGTATTGAAATGGTTGGGTAGTGACTATTGTAATTTGGTTAGATAATATGTAATTGAAAGCGAGTGAAAATTTGAATGGTTTATATAATATGGTATGGAATCAAATTACAGGAAATTTGGGGAAAATGAAATTGAATGGACAAAGAGCTCCATGAATTTGAATGGTTTATGTAATATGGGTGAAATTGTTTGTAACTTTGGAATTGAGTGGTTGTATATTGGTATTGGTTTAGAAATGAACATGTAATTAGGTTTTGGTTGTAATTTGAACTTGATTGAAGTGATTGTAAAGAATAAGAAATGGTTGTAACTTGGTTTATGGAAATGGATATTTGGTTATAAAAATGGATATGGATTTTAGAAATAATCCAAGACTCATCTAAATGTCAATTTAAAATCAAAAAACCAATAAAACCAATTGAAATCAAATTAATCTATAATTTGTTAAAATTAATTTGATATCAATTCTAACATTTATTTGAAAATTAAAATTAATAAAAGTTTGAATCATTAGTAAAAAAACAATTAAGATTAAATTGAAATTTGAAATTAGACTTAATTTGAAATTAAAATCAAATTGAAAATTAAAAAGTCAAATAACTTAAATTATAATCCATTTTGTAATTAAAAGCACCATGATAGAAAAGGCTTAGATAATGACCAATGTTTATCAAAATCGAGACAATATGAATTTGGGAATGGACGGTTGACTTTGGTCAACTAATTGACTAGAAAGTCAACGATTGACCTTAGACGTGAATTAGGGTTTACATTAAAATGAATGCATGACGCATACTGGATGAATGCAGATGGATCTAAAATCGGGGTATGACAGTTGCCCCTATTTAAGTATCTTCAACTAGAGAATAAGAAGCAGGAAACTCTTCATATGATCATAGTGGGAGATAGTTAAATACTAAGAAGATCCGGATTTTGATCCTGAATCCCTATGACGTGATATGATATGATATGCGCTGATGCAAGATTCTCTTTTTTGTAATTTTTATCTGCTAGGGATATGGTGAACCCTTAACAGGAGATGCTACTAGACAGACCAACCCGTGGGGAATGCTGATGGTCCACAGGGAGACAGACAAATGGTAAAAAAAACAACTCGCCTGGGAAAACAATCCTGCTGGAGAGTCAGACACACACCGGGGGAGTACTCAAAGTGAAATTTGATAAACGATACTTAAAATACAAGAGATTTCGGTAGTAAGTTCACATATGACTTACTAAACCCGAATATGAAAATTTCTACAACAGGTTCATATATGACCTGATAACACTGAAACAATCATAGAGAAAAACTCTTCAAAACAGGTTCACATATGACCTGATAATACTAGAATAAAGCTCAACGACAGGTTCATATATGACCTGACAATGCTGGGGAATATCAAGAACTTGGTAATACTGGAATAAAGCTCAACAACAGGTTCATATATGACCTGACAATGCTGAAACAATCATAGAGAAAGATTCTTCAAAACAGGTTCATATATGACCTGATACTGAAATAAAGCTCAACAACAGGTTCATATATGACCTGACAATGCTCAACAACAGGTTCATATATGACCTGAATAAAGCTCAACAACAGGTTCACATATGACCTGACAATGCTGGGGAATATCAAGAACTTGGTACTACTGGAATAAAGCTCAACAACAGGTTCATATATGACCTGACTAAAGCTCAACAACAGGTTCATATATGACCTGACAATGGAATAAAGTTCAACAACACGTTCATATATGACCTGAATAGCACTGAACAACAGGTTCATATATGACCTGATAATGGAATAAAGTTCAACAACACGTTCATATATGACCTGAATAGCACTGAACAATAGGTTCATATATGACCTGATAATGGAATAAAGTTCAACAACAGGTTCATATATGACCTGAATAGCACTGAACAACAGGTTCATGTATGACCTGATAATGGAATAAAGTTCAACAACAGGTTCATATATGACCTGAATAGCACTGAACAACAGGTTCATATATGACCTGATAATGGAATAAAGTTCAACAACAGGTTCATATATGACCTGAATAGCACTGAACAACAGGTTCATATATGACCTGACAATGCTCAACAACAATTGGAATCTTAATCGTAAGTAATGGATTATAACCAACTTTTAACGGATTTTGCCAACAACAATTGGACTTGAAAATGACTGCGAAAATCGGATGTTGGTTTAAGGGCACCAAATACAAACTGGAATTAGAGGTCAAAGGGTATAGGATCAACAACAAGACCTGGGTCAATGAAAAATGAGCCCGAAGTACATTTCGGCTATATATGATTTGAATTTTTTTTATGCATGATATATGAATGATCATGATATGCAATGCTGACAATAGGCAGACTGGGAGTTTGTAGGGACTGTTTACAGAGATTCTGATTCCTCAACACCAATAACTCAAACCCGTACAATTAACAAGCGCATCCAGAGGAGAATCTATCGTGATTGACAATTATAAATAACCAAAGGCCCATCCTTCTAGAGGATTAATAAGTTATATTCCATGGGGACTTTTGTTGGTGATCCAGGAATATTTATGCAACCTTGAGGCTTTCGGTGAAACAAATGATTTTCCTTTGATTTTCACATATATCAAAGTAACTTTGTTCTTTTTACTAAATTTCAAATTCTTTTTCAAGTTTCAAAATTTCATTATTAACAAATAAATGACACTTTGCATAACAAAGAAAAGCATAGACGAACACAACTAACAATGATTGGGAAAACTTGTATTTTATTCAAGAATGGTAGCACATAAATGGCGTAGCTCCATAGAGTGTTACATTTTTTTGGAAAATGGCAATAAGGAAAGGTTTACGTTGAATTCAGTGACCACTAACATCCCTACTGGATATGATTCCCCAAAACCTTGCTTCTAAGGGGAGTAACTGGATTGATCTTCCGCCTTAGATTCTTCGGTGTTAATCAGTAACAACTGATGCAGTTTATGCCTTGTGCCCCTAACTTTTGCCTGGATCGCCCTTTCGGGTTTTCAACACACCGGGACGCTCTTTTTTGCCTAAGTCGCCCTTTCAGGTTTTCGACTTAGCGAGCTACCATTTTTTTATTCATCCCTAACTTTTGCCTAAATCGCCCTTTCAGGTTTTCGATTTAGCGGGTTTTTATTAGGCATAGTATTTTTTAACTGGATCAGAGTTCACGGGGTGTGAGAGCTCTTCATCATCCATAGTTGTGAGAATTAAGGCACCTCCGAAGAAGGCTTTCTTCACAACATATGGGCCTTTATAATTGGGAGTCCACTTCCCATGTGAGGCCTTGTGTATTGGCAAGATCTTCTTAAGCACGAGGTCTCCTTCTCTGAATTCCCGAACACGTACTTTCTTGTCAAAAGCCCTTTTAAGTCGTTTTTGGTATAACTGTCCATGGCATAAAGAAGTCATTCGCTTCTCATCTATGAGGTTTAACTGATCAAATCTATTTTGAATCCATTCAGCCTCTTCTAGCTTGGTCTCCATCAAGATTCTCATTGAAGGTATCTCCACTTCAATTGGGAGAACTGCTTCCATCCTATATACCAAAGAGAACGGGGTTTCCCCTATTGAAGTGCGGACGGAAGTCCGGTATCCATGCAGTGCGAAGGGTAGCATTTCATGCCAATCCTTATAGGTTTTCACCATTTTTTGCAGGATTTTCTTGATGTTTTTATTAGCAGCTTCAACAGCGCCATTCATCTTTGGACGATATGGTGAAGAGTTATGGTGCTAAATCTTGAAGCTCTCGCATAATTCTTTCATGGTCTTATTGTTCAGATTCGTCCCATTATCTGTGATGATCCGGCTTGGAATTCCATAACGGCAAATGATCTCTTTCTTGAGGAACCGTGCAACCACTTGTTTTGTCACATTAGCGTAAGAGGCGGCTTCTACCCATTTGGTAAAGTAATAAATGGCAACCAGGATGAAGCGGTGACCATTGGAAGCTTTAGGCTCGATGGCGCCAATCATGTCGATGCCCCACATTAAGAAAGGCCAAGGTGACGTCAAAAAGTTTAGTAGGGTCGAGGGCACGTGTACCTTGTCAGCATAGATTTGGCATTTATGACACTTTCTAGCATAATTGAAGCAGTCGGATTCCATGGTCAACCAGTAATAACCAACTCTCAAAATCTTCTTGGCCATGGCATGCCCATTGGCATGAGTTCCAAAGGATCCTTCATGAATCTCCTTGATCAATAGGCCCGCTTCACGTCCATCCACGCATCTGAGCAGAATCATGTCGTGGTTTCGCTTGTATAACACACCATTGCTTAAGAAGAATTTAGATGCTAATTTCCTCAATGTTTTCTTGTCAAGGGTTGTTGCATCTATTGGATATTCTTGACTTTGCAAAAAGCATTTGATGTCGTGAAACCAGGGTTTACCATCAGCTTCCTCTTCAACCGACTGGCAGTAGGCAGGCTCAACTTTCCGCTCGATCTGAATGAGAGGCGCTTCATTATGGAATCTAACTTGGTACATTGAAGCCAACATAGCCAGAGCATCAGCAATTTGATTCTCAGTTCTCGGGATATGACGGAAAGTGATTTCATCAAAGTATTTTATTAGTTCCATGACATAGGCACGATATGGGATCAACTTGGTATCACGGGTTTCTTATTCGCCTTTGACTTGGTATATCACCAAGGCCGAGTCTCCATATACTTCGAGGATTTTGATTCGGAGATCAATTGCTGCTTCAATGCCTAGGATGTACGCCTCATATTCTGCTATATTGTTCGTGCAATCAAAACACAACCTTGTTGTGAAAGGAGTGTATCCACCATTTGGATTTAATAGAACAGCTCCTACGCCATGCCCCATGTAATTGGAGGAACCATCGAACATGAGCTTCCACTGAGATCCGGGTTCAGGTCCTTCATCAAGTCCTGGGATTTCACAATCTTTTACTACCATAATGTCTTCATCAGGGAAGTCAAATTTCAACGGCTGGTAATCTTCAACGGGCTGGATTGCCAAGTAATCAGACAACACACTTCCTTTAATGGCTTTCTGAGATACATATTGGATGTCATACTCAGAAAGTAACATCTGCCAACGGGCGAGTCTTCTAGTTAAAAATGGCTTTTCAAAGATATACTTTATTGGATCCATTTTTGAGATCAACAAAGTAGTGTGGCAAATCATGTATTGTCTTAGACGACGAGCGTCCCATGCTAAAGCACAACAAGTTTTCTCCAAGAGTGAATATCGGGTTTCACAATCGGTAAATCTCTTACTTAGATAATAAATGGCATGCTCTTTTCGACCGGTTTCGTCATGTTGTCCCAGCACACATCCCATTCACTTTTCAAGCACAGTTAGGTACATAAAGAGTGGTTTCCCATGAACGGGTGGAATTAGAATAGGGGGCTCTTGCAGGTATTGTACGATCTTCTCAAAAGCCATCTGGCAGTCAGAGTTCCATTCAACTACATGATCTTTTCTCAGCAACTTGAATATAGGTTCACACGTAGCAGTCATATGAGATATAAACCTAGAGATGTAGTTCAAACATCCCAGAAATCCTCTAACTTCTTTCTCTGTACGTGGAGTAGACATTTCTTGTATTTCCCTAACCTTGTCCGGATCTACCTCAATTCCTCGTTGACTAACAATGAAACCAAGCAACTTTCCAGATCGGACACCGAAGGTGCATTTAGCATGATTCAGCCGTAGTCGAAATTTCCGAAGATGCTCAAATAGCTTTTGCAAGTGGTCTATATGACCCTCTTCACTTTGGGATTTCGCTATCATGTCATCCACATAAACCTCAATTTCCTTATGCATCATGTCATGGAAAAGAGTGGGCATTGCTCTTTGGTAAGTTGCCCCAGCATTTTTGAGACCAAATGGCATTACCTTGTAGCAAAATGTTCCCCAAGGGGTGATGAATGTGGTCTTTTCCATGTCTTCTGGATCCATCTTAATTTGATTATAACCCAAGAATTCGTCCATAAAGGAGAAGACTGCGAACTTAGCAGTGTTGTCTACCAGAGTGTCAATATGTGGCAGGGGGAAGTCGTCCTTTGGACTAGCTTTGTTTAAATCCCTATAATCAACACACATCCTGACTTTGCCATCCTTTTTGGGTACTGGCACAATATTAGCTACCCATTGGGGGTACTTTGCAACTGCTAGAAAACCGGCATCAAATTGACGTTTCACCTCGTCACAAATCTTTAGAGCCATGTCGGGTCTTGCTCTTCGGAGTTTCTGCTTTACTGGCGGACAATCTGGCTGTAGTGGTAGCTTGTGGACAACAATATCAGTATCTAAACCTGGCATATCCTGATACGACCAAGCAAATACATCTATATACTCTTGTAGGAACTTGATCAATCTTTCTTTGATGCTTTCCCCAAGTGTAGTCCCAACTTTGACCTCTTTCTTGTCTTCCTCGGTGCCAAGGTTGATTGTTTGCACTGGTTCTTGATGTGGTTGAAGGGCCTTTGACTCGTGCTCGAGCATCCTTTCCAATTCTTCAGGGAAATCACAATCTTCCTCACTCTCCTCTTCCGCTTGGTAGATGGGGAGTTCAAAATTATAGGAAGTAGTGGGGTCATCGAATTCAACTGGTTTATTGATTCTTCTGCATGTTTTTTAATGATGGTTTTTTTAGAAAAAATGGAAATAAAATGCAAAAGAAATAAAATATTTTTGTAGTTATTGAAAGGATTGCCATTTTAAGAAAAGAAAAACGAATGAATGAACGATAAGATTTGAATAAAATGCTCTTTATTTGTCATAATGATTTTTGAAATTTAAAAGGGGCCCTACAAATGATCCATTAGCGGGCAGAGCTAAGGATTTAAAAAAAAAACAAAGGAAAACACAATTACTTTGACACAGGAAAAACTTTTGGAATCTCAACTGCTTCTCAATTTGTCAGGGCTGCTTTACATCGGTATATCAGGTTTGATGCTTCTCCATCTTCGGTGTCATCTTCAACTGCACCAACCTGATCTCCATGGATAAATTCTGTGCTCAGGAAGACTTCTTGTATGCTCCACACACGGTCCTTTGCAGGGACCAGGGCTCCTCCATTAGCAAAAGGCTTGTACCCCAAACCAAAACGATCATTTTTCTCACTGACGTTGATGACTTGCCCCCGACCTGCAGGGCCTCCACTTTCAACTGCTGATCTTGCACTATTCAAAGAGGCGAACGACAGACTGGTTCTCTCAATAGGGTCCTTGACCTCTTCAAGTGTGGCATTGGATATTTCAAGTGCTTGGAAAGAGGTCTCTAAGGCATCCTCATCAGCCTCGATATAACGGAAAGAGGAGAGTTGACTGATGATAAAATCTTCTTCACCCGAGACAATGACGAGCTTGTCATCGACAACAAACTTCATCTTTTGATGCAGAGTAGAAGTTACTGCCCCAGCAGCATGTATCCATGGGCGTCCCAAAAGGCAACTAATTGTAAGCGGGATTTATGTCCATGACTTGGAAATTCATGGGGAATACATGCGGTCCGATCTGTATTGGTAGCTCTACCTCCCCAACTACTGTCCTTCGAGAACCATCAAACGCTTTTACCATAAGTGCACTAGGTTTCAATTCCGAACCTTGGTAAGATAATTTAGCAAGTGCCCTCTTTGGTAGAACATTGAGGGACGATCCAGTGTCAACTAAAACTCTGGCCAGAGCATCTTCTTGGCACTTTATGGATACATGTAAAGCGCGGTTGTGATTCTTCCCCTCCTTGGGTAGCTCTTCATTGCTGAAACTTAGAGTGTTGCAGGCTGTGATATTGGCGACCACCCCATCGAATTGGCCAACCGTTATATCTTGGGTAACATGAGCCTGAGCAAGCACTTTCAGTAGAGCTTCCCTATGAGCTTCAGAATTCAGAAGCAAAGACAAGATAGATATTTTTGATGGTGTTTGATGTAACTGATCAACTATCTTGTAGTCAGATTTCTTTATTATCCTTAGAAACTCACTCGCTTCATCTGCTTGCACAGCCGGCTGTGCCCCTCCATGTTCTGGGGTAGGATTTGCATTTGCAGGTTCCCTTGTTGGTTCTTGAGGGTTTACATTAACATTGGGAGTATAAATTTGACCACTGCGGGTCATCCTGCTTGTCCCTGCGATGTTAGTGATATCGGTGTCAACATTCTCCAAGCCTTTCTTACTTTCAGCAGCTTTGGGTTTTTCATCTACCACCCCATCCACCACCATTATGTCATACTTCCAGGGTACCGCTTTGGTGCTTTCAAAGGGAAAGGGGGTAGGCATACAAACTACCACGGGTGATGGATGAACAACATCTTTTCTATGATAAGTTATCTCAAACGGTTTTGGTAAATTGAAAACGGGTTCAATGACTGAAACTTCCTCATTTGTTGTAGGACCACAAATTTGTAAAACACCATGATCCATCAAGTTCTGAATGTCGTATCGTACCACTTTACATCCCCTTGGATGAATGATACATTCTTCACAATTGTCGTGGCGTGTATCAATCAAACTAGCTCCCACCAATCTTGCATGAAGTGCTAGCAATGGAGTTTTAACATTTTCCACGTTTTTGATTATACAAACATCAAAAACATCCTCGATGGAATTAACATCGCCATGCGCCGGCAGAGGGTTACTTTTTACGTTGGGTTCGATGTCTCGAAATGAAAGAATCTTCTTCTCAACCAGGTCTCGCACAATATGCTTCAAAGCATAACATCCCTCTAAATGGAGGTAAAGGATTTGGTGGAGGACCCAAAGGTCTGGGAGTCACCAACCCTTTTCGTAGTAACGATGGGTATAATTCAGTGTATGTCATAGGGATTGAAGCAAACAGAAGTCTACCTCTTTGTACCCTATTTTGATTTGGAGGATTTTGTGGACGAGGAGCCTGTGCCCTTGGCTGTTGATAAGCAGGTGGCGCAGACGCTTGTTGGTATACTGGTGCTTGTTGAATAGGTTGATAGACAGGAGCTTGTGACTGGCTGAAATTGGGTGTGACTGCTGCCACATACGGTTGTTGAACATACTGCATTGGATAAGTTGGTTGTTGTTGAGAAAATTGATGTTGCTTCTTCCATGAAAGACTCCTCCTTTGACTGGTTGACACTGCATTTGTCTCACCTTCTTTCTTTCTTTGAAAACTTTTGGGAAACTTTTTGGCATTATTACCAGATGTTTCAGGGGTAGTTATCATTTTTCCATTTTTCAATCCGAGCTCGACCTTTATGCCCACGGCGACCAAGTCAGAGAAGCTTGCAGATACACTACTCACCATTCTTTCATAGAACACATGCTTGACTGTATCCATGAACCAATCTGCTAACTCCTTCTCAGCAAGGGGTGGTTCGACTTGCGAGGCCACTTCCCTCCATCGTTGTGCATATTCCTTAAAAGACTCATTATCTTTCTGGGACATGTTGAGCAATTGCCTCCTATCTGGGGCCATATCCATGTTATACTTATAATGTTGGATGAAAGCATCAGATAAGTCTTGGAAACAATGAATTCTACTTTGATCAAGGCTTAAGTACCACTTAGAGGAAGCACCCCTTAAGCTGTCTTGGAAGCAATGTAACATATGTTTATCGTCCTCTACGTGCGCTTCCATTTTTCGATAGTACATAATAAGGTGACTTTTAGGACACGAGTGGCCCTCATACCTATCGAAATCTGGGGTCTTGAACTTCGCAGGAATCACAAGACTTGACACTAAGCACATCTCCTTAGAAGTAGCACCAAAAACTTGATCACCTTCCATAGCCCTTAACCTTTTTTCAAGAATCTGGAAACTCTCTTTCATCCCTCTTATGTCTTCCTGCCTTTCATCATCTTCGTCTGAAAAGTCCGGAGCATGTTGTTGATCCTCAAAATAAGGTTGCACATGTGCACGAACAAGAGGTGGTGCGAACGTGTGGACCACTGGATGAGTTTCATTGATAGTTGGTAGAGGAGCCGTCTGCTGAGTGGATTATGCAAAACCAGGGGCGCCTTCGACTGGAGGTGTGAAACCGGGAGGTAAACCGTAGGCTGGCCAGGTGGTTGGTACTGTCCTTGTAGGTTGGGGTTCAATCGATGGACCGGCGATTTCTGAAACGACCGTCGTTTGGGTGTCCAACTTTGTCCTGATGACCTGCAGTATCTCCATGACTTGACCCATGTTTCCTCGTAGGTCTTTGAGTTCTGAGCTTACTCGCTCCAATTCTTGTTCTTGGTCCGCCATTCTTCGACGAGCGCTGGCTCTTGTGTTGTAGTGGTGTTGAGGACTCAGTGTGTAACAACTGATGGAGAAAACGGAATGAGTTTTTATTTATTTATATGGAGAATGCATGAATGTATGTATGAATGCATTTTATGTTTATTTATTTTTAGGGATTCTTATAAACTTTGCAGTTGTTGAGCACGCACTTTGAAAGTAATGTGAGTAAAAACAGAAAACAATAGTCAGAAGCCGGTTCAAAAATTCAAATACCCATTCATTCAATGAAGCCAAAAAGTATGAAGTACAGAGTCAAAGTGGGTACAAAACATTAAGCCAAATACAAAAATTGGAAATAACACGAAGTAAACAACTTAAAGAGTTCTCTTAGCAACTCGCTCTTTGTGCGCCTTCAATTCTTCTTTGAACCTTCGCATAATCCTTTCGCAAAGCAAAAAAAGGTCACGAGCCGAAGGATGAGTGTTATTTTCATCCATGTCCTCTAGAGCATTCTCTAATTTCCATGGTAAGTCTATGGCCACGACATTACAAAACTCTATGAGGTTAGCCAACTTCGTGCGGTATGCATCAAGACTTGGCTGCAGAAGGTTGATGGTGCATTCATACTCATCCAATATCTCATTCCAATGCTTCCTATGATTTAGCCAATCCATGCTTTGGCTCTTCAGAGACTCATATTGTTCCTTCCAATAACTAGCTAGCTCCTTGTTAGTATTCACCTCATCACACTTCTCTTCCCAGGCTTTAGGACATATTTGAGAGGTTCTTTGGACTTGTTCCTTAAGACGTCTTTCACGTACCACTTCAGCTTCAGAGCTTTGAAGTTGCTCCTTCAGTTCTTGTATTTGGGCTTCAAGCTCCTCCCTTACCTCCTTCTTTTGCTTAGTGGCTAGGTCCCACCAACGCTTCCACTCTTTTCTATCTCTTTTGGCCTTAGCTAACTCATTACGGAGTGAACCTAATCCACTATCAGCCTGATCTAGGCACTCCAAGACTCTTCCCTTGAGATCTTGCTCAATTCTGTTCTTCTTACGACTCTCCTCCAAAAGTTCATTCCTTTGGTTACTCTTCCTTTTGAGAATCATATTTTTCCCAATTTCTTTGTAGAGTTCAGATTGCAGATCATCTTTCTCCTTTCCAAGTTTAGCTACCATGGCTTGAAGTTCTTCCACCTCTTCAAGAGAAACAGGGACTGGTTCTGGTGAGGTAGACCTTAGAGGAATCTCCATAGAAAAAGGGAGCTTCACAACTTTGATCCTCTCCGAGATCCATTGCTGATAAGGAACCCTTGCTGCATCATTCTTCTTTACTATTTCTATTCCTTTGGTATGCACCTTTTCCAAAGATCGAATGACTTTACGGAGGAGAAAAGGATCATTGGTTCCCATATCATTCAAAACCATCTCTTCTAACTCTTTATCATCGGGCTTCCCACACATAGGATATCCAAACTGCCGCAAAGCTAAGATGGGGTTGTAGCTAATGCAACCTTTAGATCCTATTAGTGGCACATTTGGGAAACTACCACAACTGATAATGATTTCTTCAACGTTCAACTTGTGTCGGTACCAAATGATATCCTTACTAGACAAAGACACCAGAGTTCTTGCCCACTCCCCACTGGACATCTTACTGATGTGAGCATCAGGCTTAAACACATACGAGATAAGCCAATTATAGAGCAATGGAAGGCAACATATCAACATTCCATTCTTCTTTTGATGTCGAGTATGCAAAGTATGGAAAGTGTCAGCTAGTAGTGGAGGAACCAAACTTTGTTTATCCTTCCAAACGACCCAAAAGATACTTATGGCAGCTGAATCTATAAAACCTTCATGGGTTGGGAACAATACTAGCCCATATATGAGAAGAGCTAACATATTTGCCAATGCGTCCCAATGGTGTATCTCAAATAACCTTTCTGCTTCTTCTTCTAGGTAAGCCCTCCAAAAACCAAAAAGATTCTCCCTTTTCTTCCAATTAGCCAATGCATCAGATATGGGGATGTGGAGTGCAAGGGCTAGCATCTCTACCTCAGGTACCTGACCAATCCTATTATACGGTGTCCTTCCTTTCATAGAGAATCCCAAGAGCCGGTCGAATTCCTCTAAGGTTGGAGTCAACTGAAAGTCTTGGAATAAGAAACTTCAAAGCGAAGGATCATAGAACTGAGCTAAAGCGGTGATGGATGGTGTTTGAACATCCACTGAGAGAAGATCCAAAATATGGCCAAACTTTCCTTGCAAAGTAACCCTGAAGCAGGCAGGAAGTTCATTCAGAAGTCTTGATATGTTGGCAGTATCTGGCATTTTGGCTTTGAATGGTAATGCTTTCCTTCTTTCTGAACCCATTACAAAACTTTTTGTGCTTAGCAACTGCGTGTTCAAAGATTCCCTGAAAATAAAATTTTGTATGAGTGTCATGATGTTATGCAAATGATCATGAATGCATGGTATTTGGTTTTGGGATAAGGTAACTCAAAACATCCTATTTGGTAGGCTTCTTAATAGATAGTTCTAAGTTGGTTACCCATAAACCCACTCACAGGATAACTTCTACGTTTTTTATAAGGTTCCCATGTGAGCAAATTCTTTACTTTGAATAAATTTTGAATGATAGCAAATTGTGTGATCATCATCCAATTGTTGGCTGTGCATTATTTTACATGATTCATTTGTGTTTTTATTCCATACTATTGTTTCATGACTGTACATAAAGATCCACATTGATACATCTCTTAAAAAGAACTCATAAAAACTATTTTGTGTCAGTATGCATCAATACATACTCCTATGCATCGATCCATAAAATATGTTGCAAACCACAAAACTCTTTTGTTCAGTATGTATCGATCCATACGAGTCATGTATCGAT
This sequence comes from Lathyrus oleraceus, assembly GCF_024323335.1. Classification (NCBI taxonomy): domain Eukaryota; kingdom Viridiplantae; phylum Streptophyta; class Magnoliopsida; order Fabales; family Fabaceae; genus Lathyrus; species Lathyrus oleraceus. Next base: position 187,323,388 of record NC_066580.1, on the reverse strand, counting down.
ACATGGACATGCAAAATGCTCTATGGATCGATCCATACGAGCCTTGCATCGATCCATGTTAGTTGAAATGATCTATGTATCAATACATACGAATTTTGTATCGATCCATGCTTACATAAATTCTCTAAAATTCATCAACCTTACAGTATGTATCGATGCATAACTTCATGTATCAATACATAAGTCTGTTTTATCTACTAACAGCTTATGTTTTTCATATATAAGAAGTATTGTGACAGCAGTGCGAACAAACGAATTCTGAGAGGGAAAAACAGTTGAAACACCAATCAAAGGAGTGTGTAGCAGCAATTGTTTTTGAGCAGTTAGAAACCTGAAAGAGACTTCATCTTCTCCATCTTCTCAATCTCTTTTCTTCAAGAAAATCAACACATAATCATTCTTGTTCTTTGGATTAAAGGATCAACGAGATAACGTTCAGTGGTAACGATCAAGGATCTAGCTGAGGTGTTCAGTGGAACGATCAAGGATCTAGCTGAGTTGAAGATTGAAGGGGGTTTCGAGGAAAAACCAATTGGTTTGTCCTTCAAGAACTGGAGTGTTCTTGTGGGTTTGTCAGTCACGTTTGCAGAACAGATTCAGCCGCAGCGTTGCGTTTGGAAATCGGGGGATTTCGCAAACAGGTCGTGGAACCGGTGAATTGTTTGCAATTTCTTGCAAGAAATTCTTGATCGTGCTCAGATCAAGTGGAGGTTTCATACAAGAAGAAGTTCTTGGGATTTAGAATTCTGTCTTTGTATTGTAGCCTTGTATCAACGAATTCGGCATTATTGATAATCACAGTTCTAAATTTCATTTGAAATTGAGAGGGAGACGTACCCACACGCGAGGACGACGTGGGGAACTTCCTTACCAAATCTCTGCGTATCGTATTCTTTCCTTATCTCTCTTTACGTTTTCAACAGTTTCGCAATTTCAGTTAGTGTGTTGTGGCTGTACTTTTTGCGATACAATAGTGCCAAGAAAACTTCTTTAACTAAAATCCACTGTTGTTCATCATTGATCACATACACACCAATTGTTTGACAAAACTGTTAGCTGAGTTTTATTCATTGGAATTAGGATTTAGTGATAAGTGCATTCAATTTGATAAGATTCTAGTGTTAATAATTTCTGTCATTCTAATTCAAATCCAGCAAAAAATTCGCGTGTCCGGTTTTCTAGTAGTGGTTCAGAATAGACGGAAGTCGATTCGGGACTGAAATTTTCCGCTAAGTTTCAATAACTCTGATAAAATTTTAAATCCGTTTATTTTCAAAGAGGTGATCTATTCACCCCCCTCTCGATCACTAGCCACACCGTCTAACAAGTGGTATCAGAGCGCCGGTTCGCTGGTGCTCTGTGGCTGCCTGTAACAGTATGGATTCTGAACCAAAGGGGGCGTATAATAGAGCGCCTATTTTCAACGGTGAAAATTACGGCTATTGGAAAGACTGCATGCGAGTTTATATAAATTCTATTGATAGGCTAGTATGGGCTGCCATTGAAAATGGTCCTTTTCAAATTACTATGACAAATGCGGCTGGCGCCATAGTTCCTAAACCAGAAGCTGATTGGAATGAGAAAGATGAGAAAAAGTGGTCGTGTGATTGGAGAGCTCGAAATATGCTAATTTCAGCACTTGGTGTTGATAAGTATTATCGAGTATCCCATTGCACGACAGCTAAAGAAATGTGGGATGCTTTAGAAGTTGCCCATGAGGGTACTACTGAAGTAAAATAGTCCCGCATTAACACTCTCAATCAAGAATTCGAGCTCTTTCGCATGAAACAAGGAGAATCTATCTCCAACATGCAAAAGAGATTTACTCATCTCACAGATAGGTTGAATGCACTTGGAAAATCTGTTTCCAATGAAATAGCTACTAATAAAGTTCTAAGATGTCTTAGCAGGGAATGGCAACCTAAAGTAACAGCTATTAAGGAAGCCAACGATCTAACGACAGTTACGATTACAACTCTGTTTGGAAAGCTGGAAGAACATCAGCAAGCATTGGAAAGTCTTGAAAAATATGAGAATAAAAGTAAGAAGGAAAAGGAGAAGAAAAGAGACAAAGAGGGAGAGAAGAAGCCAATAGCTCTTGTGGCCTCTAGCTCTAAGTCCTCACGAAAAGAGCAAAGTGACAATGATTCTAGTAGTGACAAAGATTCGGATGATGAGGAAATGGGACTGTTTGTAAGGAGATATAATAGATTCATTCGAAATAATAGAGTCAAGCATTCCGACAAAAACCTCATGAAGTTTCGAAGACAATCTACAGATTCGAAACAGGAAGAGAATAAGAAGAGTAGAGGAACAGGATCTTGTTTTAATTGTGGTAAATCTGGACATTATAAAACAGATTGTCCTATGAAATATAAGGATCAAAGAAAAGCTTCACCAAAAGGGTACAACAAACAAAGAAGAGCTTACATTGCATGGGAAAGGGATAGTGAATCATCAAGCACACAAAGCTCAAGTGATAGTGATGAAACCGCAAATCTGTGCCTTATGGCTCACACCAAAAATCTGTCCTACCACAAGAAGAAAATCAATGACAAAAAGGTAAAACAAGCCTATTATAATAATTTATCTTCTATGTCTTTTTCTGAACTGAAAATAGCTTTTGAAAAACTGCATAACGAAGTTGTAGATGCTTTTAAAAGATTATCTTCCGATAAACAAATTTTTTCATTTCTGGAAGGTAAAGTATACAAAGCTGAAAATGATTTAGAATCGTTAAAAGCGAGTATTGCAGAAAATTCAAAAGATATTGACATTGATAGATGTAGTAAAGTTAGGTATTGTGACGCTTGTCATATTTGGCAAAAAGAGGTAAACACTCTCAAGGTCAAATTAGAAAAAGCGTTACAACCTAAGGTTACTTATGCCGTTGACTCTAGGTTGTTTAAGAAGTCATTAAATCCACCATATGCAAAATACTCTTTTATTCCAAAGGATTTAATGAACAAGAATAAACAAACACATCATCATGGTTTATGTCATTATTGTTGTCGTGTTGGCCATACCATTGAGAAATGCAAGTTTAGGAGATTTCTTGTTCCTAAAGGTATTTATCAATGGAAGCCAAAAGGCAACCATGTTAGCACTTACCCACTTGGACCCAATGAAAATTTGGTACCAACTTCTCTATTTTGATGTTGTAGGATGAGTGTCTTGCTTCCGTAGATAGAAGATGGTTTCTTGACAGCGGTTGCTCAAGGCACATGACCGGTGACATATCGCTTTTCATAGGCTTCAAGGCAAAGAAGAAGGGATATGTTACTTATGGAGACAATAACAAAGGAGCTATACTCGGCAAAGGTAGTGTAGGTAATCCCTCTACCACTACTATTTCTAATGTCCATCTAGTAGAGGGACTTAAACATAATTTGTTAAGCATAAGTCAATTGTGTGACAAGGGCTATAAAGTTTCTTTTACAAAAACTTGCTGCATAATTGAACATGCTGAACAGAACGTTGTGTTTAAGGGTGTAAGAGTAAACAATATCTATATGCTTGATCTTTTTGATGTATCTTTAACAAGTACTAAATGTCTAGTTACCTTGAATGATGATTCTTGGCTTTGGCATAGACGTTTAGCGCATGTTAATTTCGATTTGCTTAATAAGGTTGTATCTAAGGATCTAGTAGTCGGTCTTCCAAATTTTTTTTTTTCAAAAGACCACCTATGTGACGCGTGCCAAATGGGAAAACAAACAAGGGTCTCTTTCAAATCTAAAAATGTAATTTCAACTTCACGACCCCTTGAGCTTCTCCATATGGATCTCTTTGGACCTTCTAGGACAAAGAGCTTAGGTGGAAATTATTATGGTTTTGTAATTGTTGACGACTATTCTAGATTTACTTGGACTATATTCCTTCATAGCAAAGATGAAACTTTTTCTGCTTTTAAGAATTTTGCAAATCTGTCCCCAAACAAAATGAACTCCAAAATAGTTATAATTCGTAGCGATCATGGTGGTGAATTTCAAAACTATCACTTTGATAAGTACTGTGACAAGTATGGTATTGAGCATAACTTTTCAGCTCCTCGAACTCCACAACAAAATGGCGTTGTGGAGCGTAAAAATCGTGTTTTAGAGGAGTTGGCATGAACAATGTTGAATGAGGGTGGACTACCAAAATACTTTTGGGCTGATGCAGTTAGCACAGCTTGTTATGTTTTAAACAGAATCTTAATCCGGCCTATTTTAAATAAAACCCCTTATGAGCTTTTAAAAGGAAGAAAGCCAAACTTGTCACATCTTCACGTGTTCGGTTGTAAATGTTTTGTTTTGAATAATGGTAAGGAAAATATTGGGAAGTTTGATGCGAAAGCGGATGAAGGTATCTTTCTGGGATACGCACAATCAAGTAAAGCATATAGAGTGTATAATAAGCGTTTACTTACTGTTGAAGAATCTGTCCATGTTTCTTTTGATGAGTCTTATCCGAAAAGTGTCGGAAAAGGTATTTCTTTTGATGACGCAGGTGTATCTACAGAAGACATACTCAAGGAAGCTGTTGCGAAAACTGATCAGTCCAGAACAGCTGCCCATGAGAAGGAGGAAGATACTAGTCATGAAGAAGATGAGGAAGAAAGGACAACTGAAGTGAATGACCTTCCACCAGCTTGGAAATCTTCAAAAGACCATCCTATCGACAACATCTTGGGAGATATTTCAAAGGGAGTAATGACTCGTTCTAAGATAAGTAATTTTTGTTCTCACTTCGCTTTTGTTTCCCAGTAGAACCTAAAAATGCCAAAGAGGCCTTGATTGATGAATTTTGGCTAATGGCCATGCAAGAAGAGCTTAATCAATTCAAAAGAAATGACGTTTGGGAACTTGTCCCTCGTCCGCGAGATCATCATATCATAGGCACTAAATGGGTTTTTAGAAATAAGCTTGATGAAAACGGAGTGATAACTAGGAACAAGGCACGTTTAGTAGCACAAGGGTATAATCAAGAGGAGGGCATAGACTATGAGGAAACTTATGCTCCCGTTGCTCGCCTTGAAGCTATACGTCTTTTGCTTGCCTATGCGTGTTCTAACAATTTTAAGCTTTACCAAATGGACGTAAAGAGTGCTTTCCTAAATGGTGTCATAAATGAAGAGGTATATGTCTCACAACCTCCTGGTTTTGAGAATGCTGAAAATTCAGATTATGTTTACAAATTAAAAAGAGCTTTGTATGGTCTTAAACAAGCCCCTCGGGTTTGGTATGAAAGGCTTAGCAAATTTCTAATTGATCATGGATATTCAAGAGGTAAAGTGGATAATACTCTCTTTATTAAACATAAGGGAAAACACATCCTTTTAGTTCAAGTTTATGTAGACGATATAATTTTTGGTTCAACTAACATACACTTGGTCGAAGAATTTTCTAAGGTTATGGAGGGTGAATTTGAGATGAGTCTCATGGGGGAACTGAATTACTTCCTAGGACTGCAGATAAAGCAACTTGATGAGGGTACAGCAGTATGTCAAACAAAATACTGCAGAGAACTACTCAAGCTCTTTGGAATGAATGACTCAAAACCAATTGACACCCCTATGCCTACCAACGGAAATCTAGATAAGGATGAGCATGGTAAGTGCGTCGATGTCAAAAAATTCAGAGGTATGATTGGATCTCTTCTGTATCTTTCTGCTTCTAGACCTGACATCATGTTTAGTGTTTGTATGTGTGCACGATATCAATCAAATCCTAAGGAATCACACCTTAAAGTTGTTAAGCGCATATTTAGATATCTTCATGGAACACCTAAATATGGGCTTTGGTATTCCAAAGGAAGTGATTGTAGCTTAGTAGGTTACTCCAATTCTGATTTTGCTGGCTGCAAATCAGATAGGAAAAGCACGAGTGGTACATGTCACCTGTTTTCAAACTCCTTGGTAAGTTGGCATAGCAAAAAGCAGGTATCTGTGGCTTTGTCAACTGCAGAGGCTGAATATGTTGCAGCCGGTAGTTGTTGCACTCAGATTTTGTGGCTAAAGCAACAACTACAAGACTTTAACATTCAACTCAAACGTATTCCAATAAAATGTGACAACACTAGTGCCATAAACCTTACTAAAAACCCTGTTTTACACTCACGCACTAAACACATAGAGATTAGACATCACTTTCTTCGTGACCATGTTGAGAAAGAAGACGTTGTATTTGAGCATGTTGATTCCAAAAATCAGCTTGCTGATATATTCACTAAACCTTTGGCAACGGAACCGTTCTTTAACATTCGTCGTGAATTAGGGATCTTAGATCTTTCTCAATTGATGTCTTAAGCATGTTTGTTCTTATTTATATTATGCCTCACCTTGGTTCATGAGATTTGTTTTAGATGTCATTTATACATCACAAGATTACGTCATCAGAGGTAATATCACTCCTTTCTATAATTCTTTTACAACTATGTGATTGTGTATGTTAGAACAAAAGTTCTTACTCTCATTGATGTAAATTTCTTTGCATATATTGTTTGAACATTAAAAATCTGATTTATGAATCATACTTGGGCATAACTATCATGACATACTTCATAATGCATATCCATACTGCATAAAAATTCATTAAAATCTGGTTTGGCATCAGTATGTATCGATCCAAACATGTATGCATCGATTCATATCTTCTACATTTCAAATTTGTCAAAACTGGTTAAGGATGTATCGATCCATCCGTCGTTTGTATCGATACATAGACCCTTTAAAAACAAAAATGCATGATATGGATCGATCCATGGCCATATGCATCGACACATACTGACTGCTATTTGGATTAAATGCATTTTTTTTCTCATGGATCGACACATCAGCCACTCTTATCACATCCTATCTCAAGACTTCATATCAGCAGTCCCCATACCTCCCAAAACCAGCGGCTAACCCTAATTTTCCTCATCATCACTCTCTCTAAAACCCTAAATTCATTCCACTTTCCCTCAACCTTTCATCATCATGCCTCCACGAACCATTCCAGCTAGAGCAAAGGGAAAAGGAAAGGAAAGGAACCGGTTGGTACTCCTCAGCAGCTACCAGACATTCCTCCAAATGCCTTAGACTTGCTTCATCCTGCAATTGCTACTGAGTTTGAGGATTCCTTCAAGACAAGGTTAGTTATGAAACCCCATATCTTTGATAAACATGATGCTATTCATCTGCATCTCAATGATGTGGTTGAACTCCTAAATGCACAAAGACTTGGGTCATTTTTGTCTACAAAGGATGAGTATCATGAGGATTTTATCCGTGCATTTTATGCTGGCTTACAATCTGGTAGAGGATATATGTTTAAGTGTTCTATCGGTGTCAGAACATATACTTTTGAAGCTGCTGATTGGGAAACAGTGTTTCAAATTCCGCTTCCGTCGCTTAATTTCAAGTCCTGGCATGACCTGCATTTTGATACTGAATTTAACATGAAGGAGTTTACTCCATCTATCTTGAAACTGGACAGACCGCTGAGTGAAGATGAACACGTCACGTCTGGCATGATTAAGAAAACTCCGCGTATTCTTCATTGGATTATCTCGCACATTCTGCGTCCAGCAAACAGTGGACATTCTCGGTTAGACAGGGCAAGCATACATCTCCTGTATATTCTGTAAAATAAGGTTCCCTTGAATTGGGCTAATTACTTTGTGAAACGTCTATTTTTCGTGCGTAACAGCTCCAAGAATGTCGCTCTTGGTTATGCTTCTCAAATAATGAAAATTCTTAAGTTTTGGAAAGTTGCAATCCCTCTAGTTCCTCTCATATCTCCATCTGCTGCTCAAGAGTTTGACTCTTCCACTTTATCTCATATGGGATATCGGTGGGACAAGGACCGTAAATGTTTCTACTTCTTTGAAAGGAAATCCAAAACAAGGATCTATAATTTTGATGTGCCTTCTGAACGAATCCATGTTGTTGAAGACCAACCTGATGAAGAAATGCATGATGCGCAAGAAGCAGATGTGCCTCCAGCTGAGGACAATGCTGGTTGGGGTGATTGGGTGCCACAAAGGTGGTCTCCAACCAACTATGTATCTGAACCTACGGTTCCTCCGTTCTCCGACGGTGCTTCATCTTCAACACCTAATGCGCACCTCACTCAAATGCTTCAACAAATGGAGCTTGCCAACAAGGAACGTCATGACGAGGCACGGTCTTGGCATGTACAACAAAATGAGTGGCATAAGGAGCATCGTGAGTGGCATGATGAGCATACACGGATGTACCATAACCAACACTCTTGGCACCAAGACTTGGTTAAGTGGCACCAAGTCTTCTACAATGAAATGTCTGGCTTTATGGACGACTGCCGTGCCGATCTTGGTATTATGGACAGATTTAGAAGTGTTGAAGTTCAGGACCGGTTTAGGCACTACTCCTTCATGGGCCAAAATCCAGACACAATGCCTCCTCCTCCGCCTCCGCCAAGCTTCAGAGATCCTGATAGAGATGATGAAGAGTCCTGTGGTGGCTACAATCCACATTAAACCATCATCATTTCATTTCACTGCATTTCATTTCATGTTGCTCAAGTTTTTTTTAATTGTTGCACAATATATGGTTCAGCTTATGTAATTCTTAAACACGTTTTACTACTTAAATGCTTATCACTTTCTGTTTACTTCTGATGTTATTGCCCTTATTTGTCATTCTTTGTGAGTGATTCTTTACTTTTAAGCTTCCTTCTTTGTGATTGTTAGCTTCTTTATCATTTGTTGCCATGTCCTGCTACAACATGTTGCCTTGATAAACCTGTTTCTTCTTCTTTTTGATGTTGACAAAGGGGGAGAAATGCAGATATGTTGACAGATATGCACAAACTCAGGGGGAGTATCAGACATCTTGCCAAAAATTTGCCATCATCAAAAAGGGGGAGTTTGTGAGCAAATTCTTTACTTTGAATAAATTTTGAATGATAGCAAATTGTGTGATCATCATCCAATTGTTGGCTGTGCATTATTTTACATGATTCATTTGTGTTTTTATCCCATACTATTGTTTCATGACTGTACATAAAGATCCACATTGATACATCTCTTAAAAAGAACTCATAAAAAATATTTTGTGTCAGTATGCATCAATACATACTCCTATGCATCGATCCATAAAATATGTTGCAAACCACAAAACTCTTTAGTTCAGTATGTATCGATCCATACGAGTCATGTATCGATACATGGACAGGCAAAATGCTCTATGGATCGATCCATACGAGCCTTGCATCGATCCATGTTAGTTGAAATGATCTATGTATCAATACATACGAATTTTGTATCGATCCATGCTTACATAAATTCTCTAAAATTCATCAACCTTACAGTATGTATCGATGCATAACTTCATGTATCAATACATAAGTCTGTTTTATCTACTAACAACTTATGTTTTTCATATATAAGAAGTATTGTGACAGCAGTGCGAACAAACGAATTCTGAGAGGGAAAAACAGTTGAAATACCAATCAAAGGAGTGTGTAGCAGCAATTGTTTTTGAACAGTTAGAAATCTGAAAGAGACTTCATCTTCTCCATCTTCTCAATCTCTTTTCTTCAAGAACATCAACACATAATCATTCTTGTTCTTTGGATTAAAGGATCAACGAGATAACGTTCAGTGGTAACGATCAAGGATCTAGATGAGGTGTTCAGTGGAACGATCAAGGATCTAGCTGAGTTGAAGATTGAAGGGGGTTTCGAGGAAAAACCAATTGGTTTGTCCTTCAAGAACTGGAGTGTTCTTGCGGGTTTGTCAGTCACGTTTGTAGAACAGATTCAGCCGCAGCGTTGCGTTTGGAAATCGGGGGATTTCGCAAACAGGTCGTGGAACCGGTGAATTGTTTGCAATTTCTTGCAGGAAATTCTTGATCGTGCTCAGATCAAGTGGAGGTTTCATACAAGAAGAAGTTCTTGGGATTTAGAATTCTGTCTTTGTATTGTAGCCTTGTATCAACGAATTCGACATTATTGATAATCACAGTTCTCAATTTCATTTGAAATTGAGAGGGAGACGTACCCACACGCGAGGACGACGTGGGGAACTTCCTTACCAAATCTCTGCGTATCGTATTCTTTCCTTATCTCTCTTTACGTTTTCAACAGTTTCGCAATTTCAGTTAGTGTGTTGTGGCTGTACTTTTTGCGATACAATAGTGCCAAGAAAACTTCTTTAACTAAAATCCACTGTTGTTCATCATTGATCACATACACACCAATTGTTTGACAAAACTGTTAGCTGAGTTTTATTCATTGGAATTAGGATTTAGTGATAAGTGCATTCAATTTGATAAGATTCTAGTGTTAATAATTTCTGTCATTCTAATTCAAATCCAATAATAAATTCGCGTGTTCTATTTTCAAGTAGCGGTTCAGAATAGACGGAAGTCGATTCGGGACTGAAATTTTCCGCTAAGTTTCAATAACTCTGATAAAATTTTAAATCCGTTTATTTTCAAAGAGGTGATCTATTCACCCCCCCTCTCGATCACTAGCCACACCGTCTAACATCCCAGAGTCATGGACCATAATCGTATCAACACCATGCAACAAGCTAGCCGCTTTATGATAAGAGTGACGAAAGGTCTCTTCTGAGCGGGGTTTTCATGTTGGGTGCAACAAGGAGAGGCCCTTGGAGTCCATCATTACGCAACCACCAAAGCAGGAACTGGTTCTAAGAGGGGCTCCTAGAGTCATGGACCCTTCATGAATCAACGTTATGCAACAGGCTAGCTGTCTTATAACGAGATCTACAAACAGGTCTACTCTAGGGGAGTCTTCATGCTAGACACGCAAGGAGTGGCCCTTGGGGACTAACACTACACAACTTCCAATTCTAACTTATGTGTTCTCCCTTCTTTTTCCAAAGCTCGGGTGTAGAGCTTTATTCATGATATCAAAATCCCAACACCCACACATAGATATATATATATATACATATAAAAATGAGATAAAACAGAGATAAAGAAAGCATATAACAAAGGAAGAAAAATAAACAAACAAAGCTAACACACATACAAAAACTTAACTAAACTAGGGTTGACTCACTTAGGGATGTTCTTGTCCCCAACAGAGTCGCCATCTGTCGCACCTCGAAAAACGGGGATACGACTTTAAGTGAAGCGCGATTGCACGCTCGCAATGATGGACTAAACAGAGCGCCACCGAACTTTATTTATTCCTAAAAAGAAAAGGGGAAATATCGATAAAACCCAAGACAAAACGACAATGATTATGGTCGTCGCAACCAATATCAGGGTTCGGGAGTCGGTTACGCAAGGGGAAGGTATTAGCACCCCTCACGTCCGTTGTATTCAACGGGAACCGTTTAGTTAGTTTCGTTTTGAATGTTAGCTTATGTTAGTCTTCTCAAGTTATTATGCGGGAAAGAAAGAAAAGGGTAAGAGAAGAATGTTTTTTGATTTTTAACGAAGGACCTATCCTAAGTTTTTTATTAGTGGGCCTGACAAGATTTACAAATCCTGCTCCTATGTATCTCAAAAGAGAAATCAAAGCTTACGTAGTTTTGGGTAGAAAAATGTTTGTTTGTTGGTCGATTTTAGCGAAAGCTATACTGTATTAATCGACGAGAACATTGTTTTACCCAAAACAGATGAGGAGTGAACATACACCACACATCGAACGGATTTATAAATCTACATTCGGAAAAGCGTCACTTATCTCGACTCAACAATCGTGGCCGAAACATTGTTTTGCATTACCTTAAGACAATATGTCTTTCGTTTATGAAAAAGGTTTTTGATTAATCGCACGGCAGCGAGAAAAAGTTTGACTGGTTGGATGTATTTATAGTGATAACGAGAACTTGGATGAGCGAGATATCCATCTCGAATCCTAGTCCTAGGAGTGCACGGTATACACCATGTTCCATTTCCATCTTTATTGAAAAAGTGTTTAATAAAGATTAAGTGTTTTGAATTTGATTGAGAAAGGGGTTTGAAGAAACCGCATTGACAATTTTAGACGATGGCGAGAGCTAAGATAAGCAAGGCATCCACCTTGAATCTTAATCTCAGGAGTGCACGGTATACACCATGTTCCATTTCCATCTTTATTGAAAAGGTGTTGAATAAGGATTAAGTATATATTTTGAGTTTGGAAAACGAATATTTGATGAGAACGAGACATGAGCCCTAAAATAAAAAATTCAGGGTTCCACTGGAATGCTAGATTCCAATGGTCCTTTTCTTTTGAGTTATTCAAAAAAATGTTTTAATATTTTAACTTAAATAGTAAAGCGTTTTAATTGGGATAAGAAACAAATTAATCAGATTAAAATATATAACTTGGGGTAGGATCAAAGTTTAAGAAAGTAGTCATAAGTATTTTATTCTATTAATTAGTCAACATCATTACTAGATATTTATTTAATTATTTATTCATAACATTCTAACAATAATAAATAAAACTACAAAGAAAATGATATTATTTGGAAAAATAATAATTCTATATATATTCAATCATTTAGAGAAAATAGCAACAAATAAAGTTGGAGAAAAATAAAATTATATTCTTTTTATTTCTAATAAGATAAAGTGAGAAAATAAGAACAACTTAATATTAGACACATGCATATTTTTTTTTTAAAAGTATGATAATAAAAAAATTAAATAATTTTTGTTCTCTTTAAAATTTAACTAAAATAATAGCCAAAGAAATTAAACATAACTTTTTTTATTTTATTTTTTCTAACATAATCTAAACATAAGCATAACTAAATTAACATTTTTTAATATTTCTTATAACATAATTTTAAATTATAATGAAAATAAATAAATTAACTATTTTAAAAAAATAAAAATTCTTATAACACAATCTAAAAATAATAATCAAAATAACTAAAATAATTTTTTTTATATTTCTTATAACAATCTAAAATAATGATGAAAACAACTAAATTAATCTTTTTAATAATTTTTATAACATGATCTAAAACTAATGATGAAAATAACTAAATTAATTTTTTAATGATTTTTATAACATGATCTCAAACTAATGATGAAAATAACTAAATTAATTTTTTAATGATTTTTATAACATGATCTCAAACTAAAATAAAATAAATGGGAAACTTATTATTTTTGGAATTTTATGATATGATCTAAAATTAAAGAGAAATAAATGGTACGTTTTCTGGAGTTTCTACTAGATGATCTAAAATTAAAAGAAAATAAATGGTATGCTCTTTTTGGAATATTTTTATGACATAATCTAAAATGAAAAATAAAATAAATGGTAAACTCTTTTTTTGCAAATTTCATGATATAATCTAAAATTAAAAGTAAAATAAATGGTAAACTTTTTTTTGGAAATTTTATGATATAATCTAAAATTAAAAGAAAATAAATGGTAAACCTCTTTTTTGAAATATTTCATGATATAATCTAAAATTAAAAGAAAAATAAATGGTAAACTCTTTTTTTGGAAATTTTATGATATAATCTAAAATTAAAAGAAAATAAATGGTAAACCTCTTTTTTGAAATATTTCATGATAAAATCTAAAATTAAAAGTAAAATAAATGGTAAACTCTTTTTTGAAATATTTCATGATATTATCTAAAATTAAAAGTAAAATAAATGTTAAACTTGATTTATTTTTTATTTTTATGACATAATCTAATAATAATAATGAAAATAACTAAATTAACTTTTTAAATATTTTATAACATAATCTAAAATACAAAATAATAAATAGAAAACTCTTTTTGTAATTTTTATTAATATGACTTATATGTATTTATCTATTTATTTTCATTTTAAAAAAATAACAAAAGAATAAGTTGATTTAAATGTTTTAAGAAACAAAGAAAATAAAGTAAACGGTTAATCGAAAATGCAAGGCTTATGACCGAGTATTCGAGGGTTCCCATCGGAATGCAAGATTCGAATGGTCCTTTTTCATTCAAATTAAAGAAAATTATTTGATGGGCAACGAACGTTTGATAAGAATCAATTGTTCAAAGAGTTGCGCCAGAATGCTTGATCCCAACGGTCCTTATTTTTCCCAAGTTGATTTAAATGTTTTGAGAGCGAAAGAAAAGAATGAATGACTATTCCAAGATGCGTGCTTCGGGAACAAACTCGTTCGAGGGTTCTACTGGAATGCTAGATTCCAACGGTCCTCTTCTTTCGTGTTTGTTTAGAAAAAATATTTTAATATTATGTTTGATTTGTGAAATGGTCGAAAACAAATTCTATTTATTTTGAAATGGATTTTGAAATTTAAACAAAAATGAGAAATGTTAGTATGATTATTTACACGGGAGGGTATGCACATACACTATGTAGTTAACCGACTTAACACAAATGAAATCGATTAAATAATTAATCATGTAAATCACTTAGAAATTAAAAAAACAATTAATTAAATAGAATCTAATTAAAAAAATCAAATAAAAATTGAATCAATTAATTAAGAAAATAATAATAATAATAATAATAATAATAATAATAATAATAATAAGAAAAAGAAAAAGGGTGCCTAAATTACTCCAGTAACTAGACCCAATTCAAAAACTTATATATTAAATGATAAATATATAAATAAAAATAAACTAAATGAATAAAATAAAAGAAAAGAAATAAAAGAAATAAATTAAAATTAAAAATTCAAGTGAGTAACTTCTCACTCCACGAATGCTACTAGTGCATCTTAAATGCAAACTTAATAGTTACAAAAAATATTTGACTTTCTCCTCAAAAAAACACATTAAATTAACAATTAATTGAAAATAAATCCAAGAAAATAGCAACCGATACAACCATCCTTCTCTCTCTTTTTTTGTCCTCATTTTAACATATAAAGAGGTAAAATTACTTAATTAATAATTATTATTAAAGAAAACTTAATTAATAATGTCCAAATAGATCTTGACCTTTTCAAACTTAATGTGTCTGACTAAGAAATGGATAAGTACTAATCATTAAAAAAAATCATAAATAAAATATTAAAATAAATTGGGAATCAAATATTTTGAGAAAAAAACGTTCTCATCCTCTCTCCCTAATTATTGTCTTCTTCCTCTCTCAAACCCGTGCCTCTCAGACTTTTATCATCTCTCAATCTCGCTCACGATACACTACTCCCAATTCTCACTCTAAACACGAAAGCCATGGTTTTAAAGAGAATCAAGCAAGAAGGCTCACCTTCGGCGGTGATTCGGCGACGATGAAGAGTTCGTATCTTCCTCCCTTCGCTAGGTTTTTTCACGTCGTCGCCTGAAGATTAGGGTTTCTGTGGTTAGGATTTTCGTTCGGACAAATTTAGGGTTTTTTTCCGCCTCCAAGATTTAAGGTTTTTTCTGCCTTTTCGCCTCCGCTTCGCCCCTCTTTATATTCACTACCTTAGGGTTTCAAATAGGTCTATGGAGACCAAAAGGGGTTTCTGCGAAATCCCTTTAGGGTTGTCAGATTTTGGTCTGCCTCTTTGATGTTTGTTCTGGAATGGTAACGTGAACCTACCCTTTCTCGCTCTATTTCGTCTTGATTCTCTTTTGGGTATTTTTTTAATTTTAACGCTTTACCAATTACTTTGTTTTACTGCAGTGAAAATTTAGTGGAAGCATGAGTAACTTCGGTTTGTATTGTGATGTGTTCTACCGCAGGTTTGTTGTATTGCTGCAGAATGGATGGAGAATGATGGTGCAGGTTCTGCAGGTTTGGCAATGTCAAATTAGGCTAATTATTTGGTATGTTGCATGTTCATGATCATGGCCTTGTTTCATGTTGATGTAGGATATTGACAGCATGATGCATTACATGAGTGTGGTGTGAGGTTACTGTCATGGTTGTTTTAATGGAGGGTTGAGGACGGGTTAGAAGATGTTGAGAAGATGAATTGAAGGAGAGGTTGGAGACGGTTATCGGTTGTAGATTCAGTTAGAGTCGGCGATTTTATGAGTTAGCTTAGCAATTGGAGGAATTGTTTGTTAGACCGTTATTGGAACTCCGTTGAATTTCGTGGTTCCAGAAGTTCATTGAGCTGTTATGAGTTTTTATGGTCGATAACTATTAACTGATTTCCCTTCTTTTCTTTAGGTTCTAAAAAAATCATGAGCCACAAGTGGAGCACCCCTTCCAGGTTTCCGTTATACACCTGCACTCTTATGCCTCTGGTTTGCTGAAACTGAGCATTAAAAGGCTCAGTTGTGAAGCTTGAGAAATGTCTTGCAACTAAGTTCATATTTTGTTATTGTCTGCGGCGGTCAGCGAGAGATTCCGATGCAGTTTTTGTGGTTAGGTGGTTTAGGTACGACTCTGATGGTGATGGATGTGTTTGGTGACTGATAATGCGAAAGGAAAATGTATTGGATATGTGGTAATTTGGTATGTAGTATGAAATTGTAAGGTAATGTTCGAAATTGTGCCTGAAATTGGGCTTGAAATTGTTCAGGTTTTAGATACTGATTGTGTAATAGGATTGTGTATAGATGGAATTAGAAATGATTGTAATTTTGAACATATTTGTTTCAGGAATGAATAGGAAGTTTGAAGGTTATTGGTTAGCTTGGGAATTTCGGCTTGGATGCGGCTACGAAGCGCATTGGATGGCAGGGCTGTTTTGGAATTCTTATGGAGTGCTATGGCCTTGATAATGTTGATTCGCTACTGTTAGAAAAATCATATGTAATGGATTGGGATATATCGAATGTATTGAAATGGTTGGGTAGTGACTATTGTAATTTGGTTAGATAATATGTAATTGAAAGCGAGTGAAAATTTGAATGGTTTATGTAATATGGTATGGAATCAAATTACAGGAAGTTTGGGGAAAATGAAATTGAATGGACAAAGAGCTCCATGAATTTGAATGGTTTATGTAATATGGGTGAAATTGTTTGTAACTTTGGAATTGAGTGGTTGTATATTGGTATTGGTTTAGAAATGAACATGTAATTAGGTTTTGGTTGTAATTTGAACTTGATTGAAGTGATTGTAAAGAATAAGAAATGGTTGTAACTTGGTTTATGGAAATGGATATTTGGTTATAAAAATGGATATGGATTTTAGAAATAATCCAAGACTCATCTAAATGTCAATTTAAAATCAAAAAACCAATAAAACCAATTGAAATCAAATTAATCTATAATTTGTTAAAATTAATTTGATATCAATTCTAACATTTATTTGAAAATTAAAATTAATAAAAGTTTGAATCATTAGTAAAAAAACAATTAAGATTAAATTGAAATTTGAAATTAGACTTAATTTGAAATTAAAATCAAATTGAAAATTAAAAAGTCAAATAACTTAAATTATAATCCATGTTGTAATTAAAAGCACCATGATAGAAAAGGCTTAGATAATGACCAACGTTTATCAAAATCGAGACAATATGGATTTGGGAATGGACGGTTGACTTTTGTCAACTAATTGACCAGAAAGTCAACTATTGACCTTAGACGTGAATTAGGGTTTACATTAAAATGAATGCATGACGCATACTGGATGAATGCAAATGGATCTAAAATCGGGGTATGACAGTTGCCCCTATTTAAGTATCTTCAACTAGAGAATATGAAGCAGGATACTCTTCATATGATCATAGTGGGAGATAGTTAAATACTAAGAAGATCCGGATTTTGATCCTGAATCCCTATGACGTGATATGATATGATATGCGCTGATGCAAGATTCTCTTTTTTGTAATTTTTATCTGCTAGGGATATGGTGAACCCTTAATAGGAGATGCTACTAGACAGACCAACCCGTGGGGAATGCTGATGGTCCACAGGGAGACAGATAAATGGTAAAAAAAACAACTCGCAGGGGAAAATAATCCTGCTGGAGAGTCAGACACACACCGGGGGAGTACTCAAAGTGAAATTTGATAAACGATACTTAAAATACAAGAGATTTCGGTAGTAAGTTCACATATGACTTACTAAACCCGAATATGAAAATTTCTACAACAGGTTCATATATGACCTGATAACACTGAAACAATCATAGAGAAAGACTCTTCAAAACAGCTTCATATATGACTTGATAATACTAGAATAAAGCTCAACGACAGGTTCATATATGACCTGACAATGCTGGGGAATATCAAGAACTTGCTAATACTGGAATAAAGCTCAACAACAGGTTGATATATGACCTGACAATGCTGAAACAATCATAGAGAAAGATTCTTCAAAACAGGTTCATATATGACCTGATACTGAAATAAAGCTCAACAACAGGTTCATATATGACCTGACAATGCTCAACAACAGGTTCATATATGACCTGAATAAAGCTCAACAACAGGTTCACATATGACCTGACAATGCTGGGGAATATCAAGAACTTGGTACTACTGGAATAAAGCTCAACAACAGGTTCAAATATGACCTGACTAAAGCTCAACAACAGGTTCATATATGACCTGACAATGGAATAAAGTTCAACAACACGTTCATATATGACCTGAATAGCACTGAATAACAGGTTCATATATGACCTGATAATGGAATAAAGTTCAACAACAAATTCATATATGACCTGAATAGCACTGAACAACAGGTTCATATATGACCTGATAATGGAATAAAGTTCAACAACAGGTTCATATATGACCTGAATAGCACTGAACAACAGGTTCATATATGACCTGATAATGGAATAAAGTTCAACAACAGGTTCATATATGACCTGAATAGCACTGAACAACAGGTTCATATATGACCTGATAATGGAATAAAGTTCAACAACAGGTTCATATATGACCTGAATAGAACTGAACAACAAGTTCATCTATGACCTGACAATGCTCAACAACAATTGGAATCTTAATCGTAAGTAATGGATTATAACCAACTTTTAACGGATTTTGCCAACAACAATTGGACTTGAAAATGACTGCGAAAACCGGATGTTGGTTTAAGGGCACCAAATACAAACTGGAATTAGAGGTCAAAGGGTATAGGATCAACAACAAGACCTGGGTCAATGAAAAATGAGCCCGAAGTACATTTCGGCTATATATGATTTGAATTTTTTTTATGCATGATATATGAATGATCATGATATGCAATGCTGACAATAGGCAGACTGAGAGTTTGTAGGGACTGTTTACATAGATTCTGATTCCTCAACACCAATAACTCAAACCCGTACAATTAACAGGAGCATCTAGAGGAGAATCTATCGTGATTGACAATTAGAAATAATCGAAGGTCCATCCTTCTAGAGGATTAATAAGTTATATTCCTTGGGGACTTTTGTTGGTGATCCAGGAATATTTATGCAACCTTGAGGCTTTCGGGGAAACAAATGATTTTCCTTTGATTTTCACATATATCAGAGTAATTTTGTTCTTTTCACTAAATTTCAAATTCTTTTTCAAGTTTCAAAATTTCATTATTAACAAATAAATGACACTTTGCATAACAAAGAAAAACGTAGACGAACACAACTAACAATGATTGGGAAAACTTGTATTTTATTCAAGAATGGTAGCACACAAATGGCGTAGCTCCATAGAATGTTACAATTTTTTGGAAAATGGCAATAAGGAAAGGTTTACGTTGAATTCAGTGACCACTAACATCCCTACTGGATATGATTCCCCAAAACCTTGCTTCTAAGAGGAGTAACTGTATTGATCTTCCGCCTTAGATTCTTCGGTGTTAATCAGTAACAACTGATGCAGTTTATGCCTCGTGCCCCTAACTTTTGCCTGGATCGCCCTTTCGGGTTTTCAACACACCGGGACGCTCTTTTTTGCCTAAGTCGCCCTTTCAGGTTTTCGACTTATCGAGCTACCATTTTTTTTATTCATCCCTAACTTTTGCCTAAATCGCCCTTTCAGGTTTTCGATTTAGCGGGTTTTTATTAGGCATAGTATTTTTTAACTGCATCAAAGTTCACTGGGTGTGAGAGCTCTTCATCATCCATAGTTGTGAGAATCAAGGCACCTCCGGAGAAGGCTTTCTTCACAACATATGGGCCTTCATAATTGGGAGTCCACTTCCCACGTGAGTCCTTGTGTATTAGCAAGATCTTCTTAAGCACGAGGTCTCCTTCTCTGAATTCCCGAACACGTACTTTCTTGTCAAAAGCCCTTTTAAGCCGTTTTTGGTATAACTGTCCATGGTATAAAGAAGTCATTCGCTTCTCATCTATGAGGTTTAACTAATCAAATCTATTTTGAATCCGTTCAGCCTCTTCTAGCTTGGTCTCCATCAAGATTCTCATTGAAGGTATCTCCACTTTAGTTTGGAGAACTGCTTCCATCCCATATACCAAAGAGAACGGGGTTTCCCCTGTTGAAGTGCGGACGGAAGTCCGGTATCCATGCAGTGCGAAGGGTAGCATTTCATGCCAATCCTTATAGGTTTTCACCATTTTTTGCAGGATTTTCTTGATGTTTTTATTAGCGGCTTCAACAGCGCCATTCATCTTTGGACGATATAGTGAAGAGTTATGGTCTTAAATCTTGAAGCTCTCGCATAATTCTTTCATGGTCTTATTGTTCAGATTCGTCCCATTATCTGTGATGATCCGGCTTGGAATTCCATAATGGCAAATGATCTCTTTCTTGAGGAACCGTGCAACCACTTGTTTTGTCACATTAGCGTAAGAGGCGGCTTCTACCCATTTGGTAAAGTAATCAATGGCAACCAGGATGAAGCGGTGACCATTGGAAGCTTTAGGCTCGATGGCGCCAATCATGTCGATGCCCCACATTGAGAAAGGCCAAGGTGACGTCAAAACGTTTAGTAGGGTCGAGGGCACGTGTACCTTGTCAGCATAGATTTGGCATTTATGACACTTTCTAGCATAATTGAAGCAGTCGGATTCCATGGTCAACCAGTAATAACCAGCTCTCAAAATCTTCTTGGCCATGGCATGCCCATTGGCATGAGTTCCAAAGGATCCTTCATGAATCTCCTTGATCAATAGGCCCGCTTCACGTCCATCCACGCATCTGAGCAGAATCATGTCGTGGTTTCTCTTGTATAACACACCATTGCTTAAGAAGAATTTAGATGCTAACTTCCTCAATGTTTTCTTGTCAAGGGTTGTTGCATCTGTTGGATATTCTTGACTTTGCAAAAAGCGTTTGATGTCGTGAAACCAGGGTTTACCATCGGCTTCCTCTTCAACCGACTGGCAGTAGGCAGGCTCAACTTTTCGCTCGATCTGAACGAGAGGAG
This sequence comes from Lathyrus oleraceus, assembly GCF_024323335.1. Classification (NCBI taxonomy): domain Eukaryota; kingdom Viridiplantae; phylum Streptophyta; class Magnoliopsida; order Fabales; family Fabaceae; genus Lathyrus; species Lathyrus oleraceus. The sequence goes on along the minus strand of NC_066580.1, from coordinate 187,302,235 downwards.
CTTCATTATGGAATCTAACTTGGTAAATTGAAGCCAACATTTCCAGAGCATCAGCAATTTGATTCTCAGTTCTCGGGATATGACGGAAAGTGATTTCATCAAAGTATTTTATTAGTTCCATGACATAGGCACGATATGGGATCAACTTGGTATCACGGGTTTCCCATTCGCCTTTGACTTGGTATATCACCAAGGCTGAGTCTCCACATACTTCGAGGATTTTGATTCGGAGATCAATTGCTGCTTTAATGCCTAGGATGCACGCCTCATATTCTGCTATATTGTTCGTGCAATCAAAACACAACCTTGTTGTGAAAGGAGTGTATCCACCATTCGGATTTAATAGAACAGCTCCTACGCCATGCCCCATGTAATTGGAGGAACCATCGAACATGAGCTTCCACTGAGATCCGGGTTCAGGTCCTTCATCAAGTCTTGGGATTTCACAATCTTTTACTACCATAATGTCTTCATCAGGGAAGTAAAACTTCAACGGCTGGTAATCTTCAACGGGCTGGTTTGCCAAGTAATCAGACAACACACTTCCTTTAATGGCTTTCTGAGATACATATTGGATGTCATACTCAGATAGTAACATCTGCCAATGGGCGAGTCTTCTAGTTAAAACAGGCTTTTCAAAGATATACTTTATTGGATCCATTTTTGAGATCAACAAAGTAGTGTGGCAAATCATGTATTGTCTTAGACGACGAGCGGCCCATGCTAAAGCACAACAAGTTTTCTCCAAGAGTGAATATCGGGTTTCACAATCGATAAATCTCTTACTTAGATAATAGATGGCATGCTCCTTTCGACCGGTTTCGTCATGTTGTCCCAACACACATCCCATTGACTTTTCAAGCACAGTTAGGTACATAAAGAGTGGTTTCCCCTGAACAGGTGGAATTAGAATAGGGGGCTCTTGCAGGTATCGTACGATCTTCTCAAAAGCCATCTGGCAGTCAGAGTTCCATTCAATTGCTTGATCTTTTCTTAGCAACTTGAATATAGGTTCACACGTAGCAGTCATATGAGATATAAACCTAGAGATGTAGTTCAAACGTCCCAGGATTCCTCTAACTTCTTTCTCTGTACGTGGAGCAGGCATTTCTTGTATTGCCCTAACCTTGTCCGGATCTACCTCAATTCCTCGTTGACTAATAATGAAACCAAGCAACTTTCCAGATCGGACACCGAAGGTTGATTTAGCATGATTCATCCGTAGTCGAAATTTCCGAAGACGCTCAAATAGCTTTTGCAAGTGGTCTATATGACCCTTTTCACTCTGGGATTTCGCTATCATGTCATCCACATAAACCTCAATTTCCTTATGCATCATGTCATGGAAAAGAGTGACCATTGCTCTTTGGTAAGTTGCCCCAGCATTTTTTAGACCAAATGGCATTACCTTGTAGCAAAATGTTCCCCAAGGGGTGATGAATGTGGTCTTTTCCATGTCTTCTGGATCCATCTTAATTTGATTATAACTCGAGAATTTGTCCATAAAGGAGAAGACTGCGAACTTAGCAGTGTTGTCTACCAGAGTGTCAATATGTGGCAGGGGGAAGTCGTCCTTTGGACTAGCTTTGTTTAAATCCCTATAATCAACACACATCCTGACTTTGCCATCCTTTTTGGGTACTGGCACAATATTAGCTACCCATTGGGGGTACTTTGCAACTGCTAGAAAACCGGCATCAAATTGACGTTTCACCTCGTCACAAATCTTTAGAGCCATGCCGGGTCTTGCTCTTCGGAATTTCTGCTTTACTGGCGGACAATCTGGCTGTAGTGGTAGCTTGTGGACAACAATATCAGTATCTAAACCTGGCATATCCTGATACGACCAAGCAAATACATCTACATACTCTTGTAGCAACTTGATCAATCTTTCTTTGATGCTTGCCCCAAGTGTAGTCCCAACTTTGACCTCTTTCTTGTCTTCCTCGGTGCCAAGGTTGATTGTTTCCACTGGTTCTTGATGTGGCTGAAGGGCCTTTGACTCGTGCTCGAGCATCCTTTCCAATTCTTCAGGGAAATCACAATATTCCTCACTCTCCTCTTCCGCTTGGTAGATGGGGAGTTCAAAATTATAGGAAGTAGTGGGGTCATCGAATTCAACTGGTTTATTGATTATTCTGCATGTTTTTTAATGATTGTTTTTTTAGAAAAAATGGAAATAAAATGCAAAAGAAATAAAATATTTTTGTAGTTGTTGAAAGGATTGCCATTTTAAGAAAAGAAAAACGAATGAATGAACGATAAGATTTGAACAAAATGCTCTTTATTTGTCATAATGATTTTTGAAATTTAAAAGGGGCCCTACAAATGATCCATTAGCCTTGGGCAGAGCTAAGGATTTTCAAAAAAATCAAAGGAAAACACAATTACTTTGACACAAGAAAAACTTCTGGAATCTCAACTGCTTCCCAATTTGTCAGGGCTGCTTCACATCGGTATATCAGGTTTGATGCTTCTCCATCTTCGGTGTCATCTTCAACTGCACCAACCTGATTTCCATGGATAAATCCTGTGCTCAGGAAGACTTCTTGTATGCTCCGCACACAGTCCTTTGCAGGGACCAGGGCTCCTCCATTAGCAGAAGGCTTGTACCCCAAACCAAAACGATCATTTTTCTCACTGACGTTGATGACTTGCCCCTAACCTGCAGGGCCTCCACTTTCAACTGCTGATCTTGCACTATTCAAAGAGGCGAACGATAGACTGGTTTTCTCAATAGGGTCCTTGACCTCTTCAAGTGTGGCATTGGATATTTCAAGTGCTTGGAAAGAGGTCTCTAAGGCATCCTCATCAGCCTCGATATAACGGAAAGAGGAGAGTTGACTGATGATAAAATCTTCTTCACCCGAGACAATGACGAGCTTGTCATCGACAACAATCTTCATCTTTTGATGCAGAGTAGAAGTTACTGCCCCAACAACATGTATCCATGGGCGTCCCAAAAGGCAACTATAAGCGGGATTTATGTCTATGACTTGGAAATTGATGGGGAATATATGCGGTCCGATCTGTATTGGTAGCTCTACCTCCCCAACTACTGTCCTCCGAGAACCATCAAACGCTTTTACCACAAGTGCACTAGGTTTCAATTCCGAACCTTGGTAAGATAATTTAGCAAGTGCCCTCTTTGGTAGAACATTGAGGGACGATCCAGTGTCAACTAAAACTCTTGCCAGAGCATCTTCTTGGCACTTTATGGATACATGTAAAGCGCGGTTGTGATTCTTCCCCTCCTTGGGTAGCTCTTCATTGCTGAAACTTAGAGTGTTGCAGGCTGTGATATTGGCGACCACCCCATCGAATTGGCCAACCGTTATATCTTGGGTAACATGAGCCTGAGCAAGCACTCTCAGTAGAGCTTCCCTATGAGCTTCGGAATTCAGAAGCAAAGACAAGATAGATTTTTTTGATGGTGTTTGATGTAACTGATCAACTATCTTGTAGTCAGATTTCTTTATTATCCTTAGAAACTCACTCGCTTCATCTGCTTGCACAGCCGGCTGTGCCCCTCCATGTTCTGGGGTAGGATTTGCATTTGCAACTTCCCTTGTTTGTTCTTGAGGGTTTACATTAACATTGGGAGTATAAATTCGACCACTGCGGGTCATCTTGCTTGTCCCTGCGATGTTAGTGATATCGGTGTCAACATTCTCCAAGCCTTTCTTACTTTCAGCAGCTTTGGGTTTTTCATCTACCACCCCATCCACCACCATTATTTCATACTTCCAGGGTACCTCTTTGGTGCTTTCAAAGGGAAAGGGGGTAGGCATACAAACTACCACGGGTGATGGATGAACAACATCTTTTCTATGATAAGTTATCTCAAACGGTTTTGGTAAATTGAAAACGGGTTCAATGACTGAAACATCCTCATTTGTTGTAGGACCACAAATTTGTAAAACACCTTGATCCATCAAGTTCTGAATGTCGTTTCGTACCACTTTACATCCCCTTGGATGAATGATACATTCTTCATAATTGTCGTGGCGTGTATCAATCAAACTAGCTCCCACCAATCTTGCATGAAGTCCTAGCAACAGAGTTTTAACATTTTCCACGTTTTTGATTATACAAACATCAAAAACATCCTCGATGGAATTAACATCGCCATGCGCCGACAGAAGGTTACTTTTTACGTTGGGTTCGATGTCTCGAAATGAAAGAATCTTCTTCTCAACCAGGTCTCGCACAATATGCTTCAAAGCATAACATCCCTCTAAATCATGTCCAAGGGAACCCCCATGGAAAGGACAATGGGTATCTGGATTGTACCATGGAAGTAAAGGATTTGGTGGAGGACCCAAAGGTCTGGGAGTCACCAACCCTTTTCGTAGTAACGATGGGTACAATTCAGTGTATGTCATAGGGATTGAAGCAAACGGAAGTCTACCTCTTTGTACCCTATTTTGATTTGGAGGATTTTGTGGACGAGGAGCCTGTGCCCTTGGCTGTTGATAAGCAGGTGGCGCAGGCGCTTGCTGGTATACTGGTGCTTGTTGAATAGGTTGATAGACAGGAGCTTGTGACTGGCTGAAATTGGGTGTGACTGCTGCCACATACGGTTGTTGAACATACTGCATTGGATAAGTTGGTTATTGTTGAGAAAATTGATGTTGCTTCTTCTATGAAAGACTCCTCCTTGGACTGGTTGACACTGCATTTGTCTCACCTTCTTTCTTTCTTTGAAAACTTCCGGGAAACTTTTTGGCGTTATTACCAGATGTTTCAGGGGTAGTTATCATTTTTCCATTTTTCAATCCGAGCTCGACCTTTATGCCCACGGCGACCAAGTCAGAGAAGCTTGCGGATACACTACTCACCATTCTTTCATAGAACACAGGCTTGACTGTATCCATGAACCAATCTGCTAACTCCTTCTCAGCAAGGGGTGTTTCGACTTGCGAGGCCACTTCCCTCCATCGTTGTGCATATTCCTTAAAAGACTTATTATCTTTCTGGGACATGCTGAGCAATTGCCTCCTATCTGGGGCCATATCCATGTTATACTTATAATGTTGGATGAAAGCATCAGATAAGTCTTGGAAACAACGAATTCTACTTTGATCAAGGCTTAAGTACCACTTAGAGGAAGCACCCCTTAAGCTGTCTTGGAAGCAATGTATCATAAGTTTATCGTCCTCTACGTGCGCTGCCATTTTTCGATAGTACATAATAAGGTGACTTTTAGGACACGAGTGGCCCTCATACCTATCGAAATCTGGGGTCTTGAACTTCGCAGGAATCACAAGACCTGACACTAAGCACATCTCCTTAGCAGTAGCACCAAAAACTTGGTCACCTTCCATAGCCCTTAACCTTTTTTCAAGAATCTGGAAATTCTCTTTCATCCCTCTTATGTCTTCCTGCCTTTCATCATCTTCGTCTGAAAAGTCCAGAGCATGTTGTTGATCTTCAAAATAAGGTTGCACATGTGCACGAACGAGAGGTGGTGCGAACGTGTGGACCACTGGATGAGTTTCATTGATAGTTGATAGAGGAGCCGTCTGCTGAGTGGATTGTGCAAAACCAGGGGCGCCTTCGACTAGAGGTGTGAAACCGGGAGGTAAACCATAGGCTGGCCATGTGGTTGGTACTTTCCTTGTAGGTTGGGGTTCAATCGATGGACCGGCGATTTCTGAAACGACCGTCATTTGGGTGTCCAACTTTGCCCTGATGACCTGCAGTATCTCCATGACTTGACCCATGTTTCCTCGTAGGTCTTCGAGTTCTGAGCTTACTCGCTCCAATTCTTGTTCTTGGTCCGCCATTCTTCGACGAGCGCTGGCTCTTGTGTTGTAGTGGTGTTGAGGACTCAGTGTGTAACAACTGATGGAGAAAATGGAATGAGTTTTTATTTATTTATATGGAGAATGCATGAATGTATGTATGAATTCATTTTATGTTTATTTATTTTTAGGGATTCTTATAAACTTTGCAGTTGTTGAGCACGCACTTTGAAAGTAATGTGAGTAAAAACAGAAAACAATAGTCAGAAGCCGGTTCAAAAATTCAAATACCCATTCATTCAATGAAGCCAAAAAGTACGAAGTACACAGTCAAAGTGGGTACAAAACATTAAGCCAAATACAAAAATTGGAAATAACACGAAGTAAACAACTTAAAGAGTTCTCTTAACAACTCGCTCTTTGTGCGCCTTCAATTCTTCTTTGAACCTTCGCATAATCCTTTCGCAAAGCAAAACAAGGTCACGAGCCAAAGGATGAGTGTTATTTTCATCCATGTCCTCTAGAGCATTCTCTAATTTCCATGGTAAGTCTATGGCCACGACATTACAAAACTCTATGAGGTTAGCCAACTTCGTGCAGTATGCATCAAGACTTGGCTGCAGAAGGTTGATGGTGCATTCATACTCATCCAATATCTCATTCAAATGCTTCCTATGATTTAGCCAATCCATGCTTTGGCTCTTCAGAGACTCATATTGTTCCTTCCAATAACTAGCTAGCTCCTTGTTAGTATTCACCTCATCACACTTCTCTTCCCAGGCTTTAGGACATATTTGAGAGGTTCTTTGGACTTGTTCCTTAAGACGTCTTTCACGTACCACTTCAGCTTTAGAGCTTTGAAGTTGCTCCTTCAGTTCTTGTATTTGGGCTTCAAGCTCCTCCCTTACCTCCTTCTTTTGCTTAGTGGCTAGGTCCCACCAACGCTTCCACTCTTGTCCATCTCTTTTGGCCTTAGCTAACTCATCACGGAGTGAACCTAATCCACTATCAGCCTGATCTAGGCACTCCAAGACTCTTCCCTTGAGATCTTGCTCAATTCTGTTCTTCTTACGACTCTCCTCCAAAAGTTCCTTCCTTTGGTTACTCTTCCTTTTGAGAATCATATTTTTCCCAGTTTCTTTGTAGAGTTCAGATTGCAGATCATCTTTCTCCTTTCCAAGTTTAGCTACCATGGCTCGAAGTTCTTCCACCTCTTTAAGAGAAACAGGGACTGGTTCTGGTGAGGTAGACCTTAGAGGAATCTCCATAGAAAAAGGGAGCTTCACAACTTTGATCCTCTCCGAGATCCATTGCTGATAAGGAACCCTTGCTGCATCATTCTTCTTTACTATTTCTGTTCCTTTGGTATGCACCTTTTCCCAAGATCGAATGACTTTACGGAGGAGAAAAGGATCATTGGTTCCCATATCATTCAAAACCATCTCTTCTAACTCTTTATCATCGGGCTTCCCACGCATAGGATATCCAAACTGCCGCAAAGCTAACATGAGGTTGTAGCTAATGCAACCTTTAGATCCTATTAGTGGCACATTTGGGAAACTACCACAACTGATAATGATTTCTTCAACGTTCAACTTGTGTCGGGACCAAATGATATCCTTACTAGACAAAGACACCAGAGTTCTTGCCCACTCCCCACTGGACATCTCACTGATGTGAGCATCAGGCTTAAACACATACGAGATAAGCCAATTATAGAGCAATGGAAGGAAACATATCAACATTCCATTCTTCTTTTGATGTCGAGTATGCAAAGTATGGAAAGTGTCAGCTAGTAGTGGAGGAACCAAACTTTGTTTATCCTTCCAAACGACCCAAAATATACTTATGGCAGCTGAATCTATAAAACCTTCATGGGTTGGGAACAATACTAGCCCATATATGAGAAGAGCTAGCATATTTGCCAATGTGTCCCAATGGTGTATCTTAAATAACCTTTCTGCTTCTTCTTCTAGGTAAGCCCTCCAAAAACCAAAAAGATTCTCCCTTTTCTTCCAATTAGCCAATGCATCAGATATGGGGATGTGGAGTGCAAGGGCTAGCATCTCTACCTCAGGTACCTGACCAATCCTATTATACGATGTCCTTCCTTTCATAGAGAATCCCAAGAGCCGGTCGAATTCCTCTAAGGTTGGAGTTAACTGAAAGTCTTGGAATAAGAAACTTCGAAGCGGAGGATCATAGAACTGAGCTAAAGCGGTGATGGCTGGTGTTTGAACATCCACTGAGAGAAGATCCAAAATGTGGCCAAACTTTCCTTGAAAAGTAACCCTGAAGCAGGCGGGAAGTTCATTCAGAAGTCTTGATATGTTGGCAGTATCTGGCATTTTGGCTTTGAATGGTAATGCTTTCCTTCTTTCTGAACCCATTACAAAACTTTTTGTGCTTAGCAACTGCATGTTCAAAGATTCCCTGAAAATAAAATTTTGTATGAGTGTCATGATGTTATGCAAATGATCATGAATGCATGGTATTTGGTTTTGGGATAAGGTAACTCAAAACATCCTATTTGGTAGGCTTCTTAATAGATAGTTCTAAGTTGGTTACCCATAAACCCACTCACAGGATAACTTCTACGTTTTTGATAAGGTTCCCAGAGTCATGGACCATAATCGTATCAACACCATGCAACAGGCTAGCCGCTTTATGATAAGAGTGACGAAAGGTCTCTTCTGAGCAGGGTTTTCATGTTGGGTGCAACAAGGAGAGGCCCTTGGAGTCCATCATTACGCAACCACCAAAGCAGGAACTGGTTCTAAGAGGGGCTCCTAGAGTCATGTACCCTTCATGAATCAACGTTATGCAAAAGGCTAGCTGTCTTATAACGAGATCTACAAACAGGTCTACTCTAGAGGAGTCTTCATGCTAGACACACAAGGAGTGGCCCTTGGGGACTAACACTACACAACTTCCAATTCTAACTTATGTGTTCTCTCTTCTTTTTCCAAAGCTCGGGTGTAGAGCTTTATTCATGATATCAAAATCCCAACACCCACACATAGATATATATATATATATATACATATAAAAATGCGATAAAACAGAGATAAAGAATGCATATAACAAAGGAAGAAAAATAAACAAACAAAGCTAACACACATACAAAAACTTAACTAAACTAGGGTTGACTCACTTAGGGATGTTCTTGTCCCCAGCAGAGTCGCCATCTGTCGCACCTCGAAAAACGGGGATACGACTTTAAGCGAAGCGCGATCGCACGCTCGCAATGATGGACTAAACAGAGCGCCGCCAAACTTTATTTATTCCTTAAAAGGAAAGGGGAAATATCGATAAAACCCAAGACAAAACGACAATGATTATGGTCGTCGCAACCAATATCAGGGTTCGGGAGTCGGTTACGCAAGGGGAAGGTATTAACACCCCTCACGTCCGTTGTATTCAACGGGAACCGTTTAGTTAGTTTCGTTTTGAATGTTAGCTTATGTTAGTCTTCTTAAGTTATTATGCGGGAAAGAAAGAAAAGGGTAAGAGAAGAATGTTTTTTGATTTTTAACGAAGGACCTATCCTAAGTTTTTTATTTGTGGGCCTGACAAGATTTACAAATCCTGCTCCTACGTATCTCAAAAGAGAAATCAAGGCTTACGTAGTTCTGGGTAGAAAAATGTTTGTTTGTTGGTCGATTTTAGCGAAAGCTATACTGTATTAATCGACGAGAACATTGTTTTACCCAAAACAGATGAGGAGTGAACGTACACCACACATCGAACGGATTTATAAATCTACATTCGGAAAAGCGTCACTTATCTCGACTCAACAATCGTGGCCGAAACATTGTTTTGCATCACCTTAAGACAATATGTCTTTCGTTTATGAAAATGGTTTTTGATTAATCGCACGGCCGCGAGAAAGAGTTTGACTGGTTGGATGTATTTTGAGTGATGGCGAGAACTTGGATGAGCGAGATATCCATCTCGAATCCTAGTCCCAGGAGTGCACGGTATACACCATGTTCCATTTCCATCTTTATTGTAAAAGTGTTTAATAAAGATTAAGTGTTTTGAATTTGATTGAGAAAGGGGTTTGAAGAAACCGCATTGACAATTTTAGACGATGACGAGAGCTAAGATAAGCAAGGCATCCACCTTGAATCTTAATCTCAGGAGTGCATGGTATACACCATGTTCCATTTCCATCTTTATTGAAAAGGTGTTGAATAAGGATTAAGTATATATTTTGAGTTTGGAAAACGAATATTTGATGAGAACGAGACATGAGCCCTAAGATCAAAAATTCAGGGTTCCACTGGAATGCTAGATTCCAATGGTCCTTTTCTTTTGAGTTATTCAAAAAAATGTTTTAATATTTTAACTTAAATAGTAAAGCGTTTTAATTGTGATAAGAAACAAATTAATCATATTAAAATGTATAACTTGGGGTAGAATCAAAGTTTAAGAAAGTAGTCATAAGTATTTTATTCTATTAATTAGTCAACATCATTACTAGATATTTATTTAATTATTTATTCATAACATTCTAACAATAATAAATAAAACTACAAAGAAAATGATATTATTTGGAAAAATAATAATTCTATATATATTCAATCATTTAGAGAAAATAGCAAGAAATAAAGTTGGAGAAAAATACAATTATATTCTTTTTATGTCTAATAAAATAAAGTGAGAAAATAAGATCAACTTAATATTAGACACATGCATATTTTTTTTTTAAAAGTATGATAATAAAACAATTAAATACTTTTTGTTCTCTTTAAAATTTAACTAAAATAATAGCCAAAGAAATTAAACATAACTTTTTTTATTTTATTTTTTCTAATATAATCTAAACATAAGCATAACTAAATTAACCTTTTTTAATATTTCTTATAACATAATTTTAAATTATAATGAAAATAAATAAATTAACTATTTAAAAAAAATAAAAAATTCTTATAACACAATCTAAAAATAATAATCAAAATAACTAAATTAATTTTTTTTATATTTCTTATAACAATCTAAAATAATGATGAAAACAACTAAATTAATCTTTTTAATAATTTTTATAACATGATCTAAAACTAATGATGAAAAAAACTAAATTAATTTTTTAATGATTTTTATAACATGACCTCAAACTAATGATGAAAATAACTAAATTAATTTTTTAATGATTTTTATAACATGATCTCAAACTAAAATAAAATAAATGGTAAACTTATTATTTTTGGAATTTTATGACATGGTCTAAAATTAAAGAGAAATAAATGGTAGGTTTTTTGGAGTATCTACTAGATGATCTAAAATTAAAAGAAAATAAATGGTAAGCTCTTTTTGGAATATTTTTATGATATAATATAAAATTAAAAATAAAATAAATGGTAAACTCTTTTTTTGCAAATTTCATGATATAATCTAAAATTAAAAGTAAAATAAATGGTAAACTTTTTTTTTGGAAATTTTATGATATAATCTAAAATTAAAAGAAAATAAATGGTAAACCTCTTTTTTGAAATATTTCATGATATAATCTAAAACTAAAAGAAAAATAAATGGTAAACTCTTTTTTTTGGAAATTTTATGATATAATCTAAAATTAAAAGAAAATAAATGGTAAACCTCTTTTTTGAAATATTTCATGATATAATATAAAATTAAAAGTAAAATAAATGGTAAACTCTTTTTTGAAATATTTTATGATATAATCTAAAATTAAAAGTAAAATAAATGTTAAATTTCATTTATTTTTTATTTTTATGACATAATCTAATAATAATAATGAAAATAACTAAATTAACTTGTTATAAGTCATATTAACTTTTTATAACATAATCTAAAATACAAAATAATAAATAGAAAACTCTTTTTGTAATTTTTATTAATATGACTTATATGTATTTATCTATTTATTTTCATTTTAAAAAAATAACAAAAGAATAAGTTGATTTAAATGTTTTAAGAAACAAAAAAAATAAAGTAAACGGTTAATCGAAAATGCAAGGCTTATGACCGAGTATTCGAGGGTTCCCATCGGAATGCAAGATTCGAATGATCATTTTTCATTCAAATTAAAGAAAATTATTTGATGGGCAACGAAGTTTGATAAGAATCAATTGTTCAAAGAGTTGCGCCAGAATGCTTGATCCCAACGGTCCTTATTTTGCCCAAGTTGATTTAAATGTTTTGAGAGCGAAAGAAAAGAATGAATGACTATTCCAAGATGCGTGCCTCGGGAACAAACTCGTTCGAGGGTTCTACTGGAATGCTAGATTCCAACAGTCCTCTTCTTTCGTGTTTGTTTAGAAAAATGATTTTAATATTATATTTGATTTGTGAAATGGTCGAAAATAAATTCTATTTATTTTGAAATGGATTTTGAAATTTAAATGAAAATGAGAAATGTTAGTATGATTATTTACACGTGAGGGTATGCACATGAACTATATAGTTAACCGACTTAACACAAATGAAATCGATTAAATAATTAATCAAGTAAATCACTTAGAAATTAAAAAAACAATTAATTAAATAGAATCTAATTAAAAAAATCAAATAAAAATCGAATCAATTAATTAAGAAAATAATAATAATAATAATAATAATAATAATAATAATAATAATAATAATAATAATAATAATAAGAAGAAGAAGAAAAAAGAAAAAGGGTGCCTAAATTACTCTAGTAACTAGACCCAATTCAAAAACTTACTTATATATTAAATGATAAATATATAAATAAAAATAAACTAAATGAATAAAAGAAAGGGGTTTGAAGAAACCGCATTGACAATTTTAGACGATGACGAGAGCTAAGATAAGCAAGGCATCCACCTTGAATCTTAATCTCAGGAGTGCATGGTATACACCATGTTCCATTTCCATCTTTATTGAAAAGGTGTTGAATAAGGATTAAGTATATATTTTGAGTTTGGAAAACGAATATTTGATGAGAACGAGACATGAGCCCTAAGATCAAAAATTCAGGGTTCCACTGGAATGCTAGATTCCAATGGTCCTTTTCTTTTGAGTTATTCAAAAAAATGTTTTAATATTTTAACTTAAATAGTAAAGCGTTTTAATTGTGATAAGAAACAAATTAATCATATTAAAATGTATAACTTGGGGTAGAATCAAAGTTTAAGAAAGTAGTCATAAGTATTTTATTCTATTAATTAGTCAACATCATTACTAGATATTTATTTAATTATTTATTCATAACATTCTAACAATAATAAATAAAACTACAAAGAAAATGATATTATTTGGAAAAATAATAATTCTATATATATTCAATCATTTAGAGAAAATAGCAAGAAATAAAGTTGGAGAAAAATACAATTATATTCTTTTTATGTCTAATAAAATAAAGTGAGAAAATAAGATCAACTTAATATTAGACACATGCATATTTTTTTTTAAAAGTATGATAATAAAACAATTAAATACTTTTTGTTCTCTTTAAAATTTAACTAAAATAATAGCCAAAGAAATTAAACATAACTTTTTTTATTTTATTTTTTCTAACATAATCTAAACATAAGCATAACTAAATTAACCTTTTTTAATATTTCTTATAACATAATTTTAAATTATAATGAAAATAAATAAATTAACTATTTAAAAAAAATAAAAAATTCTTATAACACAATCTAAAAATAATAATCAAAATAACTAAATTAATTTTTTTTATATTTCTTATAACAATCTAAAATAATGATGAAAACAACTAAATTAATCTTTTTAATAATTTTTATAACATGATCTAAAACTAATGATGAAAAAAACTAAATTAATTTTTTAATGATTTTTATAACATGACCTCAAACTAATGATGAAAATAACTAAATTAATTTTTTAATGATTTTTATAACATGATCTCAAACTAAAATAAAATAAATGGTAAACTTATTATTTTTGGAATTTTATGACATGGTCTAAAATTAAAGAGAAATAAATGGTAGGTTTTTTGGAGTATCTACTAGATGATCTAAAATTAAAAGAAAATAAATGGTAAGCTCTTTTTGGAATATTTTTATGATATAATATAAAATTAAAAATAAAATAAATGGTAAACTCTTTTTTTGCAAATTTCATGATATAATCTAAAATTAAAAGTAAAATAAATGGTAAACTTTTTTTTTGGAAATTTTATGATATAATCTAAAATTAAAAGAAAATAAATGGTAAACCTCTTTTTTGAAATATTTCATGATATAATCTAAAACTAAAAGAAAAATAAATGGTAAACTCTTTTTTTTGGAAATTTTATGATATAATCTAAAATTAAAAGAAAATAAATGGTAAACCTCTTTTTTGAAATATTTCATGATATAATATAAAATTAAAAGTAAAATAAATGGTAAACTCTTTTTTGAAATATTTCATGATATAATCTAAAATTAAAAGTAAAATAAATGTTAAATTTCATTTATTTTTTATTTTTATGACATAATCTAATAATAATAATGAAAATAACTAAATTAACTTGTTATAAGTCATATTAACTTTTTATAACATAATCTAAAATACAAAATAATAAATAGAAAACTCTTTTTGTAATTTTTATTAATATGACTTATATGTATTTATCTATTTATTTTCATTTTAAAAAAATAACAAAAGAATAAGTTGATTTAAATGTTTTAAGAAACAAAAAAATAAAGTAAACGGTTAATCGAAAATGCAAGGCTTATGACCGAGTATTCGAGGGTTCCCATCGGAATGCAAGATTCGAATGATCATTTTTCATTCAAATTAAAGAAAATTATTTGATGGGCAACGAAGTTTGATAAGAATCAATTGTTCAAAGAGTTGCGCCAGAATGCTTGATCCCAACGGTCCTTATTTTGCCCAAGTTGATTTAAATGTTTTGAGAGCGAAAGAAAAGAATGAATGACTATTCCAAGATGCGTGCCTCGGGAACAAACTCGTTCGAGGGTTCTACTGGAATGCTAGATTCCAACAGTCCTCTTCTTTCGTGTTTGTTTAGAAAAATGATTTTAATATTATATTTGATTTGTGAAATGGTCGAAAATAAATTCTATTTATTTTGAAATGGATTTTGAAATTTAAATGAAAATGAGAAATGTTAGTATGATTATTTACACGTGAGGGTATGCACATGAACTATATAGTTAACCGACTTAACACAAATGAAATCGATTAAATAATTAATCAAGTAAATCACTTAGAAATTAAAAAAACAATTAATTAAATAGAATCTAATTAAAAAAATCAAATAAAAATCGAATCAATTAATTAAGAAAATAATAATAATAATAATAATAATAATAATAATAATAATAATAATAATAATAATAATAATAATAATAATAATAATAAGAAGAAGAAGAAGAAGAAAAAGAAAAAGGGTGCCTAAATTACTCTAGTAACTAGACCCAATTCAAAAACTTACTTATATATTAAATGATAAATATATAAATAAAAATAAACTAAATGAATAAAAGAAAAGAAATAAAATAAAATAAATAAATAAAAATTAAAAATTCAAGTGAGTAACTTCTCACTCCACGAATGCTACTAGTGCATCTTAAATGCAAACTTAATAGTTACAAAAAATATTTGACTTTCTCCTCAAAAAAACACATTAAATTAACAATTAATTGAAAATAAATCCAAGAAAATAGCAACCGATACAACCATCCTTCTCTCTCTTTTTTTGTCCTCATTTTAACATATAAAGAGGTAAAATTACTTAATTAATAATAATTATTAAAGAAAACTTAATTAATAATGTCCAAATAGATCTTGACCTTTTCAAACTTAACGTGTCTGACTAAGAAATGGATAAGTACTAATCATTAAAAAAAATCATAAATAAAATATTAAAATAAATTGGGAATCAGATATTTTGAGAAAAAACGTTCTCGTCCTCTCTCCCTAATTATTGTCTTCCTCCTCTCTCAAACCCGCGCCTCTCAAATTCTCATCATCTCTCAATCTCGCTCACGATACACTACTCCAAATTCTCACTCTAAACACGAAAGCCATGGGTTTAAAGAGAATCAAGCAAGAAGACTCACCTTCGGCGGTGATTCGGCGACGATGAAGAGTTCGTATCTTCCTTCCTTCGCTAGGTTTTTTCACGCCGTCGCCTGAAGATTAGGGTTTCTGTGGTTAGAATTTTCGTTTGGACAAATTTAGGGTTTTTTTCCGCCTCCAAGATTTAGGGTTTTTTCTGCCTTTTCGCCTCCGCTTCGCCCCTCTTTATATTCACTACCTTAGGGTTTCAAATTGGTCTATGGAGATCAAAAGGGGTTTCTGTGAAATCCCTTTAGGGTTGTCAGATTTTGGTCTGCCTCTTTGATGTTTGTTCTGGAACGGTAACGTGAACCTACCCTTTCTCGCTCTATTTCGTCTTGATTCTCTTTCGGGTATTTTTTGAATTTTAACGCTTTACCAATTACTTTGTTTTATTGCAGTGAAAATTTAGTGGAAGCATGAGTAACTTCGGTTTGTATTGTGATGTGTTCTACCGCAGGTTTGTTGTATTGCTGCAGAATGGATGGAGAATGATGGTGCAGGTTCTGCAGGTTTGGCAATGTCAAATTAGGTTAATCATTTGGTATGTTGCATGTTCATGATCATGGCCTTGTTTCATGTTGATGTAGGATATTGACAGCATGATGCATTACATGAGTGTGCTGTGAGGTTACTGTCATGGTTGTTTTAATGGAGGGTTGAGGACGGGTTAGAAGATGTTGAGAAGATGAATTGAAGGAGAGGTTGGAGACGGTTATCGGTTGTAGATTCAGTTAGAGTCGGCGATTTTATGAGTTAGCTTAGCAATTGGAGGAATTGGTTGTTAGACCGTTATTGGAACTCCGTTGAATTTCGTGGTTCCAGAAGTTCATTGAGCTGTTATGAGTTTTTATGGTCGATAATTGTTAACTGATTTCCCTTCTTTTCTTTAGGTTCTAAAAAAATTATGAGCCACAAGTGGAGCGCCCCTTCTAGGTTTCTGTTATACACCTGCACTCTTATGCCTCTGGTTTGCTAAAACTGAGCATTAAAAGGCTCAGTTGTGAAGCTTGAGAAATGTCTTGCAGCTAAGTTCATATTTTGTTATTGTCTGCGGCGGTCAGCGAGAGATTCCGATGTAGTTTTTGTGGTTAGGTGGTTTAGGTACGACTCTGATGGTGATGGATGTGTTTGGTGACTGATAATGCGAAAGGAAAATGTATTGGATTTGTGGTAATTTGGTATGTAGTATGAAATTGTAAGGGAATGTTCGAAATTGTGCCTGAAATTGGGCTTGAAATTATTCAGGTTTTGGATACTGATTGTGTAATAGGATTGTGTATAGATGGAATTAGAAATGATTGTAATTTTGGACATATTTGTTTCAGGAATGAATAGGAAGTTTGAAGGTTATTGGTTAGCTTGGGAATTTCGGCTTGGATGTGGCTACGAAGCGCATTGGATGGCGGGGC
Source organism: Lathyrus oleraceus (assembly GCF_024323335.1). Classification (NCBI taxonomy): domain Eukaryota; kingdom Viridiplantae; phylum Streptophyta; class Magnoliopsida; order Fabales; family Fabaceae; genus Lathyrus; species Lathyrus oleraceus. The sequence continues at coordinate 187,285,053 of NC_066580.1, read as the reverse complement.
TGTTTTGGAATTCTTATGGAGTGCTATGGCCTTGATGATGTTGATTCGCTACTATTAGAAAAATCATATGTAATGGATTGGGATATATCGAATGTATTGAAATGGTTGGGTAGTGACTATTGTAATTTGGTTAGATAATATGTAATTGAAAGCGAGTGAAAATTTGAATGGTTTATGTAATATGGTATGGAATCAAATTACAGGAAATTTGGGGAAAATGAAATTGAATGGACAAAGAGCTCCATGAATTTGAATGGTTTATGTAATATGGGTGAAATTGTTTGTAACTTTGAAATTGAGTGGTTGTATATTGGTATTGGTTTAGAAATGAACATGTAATTAGGTTTTGGCTGTAATTTGAACTTGATTGAAGTGATTGTAAAGAATAAGAAATGGTTGTAACTTGGTTTATGGAAATGGATATTTGGTTATAAAAATGGATATGGATTTTAGAAATAATCCAAGACTCATCTAAATGTCAATTTAAAATCAAAAAACCAATAAAACCAATTGAAATCAAATTAATCTATAATTTGTTAAAATTAATTTGATATCAATTCTAACATTTATTTGAAAATTAAAATTAATTAAAGTTTGAATCATTAGTAAAAAAAACAATTAAGATTAAATTGAAATTTTAAATTAGACTTAATTTGAAATTAAAATCAAATTGAAAATTAAAAAGTCAAATAACTTAAATTATAATCCGTTTTGTAATTAAAAGCACCACGATCGAAAAGGCCTAGATAATGACCAATGTTTATCAAAATCGAGACAATATGGATTTGGGAATGGACGGTTGACTTTGGTCAACTAATTGACCAGAAAGTCAACGATTGACCTCAGACGTGAATTAGGGTTTACATTAAAATGAATGTATGATGCATACTGGATGAATGCAGATGGATCTAAAATCGGGGTATGACAGGATGTTTTATTATTATAGTGCTTTCCAAGGATTGGAGCCCTTGTGCCTACGTATCACTCATTCGGGGATAAGGAATCAGAGCTCTGTAGTTCAGAGTAGAATATATTTGTATGTTGGTTGATTTTACCGTTGAGAAAAGGGTTTTTGGGATGATGCCCTAAGGCACAAAAATGAGTTTCATGAGTTGTATTGTTTTTAACTTGAATAAGGGTTTTATGAAAAGAATGTTTGTGATTATATTGTACTAAAGTCTATATGCGGAGATGACTATTCTAGACAACAAGTCAATCGTCTTTCCCCAAAATAATCAGAGTAAGGGTAGGAATTCTCCGTTCTTACTCATTCTCCACCATTTAAGGCTCGTGGCGCACAATAATAATCATAATTTTATTATATTTTGAATTTGATTATGAATTAGACATTTGACGTTGAATCAAGGGTTTGTTTATTTGATTATGAAATTTGGGTAATGCATCATCCATGCAAAGTAATCAAATAAGAAAGTAAAGGGTCTCATTGTAAGGTATCCCGAGAGAAAGCCTAGTGTGTGCAAAAATGACCTATGCTAAACAAAAGATAATGATCTTACAAACATGCCCCCCTAAGGTGGTGTCATGATGCCATGCTTACAACATGCATGTAAGTTACGGATAAAATCCAACGTTTACAAAATATAACAAAGATAAGAAAAAGGCCTCCAAGCAAAGATCCTAAAATGAAATCCTCTAAGTTCAAGTTGATTAAGAGTGGAGTGAATATTTTTGGTCTTATCATTTTTATCATGTTTTTGTTATTTTTAATGTTTGATGACAATAAAATAAATAACAAGTAAATAAGCATGCATGACGAGTTTGTACAATGATGATGGTAATGAGTACTTGAATGTATATTACAAGGTAATGACATACAAGTAAATCACAAGATAAAGAATGACAATATCACAATAATAGTGGTTAGTGGATATAAATGACATTAAAATAAATAACAATTTTGTAGTACCAACATTATAATAAAAAAGGTTAATGATAAACAAAGTTAGTGAAGTATAATTAATGGTTAGTAATATGTGCAAAAAGAACATTTTTAGGACAATTTTTTCATAGGTCAAAAACTCAAAATATGGCACATTAAGGGATGACTTATCATTGATGCAAAGTATTGAAAATGATTAGTAATCACCTTACAATAGATTTGTAACAAAGAAAGTTATACAATCCTAAGTTCATCTATCAATATTTTAAACAATTATGATTTGTTCTCTTTCTTTTGTTTTTACTCCCTTTTTATTTTGCAAGATAGTAAAAGAGTAAATAAATTAGCATAATGTGAATGATGTGGTGAGATAACAATACACATAAACATAAAGTATATGAAATAAAATGAACAATAAAATAAATTGTAAGGAAGTAAAGTACAGTGATATAAATGTTAGAAGTTAGTAGTTAGTGGTTAGTGGTTAGTAGTTAGTAGAATAACAATAAGAAAATGGATTAGCAAGTTAATGTAGAGAACATGGTTTCATTTATGCATCAAATGACTCAAATATGGTACAAATAGAGGCAATCTATCAATGCCTCAAAGTATCATGAATAATCTAATGATCAATCATTAATAGGTTTGAAACATTGAAGATTTAATCAACCCTAAACAACTATGGCCATGATCTAATAGACCTCATTAACCAAACAAATGTAACAACAAGTCAATAAAAGTAAATGATAACAAACACAATGCAACCACAAAAAATGTGAACAAAAAGGTAGTAAGAGCAAAAATCTCAAAAAAAAAAGTGTGTAAACTAAAGTTAATCATTTTTTGCAAGCTTGAATCTAAATCCTCTCAAAATACCAACCAAGAACAAACAACCATTTTTCAATCCAAAACACAACCAAAAAGTTAAAACGTTTAAGATAAAATCACTATCCAAAAAATGTGAAAAAGCTAGGTTGAAAAGGTGTTGAGCTTGAATGTGAAGCAAGGGTTTAGGATGAAAGTGTTTATGGTAGAGGATTAATGAAAGGGGTTGGGTTGTGAGTGTTAGAGAGTGGGAAGTTTTGAGGAAAAAAGTTGGTGGGGGGTGACTTTTGGGAGACAAATATTTTTTTATTTATCTTAGGTTTAGAGAAGAGGGGGTTAAATGATATTTTTTTAGAACGTTTTGGGGCTAGAAAGCATGGAAAATGAAGGGAAATAATGCCTTTATTTATAGGGAAAGTAAGTGGGTAAGTGGGTGATACAAAAGTCATTATGTGTAAAAAAAACATACTTACTGCTGATGTTTTCGTAGGGGTAATCGATTTCCATGATTAGGATAATCGATTGCCCAATTTTTTATGTAGGTATTTTCTCTAGAGCTTTATCGGAAGACTCCAGTTTTCTCTCAGGTGTAAATACCATGCCTTGAGTCCATGCAATTTGCCTTTGGTTATGAATGTTAATTCAATTATGGTGATGTAACAATGAATGTATGTATGTGTAATAGAGTCATGGATTAGATGAAAGTTGTAAGCGGGTAGGGTGAATTTTGGGGTATGACAGCTGCCCCTATTTAATTTTCTCGTGCCTGAATATATGGATAGTGACGACTTCCAATATGTTCAAGGTAAGAGAGGATTAAATTCCCAATGGGAGTAATCATAAATTTTCCTTGCCGGAGGATGATAGTGTTAGGATTTTTTTGGGATTCAACATGGCTATGATGATTATACATGCAATGTGATGTATGCATCATATATGTCTTCTTAATGAGAAAAGTTTGATGTCATAACCCCAAGAAAATTGAGAAAAGAAAACTCCATTAGGGAATGAGAAAAAGGGTGACCACTCCTAGAAATGACTGGGGAAAAATAATACGGTGTTTCTTAGCAATGACTAGAACACCTAACATCTATTGGGGAAAAAACAAACGAATTCAGTGATGATTCTTAGCAATGGCTAGAACACCTGACTTAGTGGGGATGATAAGTGATTCCAAATGATGATGCCTTGCAACGACTGGGACATTTGAACCAGTTGGAGAGAAAAGACAAGGTACGATGACGATTCCTAGCGACAACTAGAATACCTGACTCTTGTGGGGAAAAGAGGTTGTTCAATGATGATACCTATCAATGGCTGGAATACCTGACTCGACTGGAGATACAACTTTCCACAAAGGTACAATGACGATTCTTAGAGACGACTAGAATACCTGAAATATGTTGGGAAGATCAAACAGTTCAGTGACGATTCTTAGCAACGACTAGAATACCTAACTTTGCTGAGGAGAATACATAAGTCAACAATGATTCTTAGCAATGGCTGGAATACCTGACATCTGCTGGGAAAAGGAGCACTTTAGTGACGATTCCTTGTAAAGATCGGAATACCTGACTTATGTTGGGGAAATAAATTCAAGGATGATTCTCGTCTATGAATATCTAACTAGGCTTGGGGAATGAGCCCAAAATGCCTATAGTCTGAAAAAGGAGAGTTCAGTGACGATTCTCAACAACGGCTAAGGATACATGACTCTGCGGGGAAAGAGGAAAATATGGTGATGACTTTCTAGGAATAGAAGAAGTACAATGATGTTTCTCAGTAATGGCTAGAATGCCTGACTCCTCTAGGGAATCTTGAAATGAAACGAAACAGCTTAACGATAATTTCTAGCAACGGCTGGAATGCACGACTGTGCTTGGGAAATGTTTTGAGGATGAACGTTGATTTTATTGGGGAAAATTCCTAACAACGGTTGGGAAATTCCGAACTCTGATGAGTTAATTTGAGTAAGTTAAGGAGATACTTATGATGTGATGTTATGTATGCCAATGCGTGTTTGGGCTTTCAGGGGGAATGTATGAAGTGCAGGGTTTGCAAGTTATACCAAGTATGATTGGGCTTTGCGAGGGAGCGTATTTGGGGTATGCCAATGGTTATTGGGCTTAAAAAGGGTGAATGGGGAAAATGTACTGACTTTCAGGTATTTTAGAAATTGGAGCTCGACGTCCATGCAAGCGCTGAATGTAATGTTTGAGAATTCCTGTTGGGGGGATAAATGATTGGCCAAGTCAAAGGGACTGTATGACGCCCTCAGGTTGGAAATTCCAAATTCATTTTGGTTACCTTTAGCAAATTTCTGAAAGAAATGTAATTTGATGTTGTCTCCCTTATAGTTTTTTTAAAAGGGTCTTTTAACGAAAATTTCCAATGTAATATTATTTAGAAAAAGTCATATTTCGCAAACAAAGTAGGAAAAGTAAAAATATGGAGCACATGTGAGGGAACTGATTTTATTGATAAGTGGTCCCAAAAAATGGGTAATTTTGTACAAAGGAAGCAATTCCTAAAAGAGGTGATTTCAAAAAGAAAATGGTAATTGTAATGGCAATGAAACATCTCAGATTTCCACCAAATTCCAACTCTGTTATAGCCTTTATGCCTTTGGTCGTCCTTTGATCTTGCTTTCAGAAGGAGAGTCATAGGATTGACTTGCTGGGGGGCCCACAAAATTGACTCGCCATGGAATAAAGAAGGGTTCTGTAAGACCCCAATTTTGACCCTAAGATCCCTCATGCTATGTCATCATTTGCATTGGCTTTGGTATCACACCTTGGCATCCTCCTTACCACTCATTCATTGGATTTGCATTGGGAGAGATCACCAAGAATATTTGATTGTATCATACTTTGTTTTTTTTCATTATTTTACTAACCAAAATACCAAAACATGTCAATGTACAGTTTGTTGCTTTTATAGGTTGTGTGTACATCCACCAATGCCTCATCAAGCTCATACCTAGGGTTTGAGACCCTCAATGCAAAGATACTAATCAAGATATGGTTTAAATTGATTCTATACATCATATATGTATCCCCATGGTCTTCACATAGCATTTTGATCAAGAAAACATTAAGAGTTTAAAGCTTGTTTGTCTTGGAAACCCTAATTCATCTGGGTATCTTGTGTGACTTCCTTAGCAAGTTTCTTCAACATTTGATCAAATATATCATGGGATACTTAATTATACATCATATTACACATATATGATCCTCCATGAGTCCCAAATATCAAGAGAATGTCAAGTTTGCAAGATAGTTCATGGTGGTTGACCAGAGAAAGTCAACTTGTCAAAATTGGGGTTCCATAGACCCTATCTCCTATGATTTTTATCATATGAAAATGATTCCAAGAGAAACGTTACTCCTTATGACATTACAAACAACTTTCATGTTGAAGTCAAGATCTATTTTTGCTTGTAAAGTCATTTTTTATGGTGAAAGATTATAGGTCATTTTGTCAGAACCCTAGTTAGGAGGTCAACTTCCAAGGACTATAACTTGCTCGATGTTTATGAGATGAAATCCATTCAAGTTTCATGTTCAAATTAACTATGTCCTCTTCAATGTTTTTATTTTGGAGAAGTTCAAAATTAACTTGCAAATGCATGTGCCAAGAGGAAACATTATAGGTCATTTTGGGCCATTACCATTGAACATGTGATTTTCCTCAACTTCTAAAATGCATAACTCCATCATGCCAAATCAAAATGAGGTCAAAATTGTGACAAAATTTAATAGGTTTTAAATAGATACAACTTTTATGAAGGGAGTGTTTCCATTTTAAGTCCATGGCAAATGTTATTCAAGGTGGAAGAAGTGAACATTTGACTTGGTACTTCGAAAATTTTCAAATATGTCTAATTTTCCAAACATCCACCTTAAAATTCATCATGATCTAAGCTTAAAATGGAAAAGTGTTCAACATGAAAGTTGTTCCCCTTGATCTCACCTTTCCAAAAAGTCCAAAATCACTTAATTTGGCCAAGGTTTCAATCACATGCGCATGGGTGTAATGCATGTCCCCATTTGGAAAGATTTGTGACCAATTTTCATTTCAACATTGCATGGTCCCTTGATTTCATTTCAACATAATTTGGAATTAAGTTTGAAACCTTTGACATCATTAATTGGGCTTTGTACACGCCCATGCAAGCATGCATGAGGTCATTGGTATTTTTGGATTTTGAATTGAAGTCTGCAAAAAGCATTGAGCAAGCCTATTTTTAGAGAAATCAAGTTTCAATTCTCATTCTATTTTTGAAAGAAACTCCAAGAGTCCAAGCTGTTTAACCATCTAAATAATCTTCTACAATATTCTGAAGCCAAGATAAGGACAATTGGTAGAAAGATCAAGCAAGGTTGAAGCTCATTCGAAGGTGATTTTTCAGAATTTTCATCTCTTCGATTCTCTCTCAATTCTTCACTATTCCTTGTGATTTTTGGTTGAATGAAGTCCTACCAATGTAGGAAACAAGATTGACTTGCTTTGAGGTCAAACCGAAGCAACTCAGTTCATGTTCCTCAAAATTCAAATCCCTGTATCTCTTGCTATGCTTAAAATTGGAGAAAATTGAGGCAAGCTTCGTGTTCCTGAGCATTTTTTCTTTGAATCCATGTCCTTGTTTTTCATTTCCATGGTGGTTGGTGGTGGACCAGTCAGGTGAGGTCCAACGGAGAAGAATACCGTAGCCCTAGCTCCGGTGATGTGTTGGTAATGTCCTGAACCATCAGATCCTCTCCCCATGTTCTAATCCTGGCCTTCGTTTCTGATTACCACGCGTGTACACGCGTTAATTATGGTACATGATGGAGCACCCGTTTTGGCCATCAGATCTGCCACCTCAATTAATGAGGGAGATCTGATGGCCCTTGTTTTTTTGAATTTCCTTTTAATTTCTGATTTTTATGTTTAATGGCTTTATTTTGTTTAATTTATAATAATTTCATTTTTAATCCAAAAAAATACAGGACTTTCACAAAAAATCTTTAAATATTTTCCTCTTTCATTTTCTAAATTAAAATTATTCTTTGGATTAATTTTGATATTTTTCATGAATTAAATCTTTTTGTGCATATTTTCAATTATTCAAAAATACTTCTGATTTTTCAAAATGATGAAATTTTTTGTCTAAGGTCCTTTGACCTTGTTTGACCTAGGATAAATCTCTTGGTCATTTATTTGGTGTTTGGAAGAGATTTTAGGTTTTGACCAAATTAAATTGAATTTTAATGCATTTTAAAATTGATTTTTAATTGATTAATTGTGTAAAAATTATGTTGAGCCATTTTTATGGTCTTGTGATGTTTGACTATTTGTTTGGGCCTTGGTCAAGGTTCATTTGACTTTTGTTGGATTAAAATCATTGGATCTAGGGGATTGATGAAATGTAGATTTCATCTCCCAAAATGAATGAATGATTTTAATTTGATAAAATTCCTCCCATGACCAATTTGTGTTTCTCTCATTCCCCCCCCCCCCCCCCCTTCATCTTCATTCCTATTCTTTCCCATTCCTTTCATTGACCAATGAAATCTCAAATATCCTAAGGCTAATTGGTTCATCAATGTCCTTGTATCAGATGAACCAATACAAGTATGGATGAGATATGTCCATTCCTATTGATCTTTTCTTTTAATGTGTGGTATATTTTATGAGTTTGGTTTATTATACCAAATATCTAACATGCATTAACACCTAAATTTTTATTGCCCGACCTCAGATAATTGTGACTTCTATATAAGTCCAATTACGAAGGTTAACATAGAGCTAAATTTGACCCTAAAGGCATATCATTCTAGTAAATGAGATTGTAAGTCTCCCATCCTTCATGATATTATGTGGAAACTTGACCTTTTATCCTTCCTATGGAATATGTCTTGGTTTAAGGATCCATGCTTGTGAATGGATGGTTGAGTGTTCTCCAAAAAATGACTTAATCAATTAAAAAACACTACTAATACTTGACTAACTTTTGACTCACATTTGACTAACTCTTGCTAATATTGCTTTACTTTCAAGTCATTTACTTTATGCAATTTAAAATTTCAGTCATTTACCATTCATTTCCATCTACATTTCATTTAACTTGTTTATGTTTATGTCATTTTCACTTTGCTCATTTGAGCCATATCTTGTGATTGTATATATTTGTTTGTGTATCTTGATTTTGTTTGTGGTCTTAGGACCTTAAAATACTTAATAAACAACAAAAAACTCTAAAAAATGTCTGGTGGACTGTTGATCTTGATATGAACTTTTGGACTTAGGATTAGGCAACATTCCCTGTGCAAAAAGGACTTGACCAAAGCCATCATTTTGAAACCAAGTTATTGTGAATTGAGCCTTCATCTAATGCAAGCCTTGGGACTCTATTTTAATTCATTTGTTGCTTTATCTTAGTGCTAATTATTATTTTGATCTAGTGTATGATGCTTTTATATGAATTAATCAAGGAATATTTCATCTGATACATGAGAAGACAAAGAAGACTGCTAGCTATGGAGTTGCTTGCTTGGATATGGCTATCTTTATTTGATGCCTTGATCTTCATGATGTCTGATATTTCTAATTGCTTGTTGATTATTGCTTGATTCAAAGTCCAAAGGAAAATGGGTTTATATATGACATCCTTGTCTGTTGGATGGCATCCCATTGGTCAGATCTTTTCAACTCTTATTTTTAAATTTACGCTTAGGATAGTCTCTTCATCTCCTCCCACTTCTTAAATTTCAAAATCTCTCCCCCTTTTCAAAAACTTTCTTTGCTTGTAATTTCAAACTTAGACCTTATTTCAAGTAGAAACTTTTGCCTTATGCCATTGAATTTTTGAACTTCTTTTTCTTAAATCAAACATGTAAATAAATCTAATCATATTGACCTAAAGTTTCAAAAGAAAAAAAGAACTAACAACTTCATTCAAATTTTTTGTCCCTTTGGGCCCTTTTCACTCAAACTCTTGATTAAAACCAGATTCACTCATTTTGAAATTGTTACCACGAACTACGAGGCTTTGATCCCTCATTTTTATCTTGGTACGTAGGCACAAGTCCGAAGGTCTTGTCAAACACAAAAATATAATCAATGAATTCTTTTCTCATCCCCACACTCTATTTTTCTCAAACATCTTTTAGACCAAAAAACATATACACACATAAAAAAGGGCTCCCTAGGAGTACCTGGGACACTTTGGGTGCTAACACATTCCCTCTGTGTAATCTCTGGCATTTTATTAGTTTTGATTTGAAAACTTTTTATCTTTGGGTTTTGTTCGTACTTTTCCATTTTCCTTTAAAAACAATAAAAGCGCAGTGGCGACTCTGGTTTTATTGATGTTCAGGTTATCCATAGCTTGATGGTCATGAATTTACCGCTACAGAAATTAAGTGGCGACTCTGCTAGGGAGTAGTCCTTAGTGGGTTTAGCCTACTTTTTTATGTGTATGTATTTGTATATTTTATGTTTGCATATTTGTTTGTGTGATATAATCTGTCTATTGTGCTTAGTGATCTTTGAGTGGTGAGATAAGTTCTAACCCAAACTTGAGTGCAATTAAGATAGGAGGATGGTATAGTCATGTTCAACTTGTGTGGAGTAGTCCTTAACAAGTTGGCTTGTGACCCATCTACTCAGTGGAGACCCTTTTGGAGTTACTAATGTCACACAAGTCATTTGTGGTTAGGCATTACTTTCTCTGATTTAGGGTCCGAGAAGCTGAGGACTGTAGAACATTTAACCCAACTTGGCCTATTTAGGAAGTATTGCAGAGACTATTCAAGTGTAGACCTGATGACAGTTGTTACGCGATACTACACTCATACGAGTTTCTCTTGAGAATATTATGGATTGATGAGTCAGCCATCCTTACCTTTAATATTCGATAGATGGGATTAGGACTCTAGGACGGTTCTTAACCTGACTCCATGCCCGTGACTCACAACGAACCCTTTGATTCTTGGTTGATCTAATCAAGTCTTGTCAATATCAATGGAACTTGGATGTTGATAAGGTGAAAACCATAATCAACCAAAATGGATGATTGATCTAGACAATGACTTGATCCATCCCTTGACCTTTGTTTGTGTTTTCCTTGTGTGTGATCCCCTGTTTATGATTGTTGCATTCATGCGTACATGCACATCATAACATTCATCACTGAAAAATAAATTTCAAGGAACTGAGGTCTTATTTGAAAATGCTTTCAGACTATGGATTATGGACGAAGGAACACTAAGAAGTACACTTTCAGATGTCCTGATTTGAAAGAGCTAAGGAAGTTGTCATCCTTTGTACTAGATCCCTTGGACTTCAAGCAACGTCATGGGAAGCTTTTGTCTATGTTATCTACTGATGTAGTTGAAGGACTTCTGAATGTTTTGGTTCAGTTTTATGACCCTCTCTACCAATGCTTCACTTTTCCTGATTATCAGCTTGTACCTACGTTAGAGGAGTATGCCCATCTCTTAGGAATACACGTATCTGACAAGGTACCCTTTAGTGGATTGGAGGAGATTCCCAGATCTCATATCATAGATGAAGCTCTTCATTTGAAGAAATATGAAATTGAAGCTCATTTGGTGAAGAAATAAGGTATTATGGGGTTGACTTATGAGTTCCTCATTGGTAAAGCTATTGTCTTTTCTCAGGCCGGTAGTGTGGATTCTTTTGAAGCCATTTTTGTATTGCTTATTTATGGTCTAGCTTTGTTCCCTAACATTGACTGTTTTGTGGCGGTTAACGCCGTTAAAATTTTCTTAATTGGGAATCATGTTCCTACTCTGTTGGGTGACATGTATTTCTCTTTGAATTTAAGGAATTTTAAAGGTGGTGGGACTATTAAGTGATGTGTTCCTCTTCCGTATAAGTGGTTTATTTTGCACTTGCCTCAGACGCTTGCTTTCTTGGAGAACAAACAATGTCTACGGTGGTCTCAGAGACTCGTGTCTCTCACTAATGTTGATATTGTTTGGTATGATTCTACATTGAGTAATGTGGATATTATTGACAATTGTGGTGAGTTATCTAATGTGAAGTATTACACAGGGAATGATTCTACATTGAGTAATATGGATATTACACAAGGAGGAATCAACTACAACCCTGATTTGGCTTATCGTCAACTTGGGATCCCCTTGAGATATAAACCTAATAACACTCAGTTATAAGGCCTTTTCTATTAAGAGGGTAAAGATCCCCAACATTTGAAGCAGAGGATGATATATGCTTGACATAATGTGCATAGGAAAGGAAGATCCGAGCTTGGTCCATGCAACTGTGTAGATTTGGAAGCTTACACCATTTGGATGAAGAAGAGAGCTTTGGAACTGACGATGTCGTACGCCTGTGAAAGACCTATGTCTTTGGTTGTGGCTGAGCCATTAACTCTCCCTAACCAAGATGTAAAGGAGTTGGAAGACGCACTCACCAAGATGAAGCAAGAGAAGAATATGTGGGGAGAGCGGTTCCATGCTTTGAGCCGAAAGCATGAAGAGTTGCACCTTCAATCGAAAGACAAGGACACACTTATTGAACTTCTCAAAGACCAAGAAGTGAAGATACAAAGAGATCCAGAGGGTTCACCTTCCTCTAGTATGCCTCAGCCTTCTGGTGCTTGAAGAAGATTGTTGATCAGCTATTCCTTGAGAAAGCTCAGATGAAGACATCCTTTGAGTCTGAGATTCGATGCATCTAAAGGAAGTACGCACCCACAACTAGATAATCTAATATCGTTGCTAAGGGATCCTTAGGATGATTAGTTTCCTTTTCTGTTGTATTTTTACTTTGGTTTCTAAAATTGTACTCAGTTTAATCCTTCTAAATTTTCATGAATAAAAAGAGATTTTATGGTCAATCAAATTGCTACTATTATTATTATTTAATATTTTCAAATAGAACTTCATATGTTCCTTGAAATTTAAACAAACAAAAACATTGAATTTCATGCATCATTTGCATAACAGGTTTTCTTCAGCCAGATGTCTTATCGGTTATTCTTTTGTGCTTCAGCCAAGCTGACTCACCGATACAACACTCGTGCTAATCAACCAAGGATAATGGAGCATTTAGAGCAAGAGAATAGCGAGCTAAAGGATGAAATTATCGGGTTAACAACATAGATGGAATCCTTCATTGTTGCGCATAACCAGACTTCACCAACTCCTGCAACTCCTCCCTAGAGGACCGTCATTTCTGAGTTTGCTACCTTGAATGTTCCTGTTGCTGCCAGCCAATCCGATCCCTCCATGCCTGCAGGATTCCCTTGGGGAATGTCGTCATACTTTATGCCTGAAGGGTATGCACCCACTTTTGTCTCTCTGCCGGCATCTAGCCCGGTCATGTTAGTGCCACCTCTAATTGTTCATACTCTGCCTCGTGTTGAGGACACCATTTACCAGTCTGAGCCATCTGAGGGCCCAGACGTGTATGAGAAGATGGACGAAATGAAGGATTAGTTCCTCGAGCTACGTAAAGAGTTGAAGACTCTGAGAGGAAATGACTTGTTTGGGAAGAGTGTTATTGAGTTCTGCCTAGTGCCTAATGTGAAAATCTCAATGAAGTTCAAGGTCCCTGACTTTGAAAAGTATAAGGGAGACACTTGTCCGCTAAGTCACCCTGTGATGTGAGCTAGAAAGATGACAACTCAAACTGATAATGATCAGTTGCTGATTCACTACTTCCAAGATAGTTTAACTGGTGCTGCTTTGAGATGGTGTATGGGGTTAGACAGTGGGAGTTTACATACTTTTAATGACTTGGGTGAAGCCTTTTTTAAGCAGTACAAATACAATCTTGATATGGCGCCTGATAGAGACCAACTGAGGTCTATGTCTCAGAAGGATAAGGAGACATTCAAAGAGTACGCCCAGAGATGGAGGGATCTGGCTGCCCAGATTAGTCCGCCATTGGAAGAGAAGGAGATGACGAAGATCTTCTTAAATACTATGAGTTTGTTTTACTATGAATGTATGATTGCCAATGCCTCCAATGACTTTACCGAAATGGTAAATATGGGGATGAGGCTAGAAGAAGGATTCTGTGAAGGACGTCTGTCTAAAGAAGAAGCATCATCTAGCAAGAAGTATGGTGGTAGTTTCTCCAAGAGGAAGGAAGGGGGAACTAATTCAGTGGCTGTAGGGAGGCAGAGGAGGCCTCATGTTAGAAAGAGTTCTCAACCCCGTCAACATCAACATCAAGTTTCTTCATTGATTCCAGTTTTTTCCAACAATTCCAACAATCAATATATTTTGATTCAGCGGCAACAACGTCAACAACAACCGCAACAAAGGACCAACTACAACAACAACAATAATCAACAAAAAAGTGTTGAGGGGAAGAAGGTCTCCTTTGAGCTTATTCCTATGTCATATGCAGAATTATATCCATCCTTGGTTCTCAAGAACCTCATTCAACCCAGAAATCCTCCACAGATTCCTGAGTCACTTCCATGGTGGTTCAAACCTGAACTTCGTTGTCCCTTTCACCAGGGAGCCCCTGGCCATGACATCGAGAACTTCTATTTGTTGAAGTATGAAGTACAAAATCTTGTGAAGAGTGGGATGGTGTCCTTTAAGGACCGAGCGCCTAATGTGAAAGCTAATCCATTACCTTCTCACGGTAATGCTTCAGTCAACATGGTAGATGGTTGTCTTAGTGAGTACAAGGTTTATGATTTTCTCCATATCAGACAATCTTTGGTGGCAATTCATAAAGATATTTGTTTGGTCAGTGACTGTGAGCATGTCCATGATGGTTGTATGATATACAATGTGAACCCTCGTGGATGTGTTATTGTCAATAGTGATATTCAGAGGTTGATGGATGAAGGACTTATTCAGATTTTTCAGTCAAGAGATATAAATGATGTGAATGTAATCGTGCCTGTGTTCAAGACCCCTGAGCGGGTAATCATCCAGTTTGATAGTAGAAACAACAATAATGTTAATAGATCGGTATCTCCGTTAGTTATACGGTTAGCGGGCCCTGTTCCATATGCATCTAATAAAGTTGTGCCATATCAATACAACGCCACGATGATAGAAAATGGTCAAGAGGTTCCTTTACCAGTTGCAAAATCTATGGTGAATATTGTTGATATTGCGAAGGAGGTCAAGATTTGGTCTCAACTGTGTCCAGAGGCTAAGAAGGGGTTGATTGATCTTCTTCGAGAATATTCAGATGTATTTGCTTAGTCCTATCAAGACATGTCTGGTTTGGATTTTGAGATCATAGAGGCATAGATTATCGTTGAAGCTAGAATTCCCGCCGGTCAAGCAGAAATTGAGAAGAACTCATTCTGATATGGCAGTTAAAATCAAGGAGGAAGTGAAGAAGTAGATTAATGCTGGTTTTCTTGTTACATCCGAGTATCAACATTGGGTGCCCAATATAGTGCCTATTTCGAATAAAGATGGAAAAGTCCGCATGTGTGTTGATTACAGAGATTTAAACAAAGCTAGTCCGAAAGATGAATTTCCTCTACCACACATTGACATGTTAGTAGAAAATATAGCTGAATTTAAAGTCTTTTCATTTATGGACGGATTTTTCAGTTATAATCAAATCAAGATGGCACCTGAAGATATGGAGAAGACCACATTCATTACACCCTTGGGAATATTTTGTTATAGAGTGATATCTTCCGGCTTAAAGAACGCTGGTGCAACGAACCAGAGGGCTATGGCCACTCTTTTTCATGATATGATGCATAAAGAGATTGGAGTTTATGTTGATGATATGATTGCCAAATGAAGTGATGAAGAAGAACATGTTGAGCATTTTTCGAAGCTATTCCAACGTTTGAGGAAGTACAAACACGCTTGAATCCCAATAAGTGATCTTTTGCTGTTCGTTCGGGTAAGTTGTTAGACTTTATTGTCAGTGAGACGGATATTGAAGTTGATCCTGCCAAGGTCAAAGCAATACAAGAAATGCCTGCGCCCAAAACTGAGAAACAAGTTAGAGGTTTTCTCGACCGCTTGAACTATATCTCAAGATTTATATCACATATTGTCGCATTACGCGAAAAATCGGCGGGAAAACGAAACAACAGAGCCGCCGCCGTGCGTTATTTATCCCAAAAGAGGGAAAGGAAATGCTCGAAGTAAACCTGGAAAAGACATGGTCTCGCGACCAGAGAAAGATGGGATCGGGAGTCGGTTATGCGAAGGGAAGGTATTAGCACCCCTACGCATCCGTCGTACTCGACGGGATCCACGCACAAAAGGAAGGAAAATGGTTGCTAAACACTGCTCAAAAAAACATCAAACACTGGCTGAAAGAGACATAGAAAACAAAAAAAACTAACTCGGCAGGATATCACATCCTGGGCCTACGTAGTCTGTCAGGCACAGACATCAGAGTCGACGTAGTTCGGGACAGGGGAAACGTGCTCGCTAGGATGTCGCATCCTATGCATACGTATCTTCTCGGACTAAAGAAGAATCAGAGCACTCGTAGCTCGGCTAACGCACGCCAAACAAAACCACACAGGAAATCGACTGCCAATCGCTGGACTTACGTCAAACTCCACATAAAAACAGGCAAACCTGGAAACCGAATGCCAATCGCTGGACTTACATCAGACTCCGAACCAAACACACGCACACTGGAAACCAAATGCCAATCGCTGGACTTACATCGGACTCCAAGCACACAACAAGAGGATACGGAATGCCAATCGCTGGGCTTACATCCATCTCCTAACACACACAAAGACAAAACAAAAAGGGCGCTCGGAGAGATCAGCTCATCTCCTGCCTACGTACCTCATCTGGTATGAGGATCAGGGCGACGTAGTTCCCCTATGAAGGGACAAAGGACTAGCCTAACCAGAGACTGGGAAATGACATACTAGAAGGGAGACTAACTCGAGCCTAATAGTTATCATGCAAATTCACCATGGTCCTAGGTCAAAGTTTCTAGCTAACTTGCACAGGGAGCAAGCTAAACCTAAACAGCACAGGCAAAGCAATCAATCACACAAATAGCACACACTATATACAAACAAAGTGGGCTCACACAAGGTTAGGCTGTGAAACACAAGCCAACTGGAATCGGGTGATGTTAGCTCTTAACCCTAACATTGAGAGTTAGGGTGAAGCAGATGAATGGGAAGTGAAGATAAGACTTCACAGCTCTTATCCCTGGCCTGGGAGAGCTTGACTCAAATAGAAGGTGTGGGAGTTCAGAAAGCAGGAACTCTTTTATCCACATGACTGACTCAACAAGGATCTTGGGTTAATATCCACAATGCATCAACATGTAATGTGAGCAAAGGGATGACACACTGAATAGCAGGAGATGGACTACACATCTCTTTTATCTGCCGATTGCCTTATCAAAGGACTTTTCCTGTTTGGCACAAAAATAAACAAACACAAGCATTGCCTCTTAAGGAGGACTTCAGACAGGTGCCTGCCCAAGTAACAGGACAGGTCTTCCAGACTACATGAAGTCAGTGAATTATACCTCTAGTGCTTATGCAACCAAGCAAAGCAAAAGCAAGTTCACAAAGGAACTATATCAACTAAGGTACCTGAAAACAATCTAACACAATCAGTATACAAGTCAACAAAAGTCAAACAGACAGACTAGTGGTCAATAGTCAACAGTACACAATTAAACAGACAAGCATCAATGCACCAAGGCAAAGCACAATGCTCAACTCAAAGGAGCTATTCCACCTACAAGACAACTCAATGTTAATCAACATCAATCAAATAAGTAGCTCAAACCCATGAACCAATTCCTCAAGGCCATATGCTTTTTGTCCTGAAAACACAACTCAACCATAAGCACAAACCACTAGGACAAGGCCTAGGGTCAAAGTGGGAGAAATAATCCAAAACAGAACATGCAAAATTGGCATGAATCAAGCTTAATCAATTAGGAACAATGTCCAAGTGGTCTCATATCAATAGCATCGACCAAGTTCATTTCACAAAGCACATAAGGCAAAGCATGCAAGTTGAAAGCTCATTGAAGCAAACAGAATGAACCAATCCACATCAACTCAAAAATGATTCAATAAATCTCAAGAAAAATCATGGCTAAACAGCACACATCATAGGATCAACACACCAAAATTCAAAGCATTTGGACAAGTTTAAGCATGGCAAATAAATTCTATAAGGCAAGGCAAGCACTAACAAGCTCAATTAGGGCACAAAATGCTACAACAACTTAGCACAAGCCTAAAACAGAATCCAAACATGATAAATGTCTCAAACCAAAGCCACAATAAACTTGAAAATGTCTAGAATCAATGTGAAAAATTTCAAGTTCATATGATAAACATCCATCATTTCACAAATCATTTAAGTTCATGACTATTCAAAAGTCCAAACATGACCAATCAGCAAAGGAAATCTCAAACAAATCAGGAATGCATCCAAAAATTCTACAAATATTCATGATCAATCCTAACATCCAGAAAAAGCAACATGTAAAAAATCTCATTAATTGGCATTTAATTGGCATGGTAAAGAAAATCCACAAGATGAGCAAGCAATGGTTTGACACACATTGTCACACCTACATTAAACAGATCATATCTCAACAACCAGAAATGAGAAAAATGCAAACTCTATACCAAAATGTCAATTAGGATGTCTAGTTTAAGCATGCAAAGTTTCAAAATCATTGGATAAAACCTCATCATTTCATGAATCAAATGGCAAGGTAGGTACAAGAAAGCACACATGTGAATAATCCCTAAGCCAAAACAAATTCCATCCGTGCACAATTTCTGGAAAAATAACCATAAAATACTAGACATCTTGAGGAACATCATGCAAAAAATCTCAGGCCAATTGGATTAATATTCATGGAGATATGAATTTTGGAAGTGGAGAGAAAAATAAAAAAACACATAAACAAGCATACATGAACATGGAGGGAAAAATGCAAAAGGCAATTATGGACATGTCTCAGCCAAGGATCGATCCGCGCTAACATTCAAACTAGGCGCTTCTTAAGTGAAACGCGCCATTTCACTTAAGTACATGTGGCGCCGGGAATCAATCTGGACCAATCGTTTCGCCACGCTGCTGCCACTGTGTACCATTGCATGGCTTTAAACATGAAATAACATGCAAACATGCGCTCAAACGGATCAAACCAGTTCTGGAAATAGAAACCGCAGGTGTTCTTCATGTTCATACGGGTTCATGCACTCAAGAACATTTTTGCACAGAAATCCAAATCCAGCACATCATTACACTCGTCTTTCAACATACAACATCATGCCAGGCTTAGATTTTGCTAATTCTCATTATCATGAATGGATCGAGCAAGATAACATTCACATGTCAAACTTAGAATCAACATAACTAGGTCATTTCTTAATGAACTTTCATGGAACAAAGCTCAGATTAATCACCTAAGAAAGATCTACAACATGCATACATCAATTTCACGAATTATGAGAATCGATTTCTGACCTTAATTGAAGTGCAGAACTGGATTTGCTGCTTTCAAGCCTTGTAATGTCCAAACAGTCCTTCTTTAGCTCTTGGATGATGATTTGGATGAAGGTTTGGAGGTTGATCTTGCACGATCTAGCTGGAATTTCCAACTGCCATTGATGGAGGTTATCTTCAACAGTCCTCAAATATGAATGTAATCCTTCGAATCTTGCTTCAATCCCGCTCAAAAATGCTTGTGGATCATAGATTAATCAAGATCAAAGCAATGTTTGTGAAGAAAATCGAAAAAAAGTTGAGAGAAAAAAATGTGAAGATTGGTGAATAAGATCTAGATCTGAGCAAAATGAAATGTTAACCCTGTTTTCTGTTATGATTATGTTTATATATGAGCTGCTAATGATGCTCCTAATCATAATTAGGCAAATGCAATTGGAATTAGTGAAATCCAAGGTGTAAGTGCAAATTGTCCAATGCACCCTCATGCATGAAATGAATGCTACAGTACATGATTTTCTTCTTAATTCACTTGCAAAACCTGTTTTGAGCCAAATGCACATGATTGGAAGTGAAAACAATGCATAGTTTTTGAATTTGGAAATTCCCTCCAAAATTCAAATGAAAAATGCAAAATTTTTGTAATGGAAATGCATGATATGTGATGCATGCATTGGATAATTCATGTCAAAACAAGAATGTAGCAAAAAGAACCACTCCATTTGGCCTTATGGTTCAAAAGTTATGCACTTGTGAAGTTAGAATTGACTTGGCAATGATTGATCCATAACTTCTCAAACATACATGAGAAATTCATGTTCTTGGACTTTTTGGAAAGGTGAGAGCAAGATCTTCAACTTTCATGTTGGACACAATCTCATTTGAAGCTTGCTTGATGATGTAAACTTGAGGAGAAAACCTTTCCATTTTCAAATTACAGGTCACTTACTATTTTTGGAAACTTTTCATCTGACCTCAAATTCTTCATTGTTGATGTTTGCAATGTCAAATGAGACTTGTATGGACATGAATGAGGCCTCTCTAACCATCTCCCACCTTCAAATCCATGATTGAATTGACTGTTGACTTTGGTTGACTTTCTAGGGTTTCAGATGAATTGCATCTTGACTGATGATCTCTGAACATCCAACCTTTGGCCAAACCACTTCAAAATGATCCCTAGGTCATATGAACTCAATGAACCAACCCTAGGGCTTTGCTTCAATTGGAATTGCACTTGCTTGCTTGCACAACTGGATCTCCTGACCAGTCTTGACTGATGGCTTGCACTTGGGCAATGGACAATGCAATGTTATGCAGTGGACAATGCTAATGACCTAAAATGAAAATGAATGTACAAAATGGGAGGTGCAAATTTGAGGTGCTACAGCTGCCCCTATTCAATCAACTGGAAACCCGAACGGATGAGAGCAACGGTTGTCAGACTTTCAGGGTAAACAGGGATTGAATACCGAAGAACCGTAGAAATTTGCACAACTGCGGGGATCCAAGAAAGGAAAATTCACCAACGGAAGCTTCCACTGGGATCTGATATTTATTACTAGGGATTTTGATTTTTTCTCAAAGGTACAACCACATCCAGATCTCGACAGATGATGATTGGGAAGAGAAATCACAGCTAGACGTCAACGGACGACCAGGAAAAACTCGACGTTTACCAAAACCAACGGAGAGGTAACAGACATCAACGGATGACTGGGGAAAATACAACTAGATGTCAGCGGACAACTAGGAAAAACTCGACGTTTATCGAAACCAACGGAGAGGTAACCCTACTGGGGACGACCAGGAAAAACTCGAAGTTTATCGACACCAACGGAGAAAGGTGACCAGACATCAACGGATGAATGGGAAGACTCGACCAGACGTCAACGGACGAACGGGAGAAGCTCGACGTTTATCGACACCAACGGAGAAGGAGAAGGAAATTACCACTAGACGCCAACAGACGACTAGGAAAAACTCATCGTTTATCGAAACCAACGGAGAGGTAACCCTACTGGGGAAGAAATACATCTAGATGTCAACGGACAACTAGGAAAAACTCGACGTTTATCGAAACCAACGGAGAGGTAACCAGACATCAACGGATGAATGGGAAGACTCGACCAGACGTCAATGGACGAACGAGAGAAGCTCAACGTTTATCGACACCAACGGAGAAGGAGAAGCTTGACGTTTATCGACACCAACAGAGAAAGGTGACCAGACAGGACGTTTACCGACGACTCTACTGGGGAACTCTGACTGGGGATCGACCAGACATTTATGAATGACTGGGGAATAGGATATATAATCAGACGTCAACGGACGAATGAGAAAAACTCAACGTTTATCAAAACCAACGGAGAGGTAAATCTGAGGGGAAAGGTACAACTATACGTCAACAGACGAATAGGAAAAACTCAACGTTTACCAAAACCAACGGAGAGGTGACTCTTATTGGGAAGGATAAGGGTATTACGAACATCGAAAGATGATGTTTACCGAAATCAAAAGGAAGACCAGACATCAACGGATGACTGTGCGAGACTCGATGTTTACCGACACCGAAAGATGGTGTTTACCGACACCAAAGAAAGAACACACACGGGTGCTGACATGATACTGACCAGTATCACAAGATGACATCTACATATGTCGAGACAAGGTTAAACGCTTGCTGGGATCTCACTGGGGAGAAACGGACTTTCCTTCACACACGGGTGATGAAATAAACCTCTCTGGGGGGTACCAATCCTGAATGCTGTCAGGAGCAACTGTAGCAAATGTGTCGCACAGCTGTTGAACCACGATCCGCCTCTACCGGGGATACGGTCTGATTGGGTTAACACATGAATGCATATGTTTGAATTCTTCTATGGCGTAATGCTCCATATTGAATGGAAATGCTACGCATTTTTGAGGTTGCAATGATTACTATATGCCAAATGCAAAATGATGAACTCCGCTGGGGGAGCCAAACTGATCAGATACTCCAACTCTGTGGGGAGACTCTGCTTGAGGAATACTCTGCGGGGAGAGCACCGACTTCTCACTCGTGCTAGAGAAATGAAACTGTTGCTGGGAAAAGGATAGACTCCGCTGGGGACATCCTTCATAAGACCCAATCCACTCGGGGACTCCGCTTGGGGAAACAATCAATACAACTAGCTGGGGACGAACCAAGATGACTTCGCTGAGGATTAAATCAAGGCGACTTCGCTGGGGAGAGTTGCCAACAAGTAGGATAAACTCTACTTTGGGAAATAAATGCTACTCCGCTGGGGAAAACTCAACCAATCCACAGGTAGGATAAACTCTGCTGGAGATAATCTTCACCTGACCTGATCCACTCGGGGAACCTGCTAGGGAAAACCATCAACACAAACCTCAGCTCGGGAGATCCGCTAGGGAAAGCAACTCTGTTAGGGATAACACACCACTCTGCTGAGGAGGAACCTAACTCTGGTGGGGAAAGCAATATCCCAGACCACGCTGGAGAAAGACATCCGCAACCCTGCTGGGGATAAGCGCTCACGACCACGCTGAGGATAACAGTACCTCGAACCCGACGGCTGGGGAACAACATCATTCCAACTGACACCTCCACTGGGGATACAACATCCCTCCAACTCAGTGAGGATCTCAATTGGGGAAATATTCGCTGGGGAATAAAACTCGCTTCCAGGCCTGCTGGGGATGGGCGATTCTTAAATCTGCTGGGGATAGAAGGCACTATCCAAAGGCGTCTCTGCAGGGGAGAATAGCTCTGAAAGCTCTCATACTTGCTTGGGAAATATCTGCTGTGGAATCGTCCTCACAGATGACGACCTGCAAAACAGCACAACAACATGCCCCAGGGGATGCATGGACAAGATACGCTCAAGTGTCCTCAACATTCAAAATAATTTTCAAATGTTTCATCTTTCAACACGTTATTGTTTAACCTTCATGTTTTTATATGCAATGCTTATCAAAAATTCGGACGTTTTTGCAAACAAAACAGTAAAATAAAAACAAGAGAGCTATTTATCTGAATAACGACTTTTATTGATTGAAAATGGGCCTGAAAAGGCAAATACACTGGGAAACAATTCCTAGAAAGAGGTAATTGCGCACAAAAGGAAAAAATCTATCCTAATGGCAATGTGAACACGGCATCCACTATTTCCCAATTTTGTTATAACTCACAGATCATCAGTTTTCCTCCCAAATCCCTTGCTTTCTGAGAAGAATGACTGGACCGATCGCATCTTTCGAGATGGCAGACGATGAAGAGCGATGAAGTACAGATAACTCAGACTGTAGTCTTCGCTTTAATCCCTCTTTTGCCTGGATCGCCCTTTCAGGTGTTCAATCCACCGGGATGCCCATTTTTGCCTAAGTCGCCCTTGCGGGTTTTCGACTTACCGGGTGTACATATTCTTTTCATTTTTATCCCTAATTTTTGCCCGATCCTTTTCTTTCTGTTTTTTGGTTCGCTGGGATGCCCATTTTTGCCTGGACTATTTTATTCTTTTCGTCCAGCGGGTCAATTTACGCGAAGTATTTTTTGACTACATCTGAGTTAACAGGGGATGGAAAATCTTCACCATCCATAGTTGTAAGCATCAAGGCTCCACCGGAGAAGACCTTCTTCACAACATATGGACCTTCATAATTAGGAGTCCACTTGCCCCTGTTATCTGTACCTGGAGGAAGAATCCTCTTCAGAACTAGATCACCAGTCTGATAGGTTCGAGGATGCACTTTCTGATCAAAGGCTCTCTTCATCCTTCTCTGATACAACTGCCCATGGCATACAACTGCTAGCCGTCTCTCTTCAATAAGGCTCAACTCGTTAAACCTTGTTTGAATCCACTCGGCTTCGTCCAGCTTGACATCTAACAAAACCCTCAGAGAAGGGATCTCCACTTCAACAGGTAGGACATCTTTCATACCATACACAAGGGAGTACGGGGTTGCCCCGGTCGACGTACGCACTGAAGTACGGTACCCATGCAAAGCGAAAGGCAGCATCTCATGCCAATCTTTGTACGTTACGACCATCTTTTGAACAATCTTCTTGATATTCTTATTTGCCGCCACTACAACACCATTCATCTTCGGTCTGTAAGGAGAAGAATTGTGATGTTCAATCTTGAAATCTTTGCAAATCTCTTTCATCATCTTGTTATTGAGATTCGAACCATTATCAGTGATGATTCTTTCAGGAACCCCAAAATGACAGATGATTTCCTTCTTGATAAACCGGGCAACCACTTGTTTGGTCACATTAGCATAGGTAGCTGCTTCCACCCACTTGGTGAAGTAATCAATCGCAACCAGGATGAAGCGATGTCCATTAGAAGTAGTAGGCTCAATCTTCCCAATCATATCAATGCCCCACATGGCGAACGGCCAAGGCGAATTCATGACATTCAGAGGGCTTGGTGGTACATGTACCTTATCAGCATAAATTTGACACTTATGGCACTTCCGAGCGTACTTGAAACAATCGGATTCCATAGTCATCCAGTAATAACCGGCTCTCAACAATTTCTTCGACATTGCATGACCACCAGCATAGGTGCCAAATGAACCTTCATGCACTTCTTACATCAACATGTCTGCTTCGTGTCTATCCACGCATCTGAGCAAGACCATGTCAAAGTTCCTCTTGTACAACACATCATCCTGATTTAAATAAAAGCTTCCAGCTAGCCTTCTCAGGGTTTTCTTGTCGTTCTTCGACGCACCTGCAGGATACTCCTGGCTCTTGAGGAAGTTCTTGATATCATAGTACCACGGCTTCTCATCAACCACAGACTCAGCTACAAACACATATGCAGGCCTCTCGAGTCGATTCACTGCAACATGTGGCACATGATTCCACCAATGAACTTTGATCATAGAAGATAAAGTAGCCAAGGCATCAACCATCTGATTCTTATCCCGGGGGACATGATACAACTTCACCTTCTTGAAGAACGTCAGTATTCTTCTGGTGTAATCTCTATACGGAATCAAATTCGGCTGGTTGGTATTCCAATCTCCATTGACCTGATTGATCACTAGAGCGGAATCTCCATAGATGTCAAGCGTTTTAATCCTCAAATCAATGGCTTCTTCTATCCCCATGATACAAGCCTCATACTCAGCTTCGTTGTTGGTGACGTCAAATGTCAATCTGGCAGAGAAAGGGATATGAGCACCTTTAGGATTGATCAACACTGCACCAACACCGTTACCATTCACATTCACATCCCCATCGAACATCAATGTCCACTTGTCATCAGGATCCGGTCCTTCCTCGACAAGAGGCTCTTCACAATCTTTCATCTTAAGATACATGATGTCTTCATCAGGGAATTCAAACATCATAGGCTGATAATCATCGATTGGTTGCTCGGCGAGATAGTCTGACAGAATACTACCTTCGATGGCCTTCTGCGACGTGTACTGGATATCATACTCTGTTAAAATCATCTGCCAACGGGAAACACGTCCGGTGAGAGCCGGCTTCTCAAAGATGTATTTCACTGGATCCATCTTAGAAATCAATAAGGTAGTATGGTTCAACATATACTGCCTCAGTCGGCGAGCAGCCCAGGCCAAAGCACAGCAAGTTTTCTCAAGTTGTGAATATTTGATTTCACAGTCGGTAAACTTTTTGCTAAGGTAGTATATGGCATGCTCTTTTCGACCAGACTCGTCATGCTGTCCCAATACACACCCCATCGAGTTCTCGGTCACTGACAGGTACATTATCAGCGGTCTCCCTGGAACTGGAGGTATCAGGATTGGAGGTTTCTGTAAATACTCTTTTATCTTGTCAAAAGCTCTCTGACAATCATCATTCCACCTGATTGCTTGATTCTTTCTTAGCAATTTGAATATCGGTTCACACGTGGCAGTTAGGTGAGATACAAACCTTGCAATGTAGTTCAATCTCCCTAAAAACCCACGAACCTGCTTTTCTGTTTTTGGTTCAGGCATTTCTCGAATAGCTTTGACTTTTGCTGGATCAACCTCAATCCCTTTCTCACTGACAATGAAGCCTAGCAGCTTCCCGGATCGCACACCAAACGTACACTTGTTTGGATTCAGCCTCAGCTTGAACTTTCTCAACCGATCAAACAACTTCTGCAAATTAACCAGGTGCTCCTCTTCTGTCTGCGACTTCACAATCATATCATCCACGTACACTTCAATCTCTTTGTGCATCATGTCATGAAAGAGAGTCGTCATAGCCCTCTGATAGGTAGCACCGGCATTCCTCAGCCCAAATGGCATCACCTTATAGCAGAACGTGCCCCAAGGCGTAATGAATGTCGTCTTTTCCATGTCCTCTGGCGCCATCTTAATCTGATTATAGCCAGAAAAACCATCCATGAAAGAGAAAACCGAGGATTGAGCCGTATTATCCACCAATACATCAATGTGAGGTAATGGGAAATCATCTTTCGGACTCGCTCTGTTCAAATCCCGGTAATCGACACACATTCTGACTTTGCCATCCTTCTTCGGCACGGGAACAATGTTGGCCACCCACGGGGGATAAGTTGTCACTGACAAGAAACCAGCATCGAACTGCTTCTGAACCTCTTCCTTGATCTTAACAGCCATATCAGGACTAGTTCTGCGAAGCTTCTGCTTGACCGAAGGACAATCTTCTCTGAGAGGTAGTCTATGCACCACAATATCAGTATCCAACCCAGGCATATCTTGATAGGACCAGGCGAATATCTCTACATACTCTCTCAGCATCTCAATCAACCTGCTCTTGACCTCTGTCTTCAAAGCAGCCCCGATCTTGATATCTCTTCTGGCGTCCTCAGTACCAAGATTAACGATCTCCAACTCCTCCTGATGAGGTTGGATGACCCTTTCCTCCTGCTTCAGCAATCTAACCAATTCTTTCGGGAGTTCACAGTCTTCCTCACTCTCCTCTTCAGCTTGGTAGATGGGATTATTTAAATCATACTGAGCCATAACAGAACTGTTCATAGTGGATGCCATAAGATCACTTCTGCATGTTTAATGCTTTGTTTTAGAAAAAGAGTTCAATAAAGTCACAAAAAACAAAAACATTGCCATTTTTATTTTTTTGAAAAATGAAAACAAAAATAGAAAGACAGAGATCACAAAATTGTTTGCAAAACGTCCTTTATTAATGATAATCATTAAAAACATGATGAGGCCCTACAATGAACCGCTACGTCTTGGGCAGAACGTAGGGTTTTGTGCAGAATGAAAAAACAAAAGAAAATTACTCTGGTGCACGCGGGCAAACCCAGTTGTCGAGATCACAATCACTATCACCATCTTCACTACCGACCGCAAAGACGTCACCGTGATTCATCAGCCCAGCGCTGGTAAAGGTACTCAGACCTGCTTGCACACCCTGCTCCGCTTGCAAAGGTTGATAGCCAATACCAAACTTATCCTCTTTGATAGGCAAATCCACCATTTTGCCCCAGCCTTCAGCTCTGCCAGAGTCAACAACCTCCTTGGCCTGCTTGTAAGACGCAATCGAAGCACCCGACTTTCTCTGATCAGCAAACGCCATTCTCTCGAGAGCAACAGTCTCGAATGCCTGGCATAAGGTTTCGTGGATCTCACCATCCACCTCTACATATTTGAAAGAGGATAGGTGACTCACCAGAATATCTTCTTCACCGCACATGGTCACAATCTGACCGTTCCAGACATACTTGAGCTTTTGGTGGAGAGTTGACGAAACTGCCCCTGCTGCGTGAATCCACGGACGCCCCAACAAACAACTGTACGCGGGCTGAATGTCTATAACATAGAAGATGATGTCAAAAACCTCCGGACCTATCTTCACCGGCAAGGTAACTTCACCAAAAACAGAACGTTTGGATCCGTCGAATGCACGAACTATCCGGTCACTCGGAGTAAGCACAACCCATTCAACAGATATCTTCTTCAGAATTTGCTTGGGCAACACATTCAGCGACGAGCCGGTGTCTACCAACACGTGAGATAAAACAGCCCCCTTGCACTCCATGGTGATATGCAAGGCCTTGTTATGATTACGTCCCTCAGGCGTCAAGTCTAGGTCAGTGAACCCTAAACCATGCCTGGTGCTCACGTTGGCAATCACACCCTCCAGTTGGTTGACAGAAATCTCTTGAGGTACATACGCCATGTTCAGCATCTTTAGTAAGGCGTTACGATGTGCCTCAGAGCACAGCAGCAAAGAGAGTATCGAGATCTTGGACGGAGTCTGGTTGAGCTGATCTACAATCTTGTAGTCACTTTTCTTAACAATTTTCATAAACTCCTCCACATCCTTCTCAAATGAACCCTCAGGAACCTCCTTCTGAGCAGGTTCTTCGTCAACCACTGCTTGTTTGCCTTTAGCCTTGGCGAGAGCCTCGACATTGTTATCTCTTAGCGGTTGTGGAGCAAACAGACGTCCACTGCGAGTAAAACCTCCTGGTCCACCAACGTTGTCCACAACTGGACTTGCAACCACAGAAGTTTTTACTGGCACACTGATAGTCACAGGCGACTGATTTACCGGCCTCGTCTGATTCTCAGCCCTTCTATTATTACGGTAGGCGTTGTCATATTTCCATGGCACAACCCTACTATCAACAACCCTTCTGACTGGAGCAACACTGGTAGTCGGATTACTGGCAGTTACTGGTGCAGAGATGGTAACAGGAGTACCACTTGTTGTAGGCGCACTAACCCTCTGACCACGTCCTTCAGACGGTTTGAAGTAGATAGTGACAGTTGACACTGACCCACGATCCTTGACAGCCCGACTGAATTGCAAACAGCCCTCATCCATCAAACCCTGGATACCGGCCCTTAACTGACCACAACCATTTTCAGACTCAACACAATCAACACAGGCCTGATCACAACCCGGGTCTACACCCCCATTCAGCAAACGGCCCTTGACAACTGACAGAGAAGTCTGAACATCCTCCACATTGACAACCAAATCCTCAACTTCTTCGCCTTCAATGTTGTTCACTCGGTGAGCACCATGCGGCGGCATAGGGTTATTTACAACATTTGGCACAGGAGCAAAATTGATAGTTTTGGCATCAATCAAGTCCTGGACTTTATGATGGAAAGCCCTGCAGTTTTCAATATGGTGTCCCGGTGCACCAGAGTGAAAGTCACAACGCACGTTGGCATCATACCCAGGTGGTATTTTTGTCAACGGCGCCATAGTCCTCAATTCCACAAACCCTAATCTAAGCAACTCAGGCAGTAACTCAGCATAGGTCATTGGCAATGGGTCGAAACGTCTATCAGGCATCCTCTGCCTCGGCTGATACGGACGTTGCTGTTGTTGTTGTTGTGGAATTTGTTGTTGAACTCTCTGTTGTTGCGGTTGTTGACGTTGTTGAGGTGCCGGAATTGTCACTGCAGCAACCTGACGGTACTGATTTCTATTGACAACCCTTCTGCCATGCTGCACAACACTGGCTTCACCCTCTCTCCGACGAGGTGCCCCAGCAAAAGGTTTCTTGGAAGACGAGGACCCAACATCTTGAATCTTACCAGCCTTAATCAAGCTCTCTGTCCTCTCTCCACAGATAACCACATCCGAAAAACTACCGAATGGGCAGCTTCCCATCCGGTCCATAAAAACACCTTGAAGTGTACCAATGAACATGTCAGTCAGTTCCCTCTCCAGCATAGGGGGTTGTACTCTTGCAGCCAATTCACACCACCTCTGGGCGTACTCCTTGAAGCTCTCTCCGGACTTCTGACAAAGACTCTGCAACTGAGTCCGGCTAGGCGCCATGTCCATATTGTGTTTATATTGCCTCAAGAAGGCCTCACCCAGATCCCTCCAACATCGGATAGAATCTCTCTTCAGTTCCATGTACCAGTCCAAGGAAGCCCCAGATAGACTGTCCTGGAAAAAATACATCCACATCTTTTCGTCATCGGTGTAAGTAGAGATTTTCCGATAATAGGCCTGCACATGGGTGCGAGGGCAAGAAGTACCATTGTACTTGTCGAACGAGGGTTCTTTGAATTTGTAAGGAATCCTCAACCCTTCCACTAGACCCATATTGGTCACATCAAAACCCAAAGAATTCTGACATTCCATGGCTCTTATCTTCTCAGCAAGGGCATCAACCTTACGATCCATATCCTCAATTCTCCCAACAACTTCATCATCTTCACTCAGCAATGTGAACATGTCCTCTTGTCTATCAACAATCAGAGCAGGATGACGAACAGGAGCCCGGGTAGCTCTGGCATTGACAGTCTCTGCAGCAAGAGGTTGTCCGTTGATTCTGATCCCCCATAACTCTTCGCCCACAACATAGTCATTGGCGGGAGCATCAACATTAACATTACCCTGAACAGGCACACCCACCGGCGACGCGCGGTTGGACTGCGGAATCACGGTCTCTTGTCTCTGAACCAGGGCTCGAAGTTCTTCCTGACCTTGCGTAACCCCTTGCATCATCGTCATAAACTGGGCCATGTTCGCCCTCATCTCAGCTAACTCCGTCTGAACTTGATCCATACTTCTCTGTTGATTGAGTCTGGTTGAATAATGATGCGGTCTTCGATCAGCTATCCTGCCTGACACAGGAACCAGAGTGAGAAGTCGCGAACGAGAACACCTGTTATGCAAGATGATATGAGTATGATGCTAGTGCATATGATGCACATGATATGTTCATTTCTCAGGCATTCAAAGAGCCTGATTCGTCTTCAAAAGATGGCAACCTGCAGCAAGAACAACACGGGAAGCACAGGATAGCATACACAAGAGCAATGAGTACAGAGTGAAACCAACAACCTCATCTATATATGAGCAACATGGATCATACAACAATGTCAACAAAGATCCAGAGTAAATCAAAGTACAACAATGAATCCCACCCAACAGGCCTGGGGGTGATTCTCAACACAAACATCAAAAATACAAGCTAAGACAAACGACTTCCAGGAATGAGCGTCTTCAAGTAGTGACACTGGTCTATCAACAGGTCACACTCTGAACATTCTGGCAAGGGAGTGATATTCTCCTTCAACTGTCTTCTAAGCTCTACAACTTCTCCTCTAAGTTGGTTCTCTGATGCAAGTCTCTGGTCGACTTCCTTCTTCAGCTGGACATCTTTGTCTCTGAGTTGCTTCTCCAAGTCTCTGATCTTCTTCTGATAACTGGCCTCAGCTCTCTGCAATCTCAAACACTCTCGGTGCTCTGCATTCAGCAAGTTCTCCATCTCTTCATAAGATCTCTTCTTGCTCCTTACTCCACCAACATCTACACTTTGGATGTCTCTGAGTTGATGAGTCAGGTTCAACCTATCAGCTTTGGCTTGGTACAACTCCATCTGGGCATCTTGCTCTTTCTCTTTCAACCTGCGATTCTCCATCAGGGCTTGTTTGTACTGCTCAGCAGGCACACTCTCAGCAAGGATCAAAGGTGGTTGCACTTGCAACGGATTCATCCTATCATAGGGCAACAACAAAGTTTCCACTCTCTTCTTGACCCACTCAGTGTAGTCAAGCATAACAATGGCAAACTTCTTCCCTAAGACGGCTCCATCTTGGACACCAATAGACTTCCAAGCTCTTCCCACTCGCTCCAAGCTAACAGGGTCACTTCGCTTCTCAAAGTATACACTCTCAGCTATCTCAGCGTCAAGTGGTCTTCCACTCATCACGAACCCCAAATGGCGAAGAGAAAGAACCAGATTGTAACTGATGCAACCCTTAGTCCCTACAAGTGGCACATTCCGGAATTCTCCACAACTCATAATAACATCACGCACGTCCATCCGGTATGACTGCCATCTGATACCATATGAAGTAAGAGACATAACCCTCTGAGTCCACCTATGAGTGCTCTGTGCATCCACAAAAGGTCCATTGACTGGCAGGAGAGACAAGAACCATCTGAGCAAAAGTGGCAGGCAACATCTGATAGCTCCACCCTTACCATGCCTACTGTGGATAGCATAGTAAGTGTCAGCTAACAGAGTAGGAACTGGATTTCCTCCAATGAAGATAATGACTGCAGCATAGTCCACAAAGTTGGGCATACTCGGGAACAAGACAATCCCATAGATCATAACAGCTAACTGAGCATGAAAAGCTTCCCAATTCCCCTTCTCTGCTTCTTCTCTGGCAATCCTCAACAGGAACTTCAAAGGCAGACCCACAACATCCCCACTGGACCTCCAATTATCACTGACTTCCTTGATAACCAAATGGAGAGCCCTGGAAACAACTCTGAAATCAACCTCTTTAGGCACATCCAAGAAAGGAACCTGATACCGGATAGGAATACTCAGCAAGATGGAATACTCCTCAAGAGTAGGCGCCAACTGATAATCCTGAAAGGTAAAACAACGAAGCTCTGGGTCGTAGAACTGTAGAAGAGTCTGCAATGGCACCGGATCAACTACCATTCTCAACAGTATCAGAATATCCCCATACCGATCAACGAACCCCTTCTGATTTCCACTGATCACAAGGTTGCTCAACTCTATCAGAGACGTCAAAGGCTCACGGTGAAAAATGTAGGAACAAGTCTTCCGCTTCAACTCTGGGACTGTTGCCATCTCTATCAGTGAATAGAACTCCTGAATGAACCTGAGAAATGATATGCATGCAGAGATTAGTTTTTTTCTTTTTTCATTTTTTTTATTGCGTATCTTTTTGAAAATAAACATGCTATGATGCAAATAATGCAGACAAGACTGGCAGGCTGTGCGTCTCGGAACACAGGATCAAAGCTTCATCTTGAACTAGGAACCACAATTCATCTGAAACCCAAAGTCATCTGATAAACTGTTATCTGAAGAACCAAGAGTCACCAACAGGACCACAAGTCACCACCAAGTCACCGACAAGTCACCAACTGTACCTGTAATAATGATCATTCCCTCCCCACTCACGGGTGTCATCTAGGCCAGGGTAAGGTCGAAAGAAACGCAGGATAAACAACCCTTTGAAGAAGATCATCCTGTGCACACCCGATGTATGCACCGATAATACCCCATCAGAGTCTGAACTGCTCGTGATATCAATGTTCCGCTAAGTGGCGCATACCACCCGCTTCCCATAAATCACTCTATTCCTAGGTTTCCTAGATTTCACTCATAGCCTGGGTATTGGGCCTTTTACCTCATGTAACTCCCACCCCAACAGAGAAACAACACAGCACAGCCAGATGAACAGATGAATATGAATGAATGCAAACATAAATGCAAACATAAATGCAAACAATAAATAAATGAATGCAATAAATAACATCAAACAGCAACCAAAACCCTAACCTAGAGAGCGCTAGGAGAGACCCGCCTAGGGAAGATGGACCAGCAAGAGGTCAACTTCTCTATTTCCCCAGCAGAGTCGCCAGCTGTCGCATTACGCGAAAAACCGGCGGGAAAACGAAACAACAGAGCCGCCACCGTGCGTTATTTATCCCAAAAGAGGGAAAGGAAACGCTCGAAGTAAACCTGGAAAAGACATGGTCTCGCGACCAGAGAAAGATGGGATCGGGAGTCGGTTATGCGAAGGGAAGGTATTAGCACCCCTACGCATCCGTCGTACTCGACGGGATCCACGCACAAAAGGAAGGAAAATGGTTGCTAAACACTGCTCAAACAAACATCAAACACTGGCTGAAAGAGACCCAGAAAACAAAAGAAACTAACTCGGCAGGATATGGCATCCTGGGCCTACGTAGTCTGTCAGGCACAGACATCAGAGTCGACGTAGTTCGGGACAGGGGAAACGTGCTCGCTAGGATGTCGCATCCTATGCATACGTATCTTCTCGGACTAAAGAAGAATCAGAGCACTCGTAGCTCGGCTAACGCACGCCAAACAAAACCACACAGGAAATCGACTGCCAATCGCTGGACTTACGTCAAACTCCACACAAAAACAGGCAAACCTGGAAACCAAATGCCAATCGCTGGACTTACATCAGACTCCGAACCAAACATACGCACACTGGAAACCAAATGCGAATCGCTGGACTTACATCGGACTCCAAGCACACAACAAGAGGATACAGAATGCCAATCACTGGGCTTACATCCATCTCCTAACACACACAAATACAAAACAAAAAGGGCGCCCGGGGAGATCAACTCATCTCCTGCCTACGTACCTCATCTGGTATGAGGATCAGGGCGACGTAGTTCCCCTACGCAGGGACAAACGACTAGTCTAACCAGAGACTGGGAAATGACATACTAGAAGGGAGACTAACTCGAGCCTAATAGTTATCATGCAAATTCACCATGGTCCTAGGTCAAAGTTTCTAGCTAACTTGCATAGGGAGCAAGCTAAACCTAAACAGCACAGGCAAAGCAATCAATCACACAAATAACACACACTATATACAAACAAAGTGGGCTCACACAAGGTTAGGCTGTGAAACACAAGCCAACTGGAATCGGGTGATGTTAGCTCTTAACCCTAACATTGAGAGTTAGGGTGAAGCAGATGAATGGGAAGTGAAGATAAGACTTCACAGCTCTTATCCCTGGCCTGGGAGAGCTTGACTCAAATAGAAGGTGTGGGAGTTCAGAAAGCAGGAACTCTTTTATCCACATGACTGACTCAACAAGGATCTTGGGTTAATATCCACAATGCATCAACATGTAATGTGAGCAAAGGGATGACACACTGAATAGCAGGAGATGGACTACACATCTCTTTTATCTGCCAATTGCCTTATCAAAGGACTTTTCTTGCTTGGCACAAAAATAAACAAACACAAGCATTTCCTCTTAAGGAGGACTTCAGACAGGTGCCTGCCCAAGTAACAGGACAGGTCTTCCAGACTACATGAAGTCAGTGAATTATACCTCTAGTGCTTATGCAACCAAGCAAAGCAAAAGCAAGTTCACAAAGGAACTATAGCAACTAAGGTACCTGAAAAAAATCTAACACAATCAGTATACAAGTTAACAAAAGTCAAACAGACAGACTAGTTGTCAACAGTCAACAATACACAATTAAACAGACAAGCATCATTGCACCAAGGCAAAGCACAATGCTCAACTCAAAGGAGCTAATCCACCTACAAGACAACTCAATGTTAATCAACATCAATCAAATAAGTAGCTCAAACCCATGAACAATTCCTCAAGGCCATATGATTTTTGTCCTGAAAACACAACTCAACCATAAGCACAAACAACTAGGACAAGGCCTAGGGTCAAAGTGGGAGAAATAATCCAAAACAGAACATGAAAATTGGCATGAATCAAGCTTAATCAATTAGGAATAATATCCAAGTGGTCTCATATCAATAGCATCGACCAAGTTCATTTCACAAAGCACATAAGGCAAAGCATGCAAGTTGAAAGCTCATTGAAGCAAACAGAATGAACCAATCCACATCAACTCAAAAATGATTCAATAAATCTCAAGAAAAATCATGGCTAAACAGAACACATCATATGATCAACACACTAAAATTCAAAGCATTTGGACAAGTTTAAGCATGGAAAATAAATTCCATAAGGCAAGGCAAGCACAAACAAGCTCAATTAGGGCACAAAATGCTACAACAACTTAGCACAAGCCTAAAACAGAATCCAAACATGATAAATGTCTCAAACCAAAGCCACAATAAACTTCAAAATGTCTAGAATCATTGTGCAAAATTTCAAGTTCATATGATAAACATCCATCATTTCACAAATCATCTAAGTTCATGACTATTCAAAAGTCCAAACATGACCAATCAGCAAAGAAAATCTCAAACAAATCAGGAATGCATCCAAAAATTCTACACAAATTCATGATCAATCCTAACATCCAGAAAAAGCAACATGCAGAAAATATCATCAATTGGCATTTAATTTGCATGGTAAAGAAAATCCACAAGATGAGCAAGCAATGGTGTGACACACATTGTCACACCTACATTAAACAAATCATATCTCAACAACCAGAAATGAGAAAAATGCAAACTCTACACCAAAATGTCAATTAGGATGTCTAGTTTAAGCATGCAATGTTTCAAAATCATTGGATAAAACCTCATCATTTCATGAATCAAATGGCAAGGTAGGTACAAGAAAGCACACATGTGAATAATCCCTAAGCCAAAACAAATTCCATCCGTGCACAATTTCTGGAAAGATAACCATAAAATACTAGGCATCTTGAGGAACATCATGCAAAAAATCTCAGGCCAATTAGATTAATATTCATGGAGATATGAATTTTGGAAGTGGAGAGAAAAATAAAAAAACACATAAACAAGCATACATGAACATGGAGGGAAAAATGCAAAAGGCAATTATGGACATGTCTCAGCCAAGGATCGATCCGCGCTAACATTCAAACTAGGCGCTTCTTAAGTGAAACGCGCCGTTTCACTTAAGTACATGTGGCGCCGGGAATCAATCTGGACCAATCGTTTCACCACGCTGCTGCCACTGTGTACCATTGCATGGCTTTAAACATGAAATAACATGCAAACATGCGCTCAAACGGATCAAACCAGTTCTGGAAATAGAAACCGTAGGTGTTCTTCATGTTCATACGCGTTCATGCACTCAAGAACATTTTTGCACAGAAATCCAAATCCAGCACATCATTACACTCGTCTTTCAACATACAACATCATGCCAGGCTTAGATTTTGCTAATTCTCATTATCATGAATGGATCGAGCAAGATAACATTCACATGTCAAACTTAGAATCAACATAACTAGGTCATTTCTTAGGTCATTTCTTAATGAAATTTCATGGAACAAAGCTCAGATTAATCACCTAAGAAAGATCTACAACATGCATACATCAATTTCACGAATTATGAGAATCGATTTCTGACCTTAATTGAAGTGCAGAACTGGATTTGCTGCTTTCAAGCCTTGTAATGTCCAAACAGTCCTTCTTTAGCTCTTGGATGATGATTTGGATGAAGGTTTGGAGGTTGATCTTGCACGATCTAGCTGGAATTTCCAACTGCCATTGATGGAGGTTATCTTCAACAGTCCTCAAATATGCATGTAATCCTTCGAATCTTGCTTCAATCCCGCTCAAAAATGCTTGTGGATCATAGATTAATCAAGATCAAAGCAATGTTTGTGAAGAAAATTGAAAAAAAGTTGAGAGAAAAAAATGTGACGATTGGTGAATGAGATCTAGATCTGAGCAAAATGAAATGTTAACCCTGTTTTCTATTATGATTATGTTTATATATGAGCTGCTAATGATGCTCCTAATCATAATTAGGCAAATGCAATTGGAATTAGTGAAATCCAAGGTGTAAGTGCAAATTGTCCAATGCACCCTCATGCATGAAATAAATGCTACAGTACATGATTTTCTTCTTAATTCACTTGCAAAACCGGTTTTGAGCCAAATGCACATGATTGGAAGTGAAAACAATGCATAGTTTTTGAATTTGGAAATTCCCTCCAAAATTCAAATGAAAAATGCAAATTTTTTGTAATGGAAATGCATGATATGTGATGCATGCATTGGATAGTTCATGTCAAAACAAGAATGTAGCAAAAAGAACCACTCCATTTGGCCTTATGGTTCAAAAGTTATGCACTTGTGAAGTTCAAATTGACTTGGCAATGATTGATCCATAACTTCTCAACCATACATGAGAAATTCATGTTCTTGACCTTTTTAGAAATGTGAGAGCAAGATCTTCAACTTTAATGTTAGACAAAATCTCATTTGAAGCTTTCTTGATGATGTAAACTTGAGGAGAAAACCTTTCCATTTTTGGCAATTTCAAATTACAGGTCACTTACTATTTTTGGAAACTTTTCATCTGACCTCAAATTCTTCATTGTTGATGTTTGCAATGTCAAATGAGACTTGTATGGACATGAATGAGGCCTCTCTAACCATCTCCCACCTTCAAATCCATGATTGAATTGACTGTTGACTTTGGTTGACTTTCTAGGGTTTCAGATGAATTGCATCTTGACTGATGATCTCTGAACATCCAACCTTTGGCCAAACCACTTCAAAATGATCCCTAGGTCATATGAACTCAATGAACCAACCCTAGGGCTTTGCTTCATTTGGAATTGCACTTGCTTGCTTGCACAACTGGATCTCCTGACCAGTCTTGACTGATGGCTTGCACTTGGGCAATGGACAATGCAATGTTATGCAGTGGACAATGCTAATGCTAATGACCTAAAATGAAAATGAATGTACAAAATGGGAGGTGCAAATTTGAGGTGCTACAACTGCCCCTATTCAATCAACTGGAAACCCGAACAGATGAGAGCAACGGTTGTCAGACTTTCAGGGTAAACAGGGATTGAATACCGAAGAACCGTAGAAATTTGCACAACTGCGGGGATCCAAGAAAGGAAAATTCACCAACGGAAGCTTCCACTTGGATCTGATATTTATTACTGGGGATTTTGATTTTTTCTCAAAGGTACAGCCACACCCAGATCTCGACAGACGATGATTGGGAAGAGAAATCACAGCTAGACGTCAACGGACGACCAGGAAAAACTCGACGTTTACCAAAACCAACGGAGAGGTAACAGACATCAACGGATGACTGGGGAAAATACAACTAGATGTCAGCGGACAACTAGGAAAAACTTGACGTTTATCGAAACCAATGGAGAGGTAACCCTACTGGGGACGACCAGGAAAAACTCGAAGTTTATCGACACCAACGGAGAAAGGTGACCAGACATCAACGGATGAATGGGAAGACTCGACCAGACGTCAACGGACGAACGGGAGAAGCTCGACGTTTATCGACACCAACGGAGAAGGAGAAGGAAATTACCACTAGACGCCAACGGACGACTAGGAAAAACTCATCGTTTATCGAAACCAACGGAGAGGTAACCCTACTGGGGAAGAAATACATCTAGATGTCAACGGACAACTAGGAAAAACTCGACGTTTATCGAAACCAACGGAGAGGTAACCAGACATCAACGGATGAATGGGAAGACTCGACCAGACGTCAATGGACGAACGAGAGAAGCTCAACGTTTATCGACACCAACGGAGAAGGAGAAGCTTGACGTTTATCGACACCAACAGAGAAAGGTGACCAGACAGGAAGTTTACCGACGACTCTACTGGGGAACTCTGACTGGGGATCGACCAGACATTAATGAATGACTGGGGAATAGGATATATAATCAGACGTCAACGGACGAATGAGAAAAACCCAACGTTTATCAAAACCAACAGAGAGGTAAATCTGAGGGGAAAGGTACAACTATACGTCAACAGACGAATAGGAAAAACTCAACGTTTACCAAAACCAACGGAGA
This sequence comes from Lathyrus oleraceus, assembly GCF_024323335.1. Taxonomy (NCBI): domain Eukaryota; kingdom Viridiplantae; phylum Streptophyta; class Magnoliopsida; order Fabales; family Fabaceae; genus Lathyrus; species Lathyrus oleraceus. Next base: position 187,245,631 of record NC_066580.1, on the reverse strand, counting down.
GGTAACTCTTATTGGGAAGGATAAGGGTATTACGAACATCGAAAGATGATGTTTACCGACATCAAAAGGAAGACCAGACATCAACGGATGACTGTGCGAGACTCGATGTTTACCGACACCGAAAGATGGTGTTTACCGACACCAAAGAAAGAACACACACGGGTGCTGACATGATACTGACCAGTATCACAAGATGACATCTACATATGTCGAGACAAGGTTAAACGCTTGTTGGGATCTCACTGGGGAGAAACGGACTTTCCTTCACACACGGGTGAGGAAATAAACCTCTCTGGGGGGTACCAATCTTGAATGCTGTCAGGAGCAACTGTAGCAAATGTGCCGCACAGCTGTTGAACCACGATCCGCCTCTACCGGGGATACGGTCTGATTGGGTTAACACATGAATGCATATGTTTGAATTCTTCTATGGCGTAATGCTCCATATTGAATGGAAATGCTACGCATTTTTGAGGATGCAATGATTACTATATGCCAAATGCAAAATGATGAACTCCGCTGGGGGAGCCAAACTGATCAGATACTCCAACTCTGTGGGGAGACTCTGCTTGAGGAATACTCTGCGGGGAGAGCACCGACTTCTCACTCGTGCTAGAGAAATGAAACTGTTGCTGGGAAAAGGATAGACTCCGCTGGGGACATCCTTCATAAGACCCAATCCACTCGGGGACTCCGCTTGGGGAAACAATCAATACAACTAGCTGGGGACGAACCAAGATGACTTCGCTGAGGATTAAATCAAGGCGACTTCGCTGGGGAGAGTTGCCAACAAGTAGGATAAACTCTGCCTTGGGAAATAAATGCTACTCCGCTGGGGAAAACTCAACCAATCCACAGGTAGGATAAACTCTGCTGGAGATAATCTTCACCTGACCTGATCCACTCGGGGAACCTGCTAGGGAAAACCATCAACACCACTCTGCTGAGGAGGAACCTAACTCTGGTGGGGAAAACAATATCCCAGACCACGCTGGAGAAAGACATCCGCAACCCTGCTGGGGATAAGCGCTCACGACCACGCTGAGGATAACAGTACCTCGAACCCGACGGCTGGGGAACAACATCATTCCAACTGACACCTCCGTTGGGGATACAACATCCCTCCAACTCAGTGAGGATCTCAACTGGGGAAATATTCGCTGGGGAATAAAACTCGCTTCCAGGCCTGCTGGGGATGGGCGATTCTTAAATCTGCTGGGGATAGAAGGCACTATCCAAAGGCGTCTCTGCAGGGGAGAATAGCTCTGAAAGCTCTCATACTTGCTTGGGAAATATCTGCTGTGGAATCGTCCTCACAGATGACGACCTGCAAAACTGCACAACAACATGCCCCAGGGGATGCATGGACAAGATACGCTCAAGTGTCCTCAACATTCAAAATGATTTTCAAATATTTCATCTTTCAACACGTTATTGTTTAGCCTTCATGTTTTTATATGCAATGCTTATCAAAAATTCGGACGTTTTTGCAAACAAAACAGTAAAATAAAAACAAGAGAGCTATTTATCTGAATAACGACTTTTATTGATTGAAAATGGGCCTGAAAACGCAAATACACTGGGAAACAATTCCTAGAAAGAGGTAATTGCGCACAAAAGGAAAAAATCTATCCTAATGGGAATATGAACACGGCATCTACTATTTCCCAATTTTGTTATAACTCACAGATCATCAGTTTTCCTCCCAAATCCCTTGCTTTCTGAGAAGAATGACTGGACCGATCGCATCTTTCGAGATGGCAGACGATGAAGAGCGATGAAGTACAGATAACTCAGACTGTAGTCTTCGCTTTAATCCCTCTTTTGCCTAGATCGCCCTTTCAGGTGTTCAATCCACCGGGATGCCCATTTTTGCCTAAGTCGCCCTTGCGGGTTTTCGACTTACCGGGTGTACATATTCTTTTCATTTTTATCCCTAATTTTTGCCCGATCCTTTTCCCAAAATGGATCCAATCAAGTATATTTTTGAGAAGCCTGTTTTAACTGGGAGGATTTCCCATTGGCAAATGTTGTTATCAGAGTATGATATTGAATACCGATCTCAAAAAGCTATTAAAGGTAGTGTCTTGGCTTACCATTTGGCTCACCAACCAATTGAAGACTATCAGTCAGTGCAGTATGATTTTCCTGCTGAAGAGATTTTGTACTTGAAAATGAAAGATTATGATGAACCATTGGTCGTAGAAGGGCCAGAACCTGGTTCCCATTGGGGCATGGTATTCGATTGAGCTGTTAATTCGTATGGTAATGGCATTGGGGAAGTGATTATTACTCCTTAAGGCACTCATTTTCCATTTACAGCTAGATTAACTTTCAAGTATACAAACAATATGGCTGAGTATGAAGTTAATGGGGCTTGAAGAGGCCATTGATCTCCGAATAAAATATCTAGACATCTATGGAGATTCGGCTTTGGTGGTGAATCAGATCTAAGGTGAATGGGAGATGAATCAACCTGGTTTGATACCATATAAAGACTATGCGAGGAGGATTTCAACTTTATTTACAAAAGTTGAGTTTCATCATATCCCTCAAGATGAAAATCGGATGGCAGACGCCCTTGCAACGTTGGCTTCCATGATTGTGGTGAATTTTGGAATGAAGTCCCTAATTTGACTGTGATGCATCTTGGTAGGCCATCTCATGTGTTTACTATTGAAGAAGTTAAAGATGAAAATCCGTGGTATTTTGATATCAAATGTTTCCTTCAAAGTCAGATTTACCCACCTGGGGCCTCTTTGAAAGATAGGAAGACTTTAAGGAGATTAGTTGGCAACTTCTACCTGAATGGTGATGTGCTTTACAAGATAAACTTCAATATGGTTTTGCTCAGATGCGTGGATAGACACAAAGAAGACATATTGATGACTGAAGTCCATGAAGGTTCCTTTGGTACTCATTCCATTGGACATGCTATGGCAAAGAAAATGCTGAGAGCAGGTTATACTGGCTGACAATGGAATCTGACTGTTACAAGTTTATGAAGAAATGCCACAAGTGTCAAATTTATGCAGATAAGATTCATGTTCCTCTGACACTGTTGAATGTCATCTCCTCTCCATGGCCCTTCTCCACGTGGGAAATTGATATGATTGGCATGATTGAGCCCAAAGCTTCGAACGAACCTCGTTTTATTTTTGTGGCTATTGACTACTTCACAAAGTGGTTTGAAGCGACATCATATGAAAATGTAACCAAGCAAGTTGTTGTAAGGTTTATCAAGAATCGAATTATATGTCGTTATGGTGTGCCGAGTAAGATCATTACTGATAATGGATCTAACTTGAACAATAATATGGTGGAATCTCTTTGTAAAAACTTCAAGATTGCACATCATAATTCTTCTCCCTACAGACCAAAGATGAATGGAGATGTTGAAGCTGCGAATAGGAATATAAAGAAGATAATTCATAAAATGGTGGTAACCTACAATGATTGGCATGAGATGCTCCCATTTGCTTTGCATGGGTACCGTACATCCATCCATACTTCAATAGGTGCAACCCTTTTCTCACTTGTTTATGGTATGGAAGTTGTGCTCCCCGTGGAAGTTGAGATCCCATCACTGTGTGTCTTGATGGAAGCCAAGTTGACTAAAGCTGAATGGTGCCAGACTAGATATGATCAGTTGAATTTAATTGAAGAGAAGAGATTGACTGCCATATGTCATGGTCAGTTATATCAACAATGAATGAAGAAATCTTTTGATAAGAAGTTCAGGCCTCGAGTGTTCAGAGAAGGTGACCTTGTGATCAAGAAGATTCTATCTTTTAAACCTGATGCTAGGGGAAAATGGACTCCTAATTATGAAGGCCCATATGTTGTTAAGAGATCCTTTTTAGGCGATGCTTTGATTCTTACAACTGTGGATAATGAAGAGTTCACTCGTTCTATGAATGTCGATGCAGTCAAGAAATACTTCGCCTAAAAAGAAAAGAACAACTCGTTAAGGTGAAAACCTGAAACGGCGACTTAGGCAAAGATGAGCATCTCGGTGGTTGAAAACCTGATATGGATTAGGTGCCATATCAGTGTTGTACTGATAGTGCTTGAGGAATACCTCGTCCATTTCCCTCCATGTGTGAATATGGCTGCCCTCGAGTTGCATATACCAATCCAAAGATGCCCCACTGAGGGAATCTTGGAAAAAATGCATTAATAGTTGATCATCACCGAAATAAGGAGCCATCTTTCGGAAGTATGCCCTAATGTGAGTCTTAGGGTCGCTATTTCCCTTATATTTTTCAAAGTCTAGGACTTTGAACTTGTCCAGAATGATGACCCCGGGCACTAGGCACATTTCTGCCGCGTCAAGGCCCAAAACATCGGTGTTCCCCATTTCCTTGAGCTTATCCTCGATAGTCTTTACCTTGATCTCCACCTCGTTGGTTGCTGAACCGAAAGCGTCATACTGAGAAGCATCCCTTGGGATGAAGAATGCATCATGTTGGTCGTCTATTTCAAAAACACGAGGACAAGGATTGCTGTTTGAAACACCGTCGGGTGCATTAATGTTAACTAGAGGATCAACTTGAGGAAGTGGAGTCGGAGTCTCGACCGCTGGAAGGGTAGGAGGATTGGTAGCACTGGCACATTTGTTCATTTCCTCTTACATTTTTGACATAACATCTTTGCCTCTTGCGACTTCTTGAATATTCTACATCAAGTGCCGGATTTTGGACCGTACCTGGGATACTTCCTCCTGAAGTGCAGCTTGGTTTTCTTGAAGTTGTCCCATGATAGCTTGTCGGTGTCCTCGTGTATTGTATTGGGAAGTCAGCTTTGGAGATTAGTTCTGGTCAGAAAAGAAGGGTGGATGGATGAGCTTTTATGTTTTTATGTTTTGAAAGATGTAAATGATGCATAAATGTTTCTTTTATGTTAAAGCAAAGCTCCTTTTTAGTTATTCTTGTTTATTGCAAGAGCTACTTGACGATTTACGTTCACAATCATAGATAAAAGTAAAACATGACATAGAAAATCACGAAGCTTTCTTTCATCCTTTGAAGGTAAAATAGATTGCAATACATGGAAGTTATAAAGTACAAGTAGTGGAAATAAATAGACTAACTAGATATCAACCCTAAAAGTGACCCCCTGAGACTTGCGGAGACCCTCAATGTCGGTGATGAGTTCGGCCATCATCTTCTTGCAGAATTTGACGAAGTGATAGACCTCATCTGGGGTATTATCTGGGCACATGATCAGATCAACCTCCTTCAGCTTGTCGGGAAAGTCTTGAAGGGCATAGTTAGTTAGTACCTCCATGTTGGTGTATTTGTCCCTCCACTCGTTGTAAAAGGCTTGGAGTTTATGATTGATTCTATCCCTTGAGTAATGGAAGCTTCAGGTCCATGGTAACGCTCCTCCCAATGTCTACAGTTGTTTTGCAACTCTACATAGGCTTGGTCATAGATCCCCCTCTTCAAGTTCTTGATTTGCTCGCAAGCTCATCCAAGGTTGAACTTCTCACGCGAGAAGCTTCAGTGAATCTTTTCTCTCTATAGTTGTTCCTTGGCCAAAAGGTCCTTATACTTCTTTAAAGTGGTCCTTAGATCGAGAATATGTGCCTCATAATCTTCCCTCGCTTCTTTCTTCATGGCGTTAGACCTCTTGACAGTATTCTCAAGGTCCTTGATGATTCGAAATGCTTGATCCAACTCGTCATCGCGGAAGACTAGCTCAGAATTAGCTCCTTGTAGAGCTCCACCAACCCAAACTCTTCGTCTCTCGGCTAATCGGAGCCTCTTCTTGCTATCTTTGAATTTTTCACAAACTTGCTTACCCTTATCCTACAAGATGTGGTTGCGTTCCTTGGCACGATTGAGTTGGACTCGTAATTGAGTGTTTTCCAACTCAAGCTCTTTGATTTGGATGGTAAGTTTGTCCATGTCCTCTTATAGGATAGGCTCGGGCTCAGGCATCAATGGGAATGAGGAAGGGTCAAACAAAAATGAAATCTTAACAACTCTAGCCCTCTCTTTTACCCACACATATAGTATGGTTCCTTGGCTAGGATGTTTTTCTTACCCCATTCTTGGTTGATACGTACTATGCTTGTCCAAGCTTTTCGCACTCCTTTCACATTTGAATCAAGCGGATCCACGATATTGATGGCGAATGGAATGAAATCTCTTAAATTGGGAGGTTTCGTCATGGCGTACCCTAGTTATCTCTTGAGTATAGCATGGTTGTAATTGATGCAACCTTGCATTCCTATTAAGGGTACATTATAGAACTCTCCACATCTTGTGATGACGTCTTTTGTATCTCATTCCCTCTTATACCATACAATTATGGGTTGATGAGTCAGTCATCCTAACCTGTAATATCCGATAGATGGAATTAAGACTCTGGGAACTTTTTAGAACATGATCTACAGGTTCTTATCCTTAGTTCACTCCTTTGGGATGGTTCTTACCCAGAGTCCATGCTCGTGACTCACAACAAACCCCTGATTCTTGGTTGATCCATTCAAGTCTTGTCAATATCAATGGAACTTGGGTGTTGATAAGGTGTAAACCATAATCCACCAAAATGGATGATTGATCTTGACAATGACTTGATTCATCCCTTGACCTTTGTTTGTTTGCCTTGTGTGTGGTCCCTTATTTGTTATTGTTGCATTCATACATTCGTACGCATCATAACATTCATCACATGAAAATTTCAAGGAACTGATGTATTATTTGCAAATATTTTCAGACCATGGATTATTGACGAAGGATCACTAAGAAGTACAGTTTCCGATGTCCCGACTTGAAAGAGTTAAGGAAACTAGCATATTTTGTATTATATCCCTTGGACTTCAAACAATGTCATGGCAAGCTTCTGTCTATCTTGTCTGCTGATGTGGTTGAAGGACCGTTGAGTGTGTTGGTGCAGTTCTATGATCATCTCTACCGTTACTTCACTTTTCCTGATTATCAGCTAGTGCCTATGTTGGAAGAGTATACACATCTCTTGGAAATACCCGTTTCTAGCAAAGTGCCATTTTGTGGATTGGAAGAGATCCCTAGATATCATCTTATTGCTGAAGCTCTTCACTTGAAGAAGTCTGAGATAGAGGCTCATTGGATGAAGAAAGGAGGATTGTTTGGGTTGCCATCTGATTTCCTCATCAAGGAAGCTATTGCCTTTACTCAAGCCGGTAGTGTAGACGCTTTTGAAGCTATCTTTGTGTTGCTCATTTATGGATTAACTTTATTATCTAACACTGACGATTTTGTTGATATTAACGCCATTAGAATTTTCTTGACTGGGAATCTTGTGCCTGCTTTGTTGGGTGATATGTACTTCTCTTTGCATCTAAGGAATTCTAAGGGTGGTGGAACTATTGTCTGTAGCATTCCTCTTTTGTACAAGTGGTTTATTTCTGACTTGCCTCAGACACCTGCTTTTGTGGAGAACAAACAATGTATAGGGTGGTCTCAGAGACTTATGTCTCTCACAATGATGATATAGTTTGGTATGATCATTCTTTGAGCAGTTTGGAGATTGTTGATAGTTGTGGTGAATTATCTAATGTGCCTCTCATTGGTACACAAGGAGGAATCAGCTACAACCCTGCTTTGACTCGTCGTCAACTTGGGTTTCCCTTGAGAAAGAAGCCTAATAACACTTTGTTAGAAGATCTTTTCTATCAAGAGGGTAAAGATCCCTAACATTTGAAGCAGAAGATTGTGCATGCTTGGCATAAGGTGGTATAGGAAAGGAAGATTTGAGCTTGGTCCGCACAATTGTGTAGCTTTGGAAGCTTACACTCTTTGGATGATGAAGAGAGCTATGGAGTTGAAGATGCCTTACCCTTGTGAGATACCTATGTATATGGTTGTGGTTGAGCCATTAACTCTCCCAAACCAAGATGTAGAGGAGTTGGAAGACACACCCACAAAGATGAAGCGAGAGAAGGATATATGGGAAAAGCGTTTCCATGCTTTGAGCAAAAAGCATGAAGAGTTGCAGCTTGAGTCTAAGGACAAAGATGCACTTATTGAGCTATTTGAAGACCGAGTGACAAAGAGACAGAGAGAGCCGGAGGTTTCATATTCCTCTAGAATACCTCAGCCTTTCGTTACTTGGAAGAAGATTGTATATCCACTTGTCCTCGACAAGACTCAGATGAAGGCTTCTTTTGAGACCGAGATTCCATGCATTCGAAGGAAGTACGCGCCTACAGCCAGATCTTCTGACGTTGTTGTTAGGGATCCTTAGGACGACTAGTCTCCTTTTCTCTTGTATTTTTCATTTGGTTTCTGAAATTGTATTCAGTGTAATCCTTCCAATTATATAAATAAAAGAGATTTTTATGATCATATCAAATTGTTGCGATTGTTTATATATATATATATATATATATATATATATATATATATATATATATATATATATATATATATATAGTAAGTTCTTGGAAAATAAAAATAATCAAGCATTGCATTTCATGCATCATTTGCATAAGCAGGTTTCTCTTTTGCCAAATGTCTCATTAGTGTTTCTTTGGTGCTTTAGCCAAGCTGACTCATCGATACAATACTCGCGCCAATCACTCCAGAATCATGGAACATCTTGAGCAAGAGAGTATAGACTTGAAAGAGGAGATCTCCCGCCTGACTGCCATGATGGAGTAAGTTCTCGCTACACAAAGCCAGTCTTCTCGAACACACGCAACTCCTCATCCTCTGAGGAATGTTATTTCTGAGGTGGCTACCTTTACTGTTCCTGCAACTGCTGCTCACTTCGCGCCCACCATGCCTGCCATATCCCCATGGGGAATGCCGTGAAACTTTGTGCCTGGAGGCTTTGCTCCTACCTTTACTTCTGTGCCAACATCTAGCCCGGTCATGTCTGTTCCACCGCCTGTTGTGCATACCCTGCCTCGTGTGTGTAAGACCCCAATTTTGTCTCTAAGATCCCTCATGGCATCATAGCATTGCATTGCATAGCCTCAAGGATCTTTGAGCATCTTGGCTTCCTTTCCTCTGGGTAGGGATCTCTTGTGAGTGGTTTTGAGATCACCAGGCATGCTTGAATTGTATATCATTGCTTTTTTTTGTTTTATTCACTAACCAAAAGCACAAAAATATGTCATTAACATTTTGTTTTGTAGCTCAAGCAACCAATCTTCAAGGATTTCCTTTGTGCAAGTGATGAGGTATTTTCTTGAAATGAGGACCACATGATCATTCTATGGAGCTTACATGAGCTAGGGTTTCATTTTGAAGCAATTTCCTCAAGTGGTAGAGGCTCAAATTAATCCAGTCATTCCAAGGTCATCTGAGGACCAAAAAAGTCAACTGTGCAGTCAACTGAGGGCTATGAGGTGGGGGAAATGACTTGAGACACCTCAATCATATTCAAATAAGGTCTATTTGTCATTCTAATCATCCATCTTGAAGATTCAAAAGTCATGGCAAAAGTTACTAAAAATGGAAAGTGACCTGTAATTCGAAGTTTCCAAATTTGGCAAGTTTCTGGTCCACATTCAACTTGACTTTTCAACCTCAAAGAAGTTTTAAATGGATTTTTGGTGAACATGAAAGTTAAAGATCTTTGTCTCCCCTTTCCAAAAAGTCCTAATTCATGTCCATATGACGATTGATTGAGAAGTTATGGTCATTTGATCACAAAGTGTACATGGAAATTCAAAATGGCATAACTTTTGATACAAAGCTCCAATTTGGTCCATTCTTTTTGCAAAATACCCCTCATGACCAATACTTATCAAAATAAGCCTTGCCATGCATGAAAAGAGTGTGAATACTCATTATTTCACATGTTTCATTTTGGAGGGAATATTCACAATTCAAATTTGGTTTATGATACAAGCAAAATACCAATTCCATGTTGATCCTTGGTTGATTTTAAGTGAATTCCTGCCATTACATGAGCATGTACACGTGAGATATGGCCATGCTAACTTCATTTGCAATTTTGCAAGATACTTGAAATCTCACTAATCATGTTTAACCAAGGCAAAGTGTGATTAGCAGCATCATTAGCAGGCCATATAAAAGCCAAACCCTAACCATAATTGGAAAAGAACAGAATTTTTAGATCTCAAATTTTCAAATTTCCCTCAAAATTCTCTATCTTCGAAATTCAATTTTCTTCACATAATTCTTCAATCTCTTTGCATATTCGTGCTCCTGGTGTAATTCTGAGCAAGATTCATCCCTTACTTTGAGCAATTGAGCCAGATTTCGTGCAGATTCATGAGCATCCACATGTTGATGGAACTTGCAAATTGAGCTAGATCCAGTTGGTTTCAGTGGATTCTCTTTGCACAAAGCTTCAAGGCAAGGATATTGGAGTAGATCTGGAGCTTTTGGACACTTGAGAGCTCGATTTCAGAGAACTGCATTTCAAGGTGACTTCAAATTGATCCTCTCCTTTTGCTGTTTTCTTGTTATAGTTGTGTAGATCTCATTGCCTGGAGTATGCTGATATGATTAGATTTAAAAATGGATGAGAAATGAGCATGTATGATGAGCTTCAAGTTTTGATTATGAAAATGTTTTCGTTCGATCTGGAAAATACATGATGATTTAGGTAGAATTGATATGATATTTGAGATGTATGTTGCAAGAGCTTTCGGATGGTGTATAATTTATTGAATTCTGGAAAATTTCATCACTGAACTCCGCCGGAATGTCACCGGAGAAGACGACCGGAGCTTAGCTCCGGCGTCTGGTTATTTGCTAGGGTTTTGCTGATCTGTTTTCCACGTATGCGCTTGTTTGTATAATCCATTGGCTATGCTTCCTTTGACTCGCTTGCGTGTGCGTTTGACCTGATGATGTGGTGTGCCAGCGCGTTTAATGAAACGCATCGTTTCACTTGGCCTTGTCATCTTCCATGTGTACGCTGGCGTGTGAAATCCATTGGTTAGGATTGTGTTGACTGTGCCATGCGTTTGTTGACTTGCTGATGTGTGGTGACTGTGTTTAATAAAACTGTGCGTTTTGGCATTTGAATATGGAGCGTTTGATTAGATTTGCGCGCTTCATCGTGTGGCTCTCATTTATTATGCGTTTAATTCAAATATTAATTTCCCTCCATTTATTTTTAATATGTCAATCATTTTGTTGATCTTTGAAAAATAATTAAAAATTGAAAAATGCTCCAAATTAACTCCAATTTTTTTTCATAGATTTGTTTTGATGTCTAGTTTTTTTTAGTTTTATTTTCATGAATTGTTGAATGCTGGATTTTTTATGTGTGATTTTTGATTCCATGCCATGCTAATTTGATATGTTGCATTTATTGCCTTGTGAAATCTTCATCTTTGATCCAATTGATCTGATTTTTTGTGTGCTTGACCTTCACTCATGATATGATATTTGAGCACTGGTTTGGAATTTTTCTCATATGCTATCATTGTTTTTGACACATGAAGACGTATGTGACAATTTGTGTCACAGTTTGGACATTCAATTTGTGCATTTTTGTTCATCTATCATTTGAACATTTATGGATTTGATCTTTTGTATGATGATTGTTCATGACATGAGGAACTTGCTTAAAAAATTTCAAGGTCATTGCATGCTTTTCTGTTTTGATTTGGATTTTCTAATTTGGATGTCCATTTTGTGCTCATTTGTTGGTCATTGCATTACATGGATCATTTGATGCCTTTGCCTTTTGAATTGATGTTATTCCTTTAGAGGACATCTTGTGACATGTTTGAATGTGCATTATGCAAAAGATTGACTTCTGTTTTGGTCTTTTGGTTTGGTTTTGGACCTAGTCTTTGTACTAGTGTTTTGTGCATATACTAATTGTGCTTTGTGTTTCAGGTTTGGACATTTAGCATTGATGATTGGTTTGGTCTCACTTTGTGAGATGCAAATGATTTGAATTCTAACTTTTGTTTGTTTTGTAGGGTTCTAAGTGATAGGCTTGAGCTCATTTGAGTGCTTGAGCATTGTTCATTGAGTTGTGTACAGTTGGATGGTTTCACTGTTTGTTTTCTGATTTTTATGTCTGAAATACTAACTGGTTAGCTTTTGTACAGGTACATTAGTTGCTTGCTTTTTGCTCTTGCTTGAGCTTTGGATTGTGGTTGATACACCACTTAGATAGTTAGCTTCTTACTCCATGTAGTCTGGAAGTCCTGTCACCTTTTTGGCAGGCATTTTGCTGGAAGTCCTCCTTAAGAGGCTCTGTTGGTGTTTGTTTACGTTTGTGCCAAAGACCTCCAAATGAGGCAAGTGTTACTTGATAAGTCCTCCTAAGTGAAGAGGTAATTGACGGATAAAAAGGATTAGTAGCCAATCCCCTGTTATTCAGTGTGTCATTCATTATGCTCGCACTACGTGCTGATGCTTCTGAACATGTACCCAAGATCTTTGTCCAGTGTCCGTCAAGTGGAATAGGATCCCTCTTTATGGATCCCCATGCTTTCTTTGTCATTGAGCTCACCCAGGCCAGGGTTAAGAGTATGAGGTCTCCTCCTCATTTCCATTTTGATCAGCTTCACCCTAACTCTCAATGTTAGTGGTTAAGAGCTACAAATTACACTTGTACAGTTTGGCTTGTTTGTCGAGGTTGATATGACCCCTCTTGACTAAAGACCACCCATTCATTTGAGCCTCTTGTATGTATATAGTGTGTGGTGATTGTTTGCTTGATTGCTTTTGATGAGTTTGCTTTTGATGTTTGTTTGTTGTTAGGAGTCGGGTGTAAGTCCATTTATTGGCATTCTGTTTCCTTTTTGTTGTTAGGAGTCGGGTGTAAGTCAATTTATTGGCGTTCTGTTTCCTTTGTGTTGTTAGGAGTTAGATATAAGTCCATATATTGGCATTTTGTTTCCTTTTTTTTAGGATCTCTTATGAGACTTGTGTGTTTGCTTTTGCCTTGTGCTCGCTTATTCCAAAGGATGGTATCTACTTGGATCATCTTTATGATCTCAAGAGAGGAACTCCTATTGTGGTTTCATTTCCTAACCCTCACCTTTTTGTGACTTAACCATCCTTCATCATTCTAACCCAAACCAAAAAACTTTTGTGCAAACATTTCACTTGTTTTCAACATTAGAAACCTAAGCCTTATGCTTTTGATTTTCAAACTTTCTTTTCATAATACTCATTTTGAATCGAATCTTTAAGTCAACTTTGACCATTTTATACATACTTCTAATTGGTTAATATCACCCATTCAAATGTGTTTCTTTTGTGGTTCCATGTCCACTTCTTAATAAAAAAAAATCATAACCTTTAGCTATTAGGTTTGAGTTATCTTTGTGGTAGATATAATACTCACCTTTGTCCTTAGTGATGGACAATGAGCCTTCCATGCTTATTATAGGGTTAACCCCTCACTAGCATGTTGAAGCTATCCTCACATGGTGGACTTGTGGTTTTTTCAGGTTGAGTTTTCTCCCTTTGATAACAAAAGACCTTAAGGCTTTTGGACCAATCAATCCACTCATTTGTTTTGAAATTTTTTACCCGAACTACGAGGTTTTGATCCTAATCTTTTCATAAGAGGGTACGTAGGCAATGGGTTTATCCATCCAAACACAAAATGTAATATAAACCTGTATATTCTTCTCTCATCTCTTCAATCATGTTTGCACAAAATAATTTCACAAAACAATAACCTTTGCAACAAGCGTGAAAAGGGTTCCCTAGGAGTACCTAGGATGTTTTGGGTGCCTAAAACCTTCCCATTGCATAACCAACCCCCTTACCCAGATCTTTGTTTCTTTTACTAGTTTTGTTTGTAAAACTTTTAGGTTTTTGTTTGCTTTCTAACCTTTCCTTTGGATAAATAGAAGTGCGGTGGCGACTCGACTTTGTATGATTTACCTTGGATTTAGTCAATATCTCCAATGGTAACGAATACACCGCTATAGAAAAGTGGCGACTCTGCTAGGGAGAAACAAAATCTCCCTAGTGGGTTTTGCCAACTTTTCACACTTATTGTATTATATTGTTGTGACATATTTTTGTGCAATTTGGGATTGCTGTATTGTTTGTAATGATTGAATTGCTTGATATATCAATTGCTTGTTTGCTTGGTGATCTTTGTGAGATGAGTTCTATACCCGAACTCGAGTGCACTTAGGATAGGAGAATGGCATAGTCTCGTCGACTTGTGTGGAGTTATTCCTTAGCAAGTTGACTTGTGAGTCCATTCACTTGGTGGAGGTCATGTTGGGATCAATAATGTCACACAAGTAAGTTGTGGTTAGACATTACTCTTTCCAATATAGACCTTAGAAGCCAAGAACCTTAGTTTACCAAGCCCATCTTGGCCTATTTTTAGGATGTAGTGCGGAGGTCGTTCAAATGTAAGATTTGATACGATTGTTACGCGATACTACACTCATAAGAGTCTCTCTTGAGAATATTTTTGGAATACGAGTAGTCGTTTCTCCGATAATATTCGAAAGATGGGATGATGACTATGGGAACCTTTTTGTAGAACATGTTCGGCAGGTCTATACCCTAGTACACTCCCTTTGGGTGGTTCTTAACCGAGACTCCATGCTCGTGACTTGCAACAAACCCTTGATTCATGGTTGATCCGTTCATGCATCCTTAATATCAATGGAACTTGGGTGTTGATAAGGTGTAAACCATAATCCACCAAAATGGATGATTGATATTAAGGATAATATGATCCATCCCATGACCTTTGTTTGGCGTGCTTTGCTTGATCCTTGAGTGTGATTCATGCATTCATGCATTCATGCATTCATTTTGCATCCATATCATCAAATAAAAAAGAAAATTTTCAAGGAACTTAAGGAGTTTATCTGCAAAATTTTCAGACATGGAAAGACAAAGAAGGAATACAAAGAAGTACAGCTTCAGACAGCCAGATTCGAAAGAGTTAAGGAATCTGACATCTTGTGTATTAGATCCCTTGGGTTTCAAGGCTCGTTTTGGGAAGCTTCTTCCTCTTCGAACTACTCAGGTGGATGAGTAGTTGATGAGCGTGTTGGTGCAGTTTTATGATCCTCTGTACTGTTGCTTCACGTTTCCGGACTTCCAGCTTTTGCCTACCCTTGAGGAGTATGCCTATCTTGTGGGTATACCTATTCTGGATCAGGTGCCGTTTAGTGGCTTGGAGAGTATTCCTACTTCTCAAGAGATAGCTGACCTGTTGCACATAGATGAATCTCTGGTTGGTGCTCATATGACTACCAAAGGTGGAATTCAAGGTCTCCCTTCTGAGTTCCTCATTGCTCAAGCTACTATTTATGGGAAGGCCATGAGTGAGGATGCCTTTGAAGCCATATTTGTACTTCTCATCTATGGATTGGTATTGTTCCCCAACATCGACAAGTTTGTGGATGTGAACGCTATTAGGATCTTCTCGACTCTTAATCCCGTTCCGACTCTGTTGGGTGATACCTATTTCTCTTTGCATATGAGGAATGAAAAGGGTGGTGGTGCCATTGTGTGCTGTTTGCCTCTGTTGTATAAGTGGTTTATTTCTCACTTACCTCAGACGGTCGCCTTCAAGGAAAACAAGGGATGTCTACGGTGGTCCACGAGACTTATGTCTCTCACTAATGATGATATCTCTTGGTATAACCGTGTATATGATGGTGTGTAGATTATTGACTCTTGTGGTGAATTCTCTAATGTGCCTCTTCTTGGTACATATGGTGGGATTAACTACAACCCTGTTTTGGCACGTCGTCAGCTTGGGTTCCCCATAAAGGATAAACCCAATAACACTCTGTTAGAAGGTGTGTTCTTTCAGGAAGGTAAAGATCCCCAAGGCTTGAAGGGCAGAATGGTTCGCGCCTGGCACAAGATTCACAAGAAAGGAAGGAATGAGTTGGGTCCTAAGAATTGCATCGCTTTGGAGCCTTACACTGCTTGGGTAAGGAAGAGAGCATCTGAGTATCTCATGCCTTACGAATATCTGAGACCTACACCTTTGGTTGTGGCTGGGCCTTCAACCCTCCCTAACCAAGGAGTAGAGGAGTTGAGAGATGAAGACCTATCACGTGCCTGGATCCGTGAAAGGGAAGAGTTGCTTCAGCAGATTAAGGAGAAAGATGCTTTGATTGAGTTCCTCGAGCATCAGGTCATTGATGATCCTAATGATGCCTGGACTTCTCTACTTCTTCAGTCTTCCAAGTTTTGGAAAAGGAGGTATGATCGACTCGCCAAAGAGAAGGCAGATATGGAGGCAGCTTACGAGAGAGAGGTGAAGAGGCTTCGTGCAGCTTATCTTCCTGTGTCCCGAGCTTCTAGGGATCCATAGGATGATTATTTTCCTTTTCTCTTGTATATGATTGACAAATGCTGTACTTCTTTTCCTTGATATATTTGATGAGATATTTCCATATGCGATAAAATGCTTAATATTTCCAAATTTGCAAATAAAACCCTAGAGTTCCTTTAAAATAAAAACAAATCATATGCACCAGCATTGCATGCATCATTTGCATAAGCAGGTGTTGTTCCCAGCTTCTGGTCTTGTGGTCTAACTCTATTGTTCTTCATTTATTTTGAAGACAAGCTGACTCACCGGTACTACACTAGAGCCAACTTTGCAAGATTGATGGATCATCTAGAGCAAGAGAACCGTGAACTGAAAGAGGAAGTCGCCCGACTGAGTGCTTTGATGGAATCGTTCTTGGCTGCCCAGAGCCAGTCTTCTCCACCGCCTTCAACTCCTCCCAAGAGGACAGTCATCTCTGAGATTGTTTCCTCAACTGTGCCTGCTTCCAGTGCACACTTTATGCGGAAAGCCATGCCAACCGGGTTTCCGTGGGGGATGCCTCCCAACTTTATGCCTGAGATTCCTGCTCCAACGTTTGCTTCTATGCCGGCATCTAGCCCGATCCTTGCTGTTCCTCCTCCTGTCGTGCATACCGTTCCTAGGGTAGATGACACCATCTATCAATCTGAGCCGTCTGAGGGCCCAGATGTTCATGAGACGATGGATGCTATGAATGATCAATTTCTTGAGCTTCGCAAGGAATTGAAAACTCTTAGAGGAAAGGATCTGTTTGGCAAGTCTGCTGCCGAATTGTGCTTGGTTCCCAATGTGAAGATTCCTGTGAAATTCAAGGTCCCTGACTTTGAAAAATACAAAGGGAATACTTGTCGTCTCAACCACCTGGTCATGTATGCCAGGAAGATGTCAACTCAGACTGATAATGACTAGTTGCTCATCCACTACTTTCAGGACAGTCTGTTCGGTGCAGCCTTGAGATGGTATATGGGTCTTGACAGTGCGAACATCTGTTCCTTCAATGACCTTGGCGAGGCCTTCGTCAAGCAGTACAAGTATAATTTGGATATGGCTCCCGATAGAGATCAGCTAAGGGCCATGTCCCATAAGGACAAAGAAACGTTCAAAGAGTACGCCCAGAGGTGGCGAGAGTTGGCAGCTCAGATTGTGCCTCCACTAGAAGAGAAAGAAATGACCAAGATCTTTTTGAAGACCTTGAGTTCATTCTATTACGAGCGGATGATTGCTAGCGCCCCTTCTGACTTCACCGAGATGGTGAACATGGGGATGCGTCTAGAGGAAGGGGTTAGAGAAGGACGTCTGACCAAAAAAGAAGGCTCTTCTGCCAAACGTTATGGGGCATTAGCAAAGAAGAAAGATGGAGAGGAATATTCCGTGACCTCGCATGTGAAATCTAGAAGACCCTCTGTGAGGAGGAAGACTATGCGTCCAGCCGATAATCATCATCAGGTGGCTAATATAGCACCTATTTTCAGAGATAACCAGCAATATCAGCAGCGTAATAACAATCAACCATCATCTCAGCAATATCAACAGCAACAACACCGTCCGGAGCAGCAGGCCTACCAGCCTCGTAACAGTAATCAAGCTAGCACGAGTTATGAGAGGAAGAAGATCACTTTTGATCCGATTCCAATGACGTACGCATAGTTATATCCCTCTTTGATAGAGAAGAAGTTGATTACTCCGAGAGACCCGCCAGCTATACCTACTAACCCTCAGTGGTGGTATAAGCCCGAATTGCATTGTGTATATCACTCTGGTTCTCCCGGCCACGACGTGGAGAATTGCTTTCCGTTGAAGACCAAGGTTCAAGACCTTATGAGGTGTGGTATTTTGTGCTTTGAGGACGTAGGTCCTAATGTTAATAAGAACCTATTGCCCGAGCATGGGAAATCTGTCAACATGGTCCAGGGTTGCCCTGGCAAGTACAAGGTCAAATATGTCAGCCATATTCGACAGTCATTGGTCGAGTTGCACCGTTTGCTGTGTGATTACAGTCACTATGAGCACGATCATGATAAATGCCGAATCTGTCCTGTTAACCGATTGGGTTGTCGCCAGGTGCGCAAAGATCTTCAGAAAATGCTGGACGAAGGAGTTATTGAGATCCTTCAGAATAGGAATGTTGATGAAGATGAACCTGAGGTCAATGTGATTTCCCCAATGTTTCGGGTACCCGAGCCTGTTATCATTAAATATGATGGTAGCAAGCAGAAGGTCTCCCCTTCTCTGATCATCAAGCCTGCCGGTCCTGTGCCTTATTCTTCTGATAAAGCAATTCCCTTCCGTTACAACGCTGTTACTGTAGAAGATGGGAAAGAGGTGACTTTGCCTTCATTCTCTGTTGTGAATATTGTTGATGTAAGCGGTTTGACCCGCAGCGGTCGTGTGTTTTCTGCACCACCGAAGCCTCAAGCTAATGCTGATTTTGTTGAGCGCCCGATTGGGAATGCTGTGAGCACCCCGAGTCCGGCACCTGTTGTTAAACCCTCCTCTGTACTGAAAACTCCTACTTCTGTTGGCCCTAGCGGCAATGTGAAAGAATATTTTGATGAGGTGCTGAAGCTCATCAAGATGAGTGAGTACAGTGTTGTAGACCAGCTTCTACAAACACCATCCAAGATATCCGTACTATCTTTGCTTCAGAATTCGGAACCCCATAGAGAGGCTCTGCAGAAAGTTTTGGATGTGGCATATGTAGATCATGATGTCACTATAGAACAGTTCAATAGTATTGTTGCAAACATTACTGCTTGTAACAATTTGAGTTTTTGTGACTCTGATCTCCCTGAGGAGGGAAGAGACCACAACTTGGCTTTACACATATCCATGAATTGCAAAGACGACGCCATGTCCAATGTGTTGGTGGACACTGGGTCATCCCTGAATGTATTGCCAAAATCCACTCTCTCTAGATTGTCATTTCAAGGGCCTCCCATGAGGCAGAGTGGAGTTGTTGTGAAAGCTTTCGATGGGTCGCCTAAGACTGTGATTGGGGAAGTTGATCTCCCAATCAAAATTGGACCAAGTGATTTCCAGATTACCTTCCAGGTTATGGATATCGACCCATCGTACAGCTGTCTCCTAGGCAGACCATGGATTCACGAGGCTGGCGCCATGACATCCCTTCCAAGTTTTATCTACACTAGAAGCTGAAATTTGTGAAGAATAAGAAACTGGTAGTGGTAGGGGGAGAAAAGGCTCTCCTGGTTAGCCACTTGTCTTCCTTCTCATACATAGATGCTGAGGATGAAGTTGGATCTCCCTTCCAAGTTTTATCTATAGCTGAGCCTGTTGAGAAGAGAACTCCTTCATTTACTTCCTATAGGGATGCGAAATTGGCCATTGAGTGTGGTGCAATTGCTGGTCTAGGAAAAATGATTGAGCTGGAAGACAATAAGTCCAGGGCTGGCATTGGCTTTTCTTCTGGGGTCTTCAATGAGAAAGGGCTGTTCAAAAGTGGAGGTTTTATCCACACTGGTTAGAATGAGGAAGTTGCTGCTGTCTTGGAAGAGGATGCAGAGGACTCTAACAATTTTGTTATCCCTGGTGGGATCTGCAACAATTGGGTCGTTGTGGATGTTCCTACAGTTGTCCACAAGTCAGAGTAATGATCACTTTGTTTAAAAACCCTTCTCCCATGCCAAAAGGAGAAGTGATGACATTGTTGGCAACATTAATACAATGATATTTTCATTCAATAAATTCATGTTAAATGTTTGTTTTTCCAATTATTTTCCATTTTTGCTTTTTGCATGAAATTGGTGATCACATAAAACCATAAAAAGAATAAAATCAATCTTTTTATCTGCATAATGATTTGCCTTGTTTGATTTCTAAAAGGTTTTTCATATCCAAAATCATTATGCAGGTTGATTTCTAAACCCATTGAACATAATGATCCAACGTCATCTCCCAATTTTGAGTTCCCTGTATTTGAGGCAGAGGAAGATGATGTTGAAGAGATTCCTGATGAGATTACCCGTCTACTTGAGCATTAAGAGAAGATCATTCAGCCGCATCTCATGAATCTGGAAACAGTCAACTTGGGGTCTGAGGATTGTGTGCGAATAGTGAAGATTGGGGCACTCCTGGAAGAATCTGTTAAGAAGGGGTTGATCGAATTGCTACGAGAATATGCCGATATCTTCGCTTGGTCGTATGAAGACATGCCAGGTCTAAATACAGATATTGTGCAACATTTCCTGCCCTTGAAGCCTGAGTGCGTGCCTGTGAAGCAGAAGCTCGGAAGAAGTCATCCTGATATGGCAGTTAAGATCAAAGAAGAAGTTCAAAAGCAAATTGATGCGGGGTTTCTGGTGACTTCTACGTATCCTCAATGGGTGGCCAATATTGTGCCCGTGCCTAAGAAAGATGGAAAAGTCCGAATGTGTGTGGACTATAGAGACTTGAATAAAGCTAGTCCGAAAGATGATTTCCCTCTACCACATATTGATATGTTGGTAGACAATACAGCTAAATTCAATGTCTTCTCATTTATGGACGGATTTTCCGGATATAATCAGATTAAGATGGCACCCGAGGATATGGAGAAGACAACATTCATCACACCTTGGGGAACATTCTGTTATCGAGTGATGCCCTTCGGTTTGAAGAACGCCGGAGCCACGTATCAACGAGCTATGACTACCTTGTTCCATGATATGATGCACAAGAAGATTGAGGTATATGTTGATGATATGATTGCTATGTCAAGAACGGAAGTTGAACATGTAAAGCACGTGTTGAAGCTTTTTCAGCGTTTGAGGAAGTTTAAGCTTCGTCTGAATCCCAATAAGTGTACATTTGGAGTCCGTTCTGGCAAGTTATTGGGCTTTATTGTTAGCGAAAGAGGTATTGAGGTTGATCCTGCAAAGGTCAAAGCAATACAAGAGATGCCTGCGTCCAAAACTGAGAAGCAAGTTCGAGGTTTTCTTGGCCGCCTGAATTATATTTCCAGATTCATATCCCACATGACTGCCACATGTGCGCCGATATTCAAGCTCCTCCGGAAAGATCAGTCTCATGATTGGACCGAGGATTGTCAGAAAGCTTTCGATAGTATCAAAGAGTATCTGTCTGAACCTCCGATCCTGTCTCCGCCTGTGGAAGGAAGACCTTTGATCATGTATCTGACGGTTCTTGAAGACTCAATGGGTTGTGTCCTTGGTCAACAAGACGAAACAGGAAAGAAAGAGTATGCTATTTACTACCTAAGTAAGAAGTTCACTGATTGTGAGTCTTGATACTCAATGCTTGAGAAGACATGCTGTGCTTTGGCTTGGTCCGTTAAGCGTTTACGCCAGTATATGATAAATCATACAACTTGGTTGATATCCAGAATGGATCCAATCAAGTATATCTTTGAGAAGCCTGCTTTAACTAGGAGGATTTCCCGTTGACAGATGTTGTTATCTGAGTATGATATCGAGTATCGAGCTCAGAAGGCTATTAAAGGTAGTATCTTGGCTGACCACTTGGCACATCAGCCTATTGAAGATCATCAGTCAGTTCAGTATGACTTCCCAGATGAGGAGATTCTGTATTTGAAGATGAAAGATTGTGATGAGCCTACACTCGATGAAGGGCCAAAGCCTGGTTCCAGATGGAGTATGGTATTTGATGGCGCTGTAAATCAGTATGGAAATGGTATTGGGGCAGTAATCATTACTCCTCAGGGCACACACATTCCTTTTACAGCAAGGCTAACTTTCAAATGCACAAATAATATGGCTGAGTACGAGGCCTGTATTATGGGATTGGAAGAATGCATTGATCTGAGGATCAAGCATCTTGATGTTTATGGTGATTCGGCCCTTGTTGTGAATCAGATTAAGGGTGAATGGGAAATGAATCAGCCTGGTCTTATTCCATATAGAGATTATGCGAGGAGGATTTCAACGTTCTTTACTGAGGTTGACTTCCATCATATTCCTCGAGAAGATAATCGGATGGAAGATGCTCTTTCTACGCTTGCTTCAATGATTGTGGTTAAATATTGGAATGAAGTTCCCAATATCACCGTGATGCGCTTGGATAGACCAGCTCATGTGTTTGCAGTTGAAGAAGCGAAAGATGACAAGCCATGGTATTATGACATTAAGTGTTTCCTCCATAACCAGGTTTACCCGCCTGGGGCATCCGTGAAAGATAGGAAAACTTTGGGGAGATTGTCAGGCAGTTTCTACCTCAATGGCGAAGTGCTTTATAAGAGAAATTTTGACATGGTTCTGCTCAGATGCGTGGATAGACACGAAGCAGACCTGTTGATGACTGAGGTCCTTGAGAGTTCATTTGGTACTCATTCCAATGGAAATGCCTTGGCTAGAAAGATGTTGAGAGCAGGCTACTATTGGCTGACAATGGAGTCTGACTGCTGCAAGTATGTGAAGAAATGCCATAAGTGTCAGATTTATGCGGATAAGATTCATATTCCTCCGACACTTCTGAATGTGATATCATCACCATGGCCCTTCTCTATGTGGGGAATTGACATGATTGGCATGATTGAGCCGAAAGCGTCCAACGGACACAGGTTTATTCTCGTAGCAATTGATTACTTCACTAAGTGGGTTGAAGGTGCATCGTATGCAAGCGTGACCAGGCAGGTGGTCGTGAAGTTTATCAAGAATCAACTCATATGCCGTTATGGTGTGCCAGATAAGATCATTACTGATAATGGATCTAACCTGAATAACAAGATGATGGAAGAACTGTGTAATGAGTTCAAGATTGCACACCATAATTCTTCTCCTTACAGACCCAAGATGAATGGGGCTGTTGAAGCTGCTAATAAGAATATCAAGAAGATTATCCAGAAGATGGTTGTCACGTACAAAGATTGGCATGAGATGCTTCCATTTGTTTTGCATGGATATCGTACATCTGTCCGCACTTCAACAGGGGCAACCTTTTTCTCTCTTGTTTATGGCATGGAGGCCGTACTCCCAGTAGAGGTGGAGATCCCATCAATGAGAGTCGTGATGAAGGCCAAGTTGACTGATGCTGAATGGATTCAGAGTCGTTATGACCAGCTGAATTTGATTGAAGAGAAGAGATTGACAGCTATGTGTCATGGTAAGTTATATCAGAAAAGAATGAAGAAAGCTTTTGATAAGAAGGTCAAGCCTCGTGTGTTCCGAGAAGGTGACCTTGTGCTCAAGAAAGTCTTGTCTTTCGCGCCTTATTCCAGGGACAAGCGAACTCCAAACTATGAAGGTCCATATGTTGTTAAGAGAGCCTTTTCAGGCGGTGCTTTGATACTTACAACTATGGATGGGGAGGATTTCACTCGTCCTGTGAATTCAGATGCAGTCAAGAAATACTTCGCCTAAAAATAAAAAAAAGAATTTCTCGCTAAGTTGAAAACCCGAAAGGGCGGCTTAGGCAAAAATGAGCGTCTCGGTGGATTGAATACCCGAAAGGGCGATCCAGGCAAAAGTTAGAGACATGAAAAAAATGAATATTTGCATCCCGCTAGATTGAGTACCTCATCATGGGGCAATCTAGGCAAAAATTAGGTATTTGGCAAGTAACTGCATCCTGACAAGACTGTGTTCTACATCTGTCATCCGTCAGAGATTCCTGTTCATTCGTCGTCAACTAAAGCTTCGAATACATCAAACTCGGAATTGGTGGAGAAATGGTCATTATGTTCAATGTAGCCCTTTTCCAATATATATCACCAATTTCAAACTTGTAAAGATCTATGGAGTCTTGCCATTTGCAGGCTACCATTCCATCAAATAAATTCGAGCTTTTATCCAATTATTTGCACTCTTATTTGTTTCTATTCAACAAATGTTTTGCATGTTTTAATTGTTAAAATGTCATTGTTTTAAATAAATAAATGAATTTTTCACAAATTATTTTTTAACAAAGTGAACATTCACAATGATAAAAGATACTTAGGATATCCTCAGTGCTCTCCCAAGGGTGGTATGATCCCCAACAGGGTAAGACATTTGTTCATATCTCTAGCATGTTTGTATCCTCTTCCTCCGGAGCCTTTTGTGGTTTTTCTCCCGAGCAGAGTGCCTTTCTTGGCTTCTTCCCCTATCAGACTGTTGGGAGGATTTATTCATCCACTTTCACTTCAGCAGAGCAGTGGTTTTCCCTCCTCAGCAGATGTGTCCTTTTTGGAAGGTTCGGTATTTGGTGGTTGATCCCCAGAATTCCTTCATTTCCTCAGATAGATCCCCAGCGGAGTTGTTGGTGTGTTGGATCTTATCTGTGATGATGTTATCCCCTGCAGAGATATTGCTGTTTCCTGGTATCTCTGATCCCTAGTAGAGTTGTTGGTGTGGTGGATCTTATCTGTGATTGACAATTTCCCCAACCAGAGTTGCTTTTGTGGCAGATTCTACTTGTACATTAAGCTCTTCTCCTCAGCTGAGACTTTTGGTTCACTCCCGAGTGGTATGCTTGTTGTGATGTTCACTACTCTTCCTTTCTGTAGAAGAGCAATCTTTTCTCTTCAGCAGTTGATCTCCTTGGTGAGTTTGGTTTGGTGGTTGATCACCAGATTCCTCTTATATCCCTCAGATGGATTCTCCAATAGAGTTGCTTTTGTGGCAGTTTCTTCCTGTGCAATGAACTCTTTTTCCTCAGCCGGATAGATTGATGATTCATCCCTCAGAGATTTTGTGATTTCCTGATATCTCTGATTTCCCGGTAAGGTCTTTGCTTCTTTGTATCTCAGATCTCCAACAGATTGGATACTCTCCATTGGAATCCTGGCTTTCTCTCTTGAGATGTAGTACCGGGTGGTTGATTCATGGACCTGTTTGTGTTAGATATGTCTGTTTGTCAGCATTCATCATACATAAATCACGCATATGTGCATATATCCTTCATAACATTCAGATATTCATGTTGCATTTTTTGCCATATATCTTTTGATTGTTGTCTCCTGCTAATTGGTGATATATATCTCCCCAAGCAGATGGGTGTGCCTGATCCTTCAATATAGAGTCAGCCCCTTAAGCAGAAAGTGTTTATCTTTCCTGCCACTCCCCACTGAGTTATATCCTCGTGGACGACGGTTGTTTCCGTTTCCTCCCAATATATATATTGGGATGGGTTCCCCTATTGAGTTATATCCTCATTAGGATGAGTCTTGATTCAGTTTGCCTTTTTGGTTTGATCCTAAATTGGCCTTTTGTGACTATTTCTGGTGCTTTCCTGTGATAGATGAATAATTGCTCATTAATCGGCAATCCTTCACCGTATCCCCAATAAGGTCACCAATATTATTCACCTTATCCTCAGTGACGTTTGTGGATTCTACCCAGTAACCGATAGTTGTAAGTCCTATGTTTGTGGTTTTCTACCCAGTAACCGGTAGTTGTAAATCCTACTTTCATCCCCTAGCAGAGTTGACCATTGTGGTTCATCCTGGTTGATGACGGATTTTTGTGGTCTTCTACCCAGTAACCGGTAGTTGTAAATCCTTATATTCGTTCCCTCCCCATCGGAGTTTGTGCTTCCCCGTGGTATAAATGAATAATTGCTCAGTAGCCAGCAATCATTCATCTTATCCCCGACTGAGTCTGTGGTTTTCTACCTAGTAGTCGGTAGTTGTAAACCCTATATTTCTCCCCTCTCAGAGTTATCCTTTGTTGTTCATCCTAGTTGATGACGGTTACTTTTCCGTGGTTTTCTACCCAGTATCTGGTAGATGTAATCCCCTCTTTGGTGGTTATCTTCATCCAGTATTCGGTATTGATTTTCCCTCCTTCTTGTGGTTAATTGCTCTGAGTAAGCAATTTTATCCCCAGCGGGTCCTCTTTCATTTACCGTTTGCCGGTGATGTTTGTTGCTCCCCTTGATTGGTCATTATTATATAACTAGTTTTGGTATCCCGATGCCTTTCTGTTCGGTGGATTTATCCTTTATTAACCCTGAAATTCTAGTTATCAGACTTTCGATGTCACACGGGTTGTTATGACATCCAATTCTGCACAGACAAGAATTATGCAGAACTTAAAAGTAAGTGCAGTAAATAACACAAGTAATTGGTTACCCAGTTCAGTCCAACATGACCTACGTCTGGGGGCTACCAAGCCAGGGAGGAAATCCACTATCAGTAGTATTAATTCAAAGCTAAACTCACCCGTTTACAACTCTTCACTTAATCCCTACCCAATGCAATTTCAATCTTACACTAAGATCAGAGTTCCTACTCACTCCCCCTCAATCACCTCAGTGATTACTACCTTTAATCAATATTAAAGACAATTTTGAAGTCACACTTCAAACAATTCTTGATTGTGCTTAACAGCTTTAATCAAGATACACAACACTCACGCTTAAAAGCTTAGAGTGACACAACACTTACAACTCAATGAACACCCTACACCAAAGCAATCATCTACGAGATAACAACTTGGTTTACAAGATATGTCTAATACAAGACTCACAAAAATACAGCAGTGAAGTATGATGGACACACTAAAACTTCACGCCTCAAAATCCCCAGTTCTGAATAAAGGAACGACTTCCTTTTATATTGCAGTACTTGGGCTTTGCACTTGTATTCTCCTAAATTTAAGGTCACGCGAGTTCCCTTAAATTCCACATCTAGGTTACTAACAAATAGGCTATTTGTTAGGTTCATTAAATGTAGTTTGGTTGTTGATTTCCTAGATTTTCTCTCAGCTGTTGAATCCCTGAAGAATAGCCTGAGAAAAAGCTGAAACAGAAAAACTAAACAACCTACAATCTAGCATATGCTGTCAGGAATGAATGTCACAACATTCAGCTTGACATCAAGGACCAT
The DNA here is from genome assembly GCF_024323335.1 of Lathyrus oleraceus. NCBI lineage: Eukaryota > Viridiplantae > Streptophyta > Magnoliopsida > Fabales > Fabaceae > Lathyrus > Lathyrus oleraceus. Next base: position 187,218,600 of record NC_066580.1, on the reverse strand, counting down.
ATGCTAAGTCTGTTTTTCCTGAAAACACACTGTACAAGTTTGCTGAACTGTACATGACCAAACTGTCCATTCTACAGTAGCAGCTTACATTAATACATGTCGAAGCATCCAATTTGACATTTACACATTTAGCCTTAAGACAGTTCTGTTATCCTTTTAAAGAACAGACTGAGAAACATACTGAAGTGTAGCAGAACACCACTCTGTCTATTGTTCAGTATATGCTGTCAATGATGAATGTCATAACATCCAGTTTGACATTCAGATAGTAGGCCTTATGCCAGGTCTGGTATTTCCTTGATAACCAGACTGGAAATGAGTACTGAGCTTTAACAGAACACCAGCTGTTCTATTCCTCAGTATCTACTGACAGGGATGAATGTCACCACATCCAATTTGACATTCAATAAATCCTGTATTAGGTAATCCTGCAGTAAGCTACTCAAGTATGTCATGACATTAGTCAAGACATCAGAGTACAATTAGATATTCTAACCTACAATGCAGTTACACAAACGCCTTCACAACATATCATGACATCAGTCAAGACATTAGAATCTTGCTAGTGTTTTACCATACAATGCAGCCAATTAAACACCTACAAACCCAGTAGCCGGTTGTTGATAATCTTCCATGCAAGTATATTATCTACGTTCTGACGGTAATAGATAATATATCTCATGCACTCTTCGGTCGAAGTCTTTTGTTCTTCCCCAGTCGAGTAAGTCGAGTGTCCATCCTGTTTCGGAATCGAATGTCCATCCTGTAAGTCGAGTTTGCTTTTTCAGCCCTCCTTTTGGATGATGAGTGTTTTGGGTTTATTCCCCAATTCACGCTTGGTTGGTCACCTATTGTATGCCCAGTAACCGGTATCCCTGGTGTTCCTTCCTTTCTGCTCCCTATTATGACCTTTGGTCCCCTGTGGAGTCAGATTTTCCTGAGTTGAAATATACCTTTTTTTAGGTCTTCCTCAGATGATGTGGTTGATTGATATCTCTCACCCTTATACTGGTCTTAAATATTCATTCTTCCCGAGATTGTTACCCAGTAACCGATAACACCTCATCCTGCTGCTTCCCCTGGAGATTCTTTTTAGACTTCCCCAGCGAAGTCGTCAGCGAAGTCCCTTAGTGGATTGTTTTTGTCCGAATTTTTATCCGAAGTATCCATTACGGATAGTTTTGTTGTGTTGGCATAGTCCCCAATACATGCATTTTCCCCGGCAGGGATTTTTTTGTTCAAATCTTTCCCCAGCCTGAGTCCGGATTTTTATCCGAAGTATCCATTGCGGATAGTTTTGCTGTGTTGGCGTTTTCCCCAACATATGCATCTTTGAGTCAGCCTGAGTCTTTCCATTGAATTTATCTCCTTTTGGAACTCTTTTCCCCAGTTTTGAGTCGTGACCTGGCTCACGCTTTTTTATCCCTTCACTCCCCAGTAGGGTCTCTGCTCCATGGATTGAATTATCCATGAAAGTCGTCAATTTCCGCTTGAGTCTTTCCATTGGATTTGTCCCTTTAGAATTCTGCTCCCCAAGTTTCAAGTCGTGACTTGCTCACGCATTTTTATTCATTTTCTTATCCCCATGAGAGTCCCCGTTAGAGCCTCTGTCCCATGGAGTGAATTACTCCTATGGATTTTCAATTTCTCCGGATGTCTCTTCTTCTTTTTGGACCCATATCCCCACAGAGTTTGTTTTTTTTGCATACATACATTTGTATCATGAGGTCTCTTAGGGACCAAAATTTGTCTCTTTGTTATTATTTAAGCCCATTCTATCTCGTCGAGACGAAGATTTTAACCTTCACTTCTCCGGCTAGAATGACCTTAAATAGGGGCATCTGTAAGACCCCAATTTTGTCCCTAAGATCCCTCATGGCATCATAGCATTGCATTGCATAGCCTCAAGGATCTTTGAACATCTTGGCTTCCTTTGCTCTAGGTAGGGATATCTTGTGAGTGGTTTTGAGATCACCAGGCATGCTTGAATTGTAAATCATTGCTTTTTTTTTGTTTTATTCACTAACCAAAAGCACAAAAATAAGTCATTAACATTTTGTTTTGTAGCTCAAGCAATCACCAGGTCAAGATCTTCAAGGATTTCCTTTGTGCAAGTGATGAGGTACTTTCTTGAAATGAGGACCACATGATCATTATATGGAGCTTACATGAGCTAGGGTTTCATTTTGAAGCAATTTCCTTAAGTGGTAGAGGCTCAAATTAATCCAGTCATTCCAAGGTCATCTAAGGACCAAAAAAGTCAACTGTGAAGTCAACTGAGGGCTATGAGGATGGGGAAATGCGTTGAGACACCTCAATCATGTTCAAATAAGGTCTATTTTTCATTCTAATCATCCATCTTGAAGAGTCAAAAGTCATGGCAAAAGTTACTAAAAATGGAAAGTGACATGTAATTCAAAGTTTCCAAATTTCGCAAGTTTCTGGTCCACATTCAACTTGACTTTTCAACATCAAAGAAGTTTCAAATGGATTTTTGGTGAACATAAAAGTTGAAGATCTTTGTCTCCCCTTTCCAAAACGTCCTAATTCATGTCCATATGATGATTGGTTGAGAAGTTATGGTCATTTGATCACAAAGTGTACATGGAAATTCAAAATGGCATAACTTTTGATACAAAGCTCCAATTTGGTCCATTCTTTTTGCAAAATACCCCTCATGACCAATACTTCTCAAAACAAGCCTTGCCATGCATGAAAAGAGTGTGAATACTCATTATTTCACATGTGTTCATTTTGGAGGGAATATTCACAATTCAAATTTGGTTTATGATTCAAGCAAAATACCAATTCCATGTTGATCCTTGGTTGATTTTAAGTGAATTCCAGCCATTACATGAGCATGTACACGTGAGATATGCCATGCTAGCTTCATTTGCAATTTGGCAAGACACTTGAAATCTCACTAATCATGTTTAACCAAGGCAAAGTGTGATTAGCAGCATCATTAGCAGGCCATATAAAAGCCAAACCCTAACCATAATTGGAAAAGAACAGAATTTTTAGATCTCAAAATTTCAAATTTCCCTCAAAATTCTCTCTCTTCGACATTCAATTTTCTTCACATAATTCTTCAATCTCTTTGCATATTCGTGCTCTTGGTGTAATTCTGAGCAAGATTCATCCCTTATTTTGAGCAATTGAGCCAGATTTCGTGCAGATTCATGAGCATCCACATGTTGATGGAACTTGCAAATTGAGCTAGATCCAGTTGGTTTCAGTGGATTCTCTTTGCACAAAGCTTCAAGGCAAGGATATTGGAGTAGATCTGGAGCTTTTGGACACTTGAGAGCTCGATTTCAGAGAACTGCATTTCAAGGTGACTTCAAATCGATCCTCTCCTTTTGCTGTTTTCTTGTTATAGTTGTGTAGATCTCATTGCCTGGAGTATGCGGATATGATTAGATTTAAAAATGGATGAGAAATGAGGATGTATGATGAGCTTCAAGTTTTGATTATGAAAATGTTTTCGTTCGATCTGGAAAATACATGATGATTTAGGTAGAATTGATATGATATTTGAGATGTATGTTGCAAGAGCTTTCGAATGGTGTACAATTTATTGAATTCTGGAAAATTTCATCACTGAACTCCGCCGGAATGTCACCGGAGAAGACGACCGGAGCTTAGCTCCGGCGTCTGGTTATTTGCTAGGGTTTTGCTGATCTGTTTTCCACGTATGCGCTTGTTTGTACAATCCATTGGCTATGCTTCCTTTGACTCGCTTGCGTGTGCGTTTGACCTGATGATGTGGTGTGCCAGCGCGTTTAATGAAACGCATCGTTTCACTTGGCCTTGTCATCTTCCATGTGTACGCTGGCGTGTGAAATCCATTGGTTATGATTGTGTTGACTGTGCCACGGGTTTGTTGACTTGCTGATGTGTGTGGTGACTGTGTTTAGTAAAAGTGTGCGTTTTGGCATTTGAATATGGAGCGTTTGATCAGATTTGCGCGCTTCATCGTGTGGCTCTCATTTATTCTGCGTTTAATTCAAATATTATTTTCCCTCCATTTATTTTTAATATGTCAATTATTTTGTTCATCTTTGAAAAATCATTAAAAATTGAAAAATGCTCCAAATTAACTCCAATTTTTTTTCATAGATTTGTTTTGATGTCTAGTTTTTTTTAGTTTTATTTTCATGAATTGTTGATTGTTGGATTTTTTATGTGTGATTTTTGATTCCATGCCATGCTAATTTGATATGTTGCATTTATTGCCTTGTGAAATCTTCATCTTTGATCCAATTGATCTGATTTTTTGTGTGCTTGATCTTCACTCATGATATGATTTTTGAGCACTGGTTTGGAATTTTTCTCATATGCTATCATTGTTTTTGACACATGAAGACGTATGTGACAATTTGTGTCACATTTTGGACATTCAATTTGTGCATTTTGGTTCATCTATCATTTGAATCTTTCTGGATTTGATCTTTTGTATGATGATTGTTCATGTCATGAGAAACTTGCATAAAAAATTTCAAGGTCATTGCATGCTTTTCTATTTTGATTTGGATTTTCTAATTTGGATGTCCATGTTGTGCTCATTTGTTGGTCATTGCATTACATGGATCATTTGATGCCTTTGCCTTTTGAATTGATGTTGGTCCTTTTGAGGACATCTTGTGACATGTTTGAATATGCATTATGCAAAAGATTGACTTCTGTTTTGGTCTTTTGGTTTGGTTTTGGACCTAGCCTTTGTACTAGTGTTTTGTGCATATACTAATTGTGCTTTGTGTTTCAGGTTTGGACATTTAGCATTGATGGTTGGTTTGGTCTCACTTTGTGAGATGCAAATGATTTGAATTATAACTTTTGTTTGTTTTGTAGGGTTCTAAGTGATAGGCTTGAGCTCATTTGAGTGCTTGGGCATTGTTCATTGAGTTGTGTACAGTTGGATGGTTTCACTGTTTGTTTTCTGATTTTTATGTCTGAAATACTAACCGGTTAGCTTTTGTACAAGTACATTAGTTGCTTGCTTTTTGCTCTTGCTTCAGCTTTGGATTGTGGTTGATACACCACTTAGGTAGTTAGCTTCTTACTCCATGTAGTCTGGAAGTCCTGTCAACCTTTTTGGCAGGCATTTTGCTGGAAGTCCTCCTTAAGAGGCTCTGTTTGTGTTTGTTTACGTTTGTGCCAAAGACCTCCAAATGAGGCAAGTGTTGCTTCTGAACATGTACCCAAGATCTTTGTCCAGTGTCCGTCAAGTGGAATAGGATCCCTCTTTCTAGATCCCCACGCTTTCTTTGTCATAGAGCTCACCCAGGCCAGGGTTAAGAGTATGAGGTCTCCTCCTCATTTCCATTTTGATCAGCTTCACCCTAACTCTCAATGTTAGTGGTTAAGAGCTATAAATTACACTTGTACAGTTTGGCTTGTTTGTCGAGGTTGATATGACCCCTCTTGACTAAAGCCCACCCATTTGTTTGAGCCTCTTGTATGTATATAGTGTGTGATGATTGTTTGCTTGATTGCTTTTAATGAGTTTGCTTTTGATGTTTGTTTGTTGTTAGGAGTCGGGTGTAAGTCCATTTATTGGCATTCTGTTTCCTTTTTGTTGTTAGGAGTCGGGTGTAAGTCCATTTATTGGCATTCTGTTTCCTTTGTGTTGTTAGGAGTTGGATATAAGTCCATATATTGGCATTTTGTTTCCTTTTTTTGAGGATCTCTTATGAGACTTGTGTGTTTGCTTTTGCCTTGTGCTCGCTTATTCCAAAGGATGGTATCTACTTGGATCATCTTTATGATCTTAAGCGAGGAACTCCTATTGTGGTTTCATTTCCTAACCCTCACCTTTTTGTGACTTACCCATCCTTCTTCATTCTAACCCAAACCAAAAAACTTTTGTGCAAACATTTCAGTTGTTTTCAACATTAGAAACCTAAGACTTATTGTAAGACCCCAATTTTAACCCTAAGATCCCTCATGGCATCATAACATTGCATTTGCATTGCCTCAAGGATCTTTAGCATCTTGGTTCCCTTTGCCTTCGGGTGGGACTCCTTGTGATTGGTTTTAGATCACCAAGCATGCTTGAATTATACATCATTGTTTCTCTTACTTTTGTTTACTAACCAAAAGCACAAAAATGTGTCACTAACATCTTTTGTTTGAAGCTTGAGTATCATCCAAGACACTTTGTGGGTTCTATTTAGATGATCAGTCAACACAAGGGAATGTCTTGAGATACTTTCAACAGTTTCAAATGGGGTCTATTCGTCAGTCAAAACGTTAATCTTGAAGGAGCAAAAGTTTGTTCATGAGCTGTCATGCTCGCTAGGCGAGCAGAATGGGTCGCCTAGCGAGTCCCAAGAAAAGCCACCTGAATCACCTACGCTCAGAGGAATTTCTTGAACTGTCATGCTCGCTAGGCGAAGCCCACGTGTTTAAAAAAAAAAAAAGTGAACGAGAAAAAAAAAACGAAATAAATAAATAAATAAATAAAATATAACAAAAATTTTTGGACTTGGGCCTCTCTCATTTGAGCCCACAGGTCCACAAAAACCAGGTTATAAATTCAGAGTTTCAGTGAAACAAAATTCCATTTGATTCCTATTACCGTGGCAAGGAAAAAGATAGTGAGAGAAGAGCTAACAGAGTTCAGAGAAACCTCCAGAGACTGAAGGGAACACATCGGCAAAGAACCAATTCCCTCTCATATAAACCCTCAGATTGCTTTGCAAACCCAACCGTGCCATTCAATTTCATCGGTCTCTCCAATCAGGTTTGCCGTATTCCCAATACTTGATGCTTTTAATTTGAATGCTCTGAATGTATGAGGTATTATGGGTGAATTTGATACCCTTTTAATGCATGTGTTTGACAAGAGGTTTAGGCCTCCTACCCTTGGTTGCTTTTTGTGAGCTTTTTGTGAATTTTAATGGCATGATTCATGTGGTTACATTTTGATTTGGGGGTAACTCTTGATTACCCTATTTTTTTTCTCTAACCTGTTTGTTGAGTTTTTTTTGTGAGGGCTCACATGACTCTTGCAGAGATGGTTTGCTTGGCGTTCCACTTTATTTGTGGGATACCACCTGGAGGTCTATACCAATTACCTGTACTGACTCACTTTCTTTGATGGTGTTTAGCTTGGGAATCTCTGGTTTTCTTACCCCGTAAATTGTTGTTGCTTCGGATCTTTATCCGCGTGGTACTTTATTTTTCCCGCATTTTACCGCTTTCTTAGGTTTCGCATAGCCTCTCGTGGCATGTCAATTAAGGTTGCGCGGTTCCTTCATCTAGGACTGCCTTTTTGCATGAGCATCCCTAAACACCCCAAACTCATTGATTTTTCTTCTCCTAAGAACAAGTTATCTCCTTCTACTACAGGCGAGTAAGTCTCCAAAGGTCGAGCATCCGGTAGATTGCGTAGTAACTTCGTTCGTCCAAAACCCAATCCATAACCCCGTAGGTGGGCGAACTATGTTTTGCTCTGATTTTCATCCCAGATGAGATACGTAGGCATAAGACGCGATGTCTTAGCGAGCACACTTCCTCTTTAACCCATAGGTAGCCGAGCTACGAAGACTCTGATTCTCAGATTCAGATGAGATACGTATGTAGTGGATGCGACATCCGTGCGAGTCATTTTCTTTTGACCCTTCTTCTAGTAAGTAGTACATTAGATAAACATACACGCTTTTCTCATCCCTTCAATCATGTTTGCACAAATAAATTTTAACAAAAAACAATAACCTTTGCAACAAATGTGAAAAGGGCTCCCTAGGAGTACCTAGGATGCTTTGGGTGCCTAACACCTTCCCATTGCATAACCAACCCCCTTACCCAGATCTCTGACATTTTTACTAGTTTTTGATTCGATAAAACTTTTAGGTTTTTATTCGTTTTCTAACCATTCCTTTGGATAAATAGAAGTGCGATGGCGACTCGACTTGTATGATTTACCTTGGATTTAGTCAATATCTCTAATGGTAACGAATACCCCGCTACAGAAAAGTGGCGACTCTGCTGGGGATAATAATTTGCCTAGTGGGTTTTGCCTACTTTTCATATTTGTTGTATTGTATATTTTTTTTTGTGACATATTTTTGCGCAATTTGGGATTACTGTATCGTATGTAATGATTGAATTGTTTGAATATTAATTCCTTGTATGCTTGGTGATCTTTGTGAGATGAGTTCTATACCCGAACTCGAGTGCACTTAGGATAGGAGAATGGCGTAGTCTTGTTGACTTGTGTGGAGTTATTCCTTAGCAAGTTGACTTGCAAGCCCATTCATTTGGTGGAGGTCATGTTGGGATCAATAATATCACACAAGTAGTTGTGGTTAGACATTACTCTTTCCAATATAGACCTTAGAAGCCAAGGACCTTAGTTTACCAAACCCATCTTGGCCTATTCGTAGGATGTAGTGCGAAAGTCGTTCAAGTGTAAGACTTGATACGATTGTTACGCGATACTACACTCATAAGAGTCTCTCTTGAGAATATTTTTGGAATACGAGTAGTCGTTCCTCCGATAATATCCGAAAGATGGGATGATGACTATGGGAACCTCTTGTAGAACATGTTTGGCAGGTTTAAACCTTAGTACACTCCCTTTGGGTGGTTCTTAACCTAACTTCATGCTCGTGACTTATAACAAACCCTTGATTCATGGTTGATCCGTTCAGGTATCCTTAATATCAATGGAACTTGGGTGTTGATAAGGTGTAAACCATAATCCACCAAAATGGATGGTTGATATTAAGGATAACATGATCCATCTCATGACCTTTGTTTGGTGTGCTTTGCTTGATCCTTGAGTGTGATTGTTACATTCATGCATTCATGCACCCATTTGCATTCATATTATCAAAATAATAAGAAAATTTTCAAGGAAATTAAGAGGTCTATTTGCAAAATTTTCAGACATGGAAAGACAAAGAAGGAATACAAAGAAGTACAGTTTCAGACAACCAGACTTAAAAGAGTTAAGGAATTTGACATCTTATGTATTAGATCCCTTGGGTTTCAAAGCTCGTTTTGGGAAGCTTCTTCCTCTTCTGACTACTCAGGTGGATGAAGGATTGATGAGTGTATTGGTGCAGTTTTATGATCCCTTGTACCGTTGCTTCACGTTTCCGAATTTCCAGCTTTTGCTTACCCTTGAGGAGTATGCTTACCTTGTGGGTATACCTGTTCTAGACTAGTTGCCGTTCAGTGGCTTGGAGAGTATTCCTACTTCTCAAGAGATAACAGACATTTTACACATGTATGAATCTCTGGTTGATGCTCATATGACTACCAAAGGTGGAATTCAAGGTCTCCCTTCTGAGTTCCTCATTGCTCAAGCTACTATCTATGGGAAGGCCATGAGTGAAGACGCCTTTGAGGCCAGATTTGTACTTCTCATCTATGGGCTAGTGTTATTCCCCAACATCGACAAGTTTGTGGATGTGAACGCTTTTAGGATTTTCTCTACTCTTAATCCCGTTCCGACTCTGTTGGGTGATGCTTATTTCTCTTTGCATATGAGGAATGCAAAGGGTGGTGGCCCCATTGTGTGTTGTTTGCCTCTGTTGTATAAGTGGTTTATTTCTCACTTACCTCAGACGGTCGCTTTCAAGGAGAACAAGGCATGTCTACGGTGGTCCACGACACTTATGTCTCTCACTAATGATGATATCTCTTGGTACAACCGTGTGTATGATGGTGTGCAGATTATTGACTCTTGTGGCAAATTCTTCAATGTACCTCTTCTTGGTACATGTGGTGGGATTAACTACAATCCTGTTTTGGCACGTCGGCAGCTTGGGTTCCCCTTAAAGGATAAACCCAATAACATTCTGTTAGAGGGTGTACTCTTTCAGGATGGTAAAGATCACCAAGGCTTGAAAGCTAGGATGGTCCGCGCTTGGCGCAAGATTCATAGGAAAGGAAGGAAAGAGTTGGGTCCTAAGAATTACATCGCTTTGGAGCCTTACACTGTTTGGGTTAGGAAGAGAGCGTTTGAATATCTCATGCCTTACGAGTTTCCAATACCTACACCTATTATTAAGGCTGGGCCTTCAATCCTCCCTAACCAAGGAGTAGAGGAGTTAAGAGACGAAGACTGATCACGTGCCTGGATCCGTGAAAGGGAAGAGTTGCTTCAGCAGATTAAGGAGAAGGATGTGTTGATTGAGTTTCTTGAGCATCAGGTTATTGATGACCCTGATGATGTATGGACTTCTCTACTTCCTCAGTCTTCTAAGTTCTGGAAGAGGAGGTATGATTAACTCGCCAAAGAGAAGGCCGATATGGAGGCAGCCTACGAGAGGGAGGTGAAGAGGCTTCGCGCATCTTATCTTCCTGTGTTCCGAGCTTTAGATGATTGTTTCTAGGGATCCACAAGATGATTATTTTCCTTTTCTCTTGTACATGATTGACGATGCTGCACTTCTTTTCCCTGATATTATTTGATGAGATATTTCCATATGTGATAAAATGCTTAATATTTCCAAAATTTGCAAATAAAACTCTAAAGTTCCTTTGAAATAAAAAACAAATCATATGCACAAGCATTGCATGCATCATATGCATAAGTAGGTTTTGTTTCCGGTCCCTTGCCCTGTGGTCTAACTCTGTGTCCTTCATTTATTTTGAAGACAAGCTGACTCACCGGTACTACACTAGAGCCAACATTTCAAGACTGATGGATCACTTAGAGCAAGAGAACCGCGAGCTGATTCGGGAAGTTGATCTCCCAATCAAGATCGGACCAAGTGATTTCCAGATTACCTTCCAGGTTATGGACATTCACCCATCGTATAGTTGTCTTTTAGGCAGACCATGGATTCACGAGGCAGGCGGCGTGACGTCCACCCTACACCAGAAATTGAAATTCGTGAAAAACAAGAAGTTGGTGGTGGTAGGGGGAGAAAGGGCTCTCCTGGTTAGCCATTTGTCTTCCTTCTCTTATATAGATGTTGAGGTTGAAATTGGAACTCCATTCCAAGCGTTATCTATTGCTGAGCCTATTGAGAAAAGAGCTCCTTCATTTGCTTCCTACAAAGATGCAAAGTTGGCCATTGAGCATGGTGCAACCACTCATTTAGGAAAAATGATTGAGTTAGAAGACAACGAGTCCCGGACTGGCATAGGTTTTTCTTCTGGTACTTTCAACAAGCAAGGGTTATTCAAGAGTGGAGGTTTCATCCACACTGGTCTAGATGAGGAGGCTGTTGCCGTCTTAGAAGAAGATACAAAGGATTCTGGAAATTTCATCATCCCTGGAGGGGTCTGCAACAATTGGGTCGCTGTGGATATTCCAACAGTTGTCCATAAGTCAACGTAATAATCACTTTGTTTAAAAACCCTCCCCCCATGCCAAAAGGAGGAGTGATGACATTGTTGGTGCATAAATACAATGATATTTTCATTCAATAAATTCATGTTAAATGTTTGTTTTTCCAATTATTTTCCCTTTTTGCTTCTTGCATGAAATTGGTGATCACATAAAACCTCAAAATGGAATAAAATCAATCTTTTCATCTGCATAATGATTTGCCTTGTTTGAATTCTAAAAGCTTTTCATATCCAAAAATCATTATGCAGGTTAATTTCTAAACCCATTGAACATAATGACCCAACACCATCTCCCAATTTTGAATTCCCTGTATTTGAGGCAGAGGAAGATGATGTTGAAGAGATTTCTGATGAGATTACCCGGCTACTTGAGCATGAAGAGAAGATCATTCAGCCGCATCTTGAGAATCTGGAAACAGTCAACTTGGGGTCTGAAGATTGTGTGCGAGAGGTAAAGATTGGGGCACTTCTGGAAGAGTCTGTTAAGAAGGGGTTGATTGAATTGCTACGAGAATATGTTGATATATTCGCCTGGTCATATGAAGACATGTCAGGTCTAGATACTGATATTGTGCAACATTTCTTACCTTTGAAGCCTGAGTGCGTGCCTGTAAAGCAGAAGCTCAAAAGAACTCATCCTGATATGGCAGTGAAGATCAAAGAGGAAGTACAGAAGCAAATTGATGCGGGGTTTCTGGTGACTTCTACATATCCTCATTGGGTGGCCAATATTGTGTCCGTGCCTAAGAAAGATGGAAAAGTACGGATGTGTGTGGACTATAGAGACTTGAACAAAGCTAGTCCGAAAGATGATTTCCCTCTACCACATATTGATATGTTGGTAGATAATACAGCTAAATTCAAAGTCTTCTCGTTTATGGATGGATTTTCCGGATATAATCAGATTAAAATGGAACCCGAGGATATGGAGAAGACAACATTCATCACACCTTGGGGAACATTCTGTTATCGAGTGATGCCCTTCGGTTTGAAGAACACCGGAGCCACGTATCAACGACTTATGACTACCTTGTTTCATGATATGATGCATAAGAAGATTGAGGTATATGTTGACGATATGATCGCTAAGTCAAGATTGGAGGCTGTACTCCCAATAGAGGTGGAGATCCCATCAATGAGAGTCTTGATGGAGGCCAAGTTGATTGATGCTGAATGGGGTCAAAGTCATTATGACCAGCTGAATTTGATTGAAAAGGAGAGATTGACTGCCATGTGCCATAGTCAATTGTATCAGCAAAGGATGAAGAAGGCTTTTGATAAGAAGGTCAAGCCTCGTGTGTTCCGAGAAGGTGACCTTGTGCTCAAGAAAGTCTTGTCGTTCGCGCCCGATTCCAGGGGCAAGTGGACTCCAAACTATGAGGGTCCATATGTTGTTAAGAAAGCCTTTTCATGTGGTGCTTTGATACTTACAACTATGGATGGGGAGGATTTCACTCGTCTTGTGAATTCAGATGCAGTCAATAAATACTTCGCCTAAAAATATAAAAACTGAATAACTCGCTAAGTTGAAAACCCGAAAGGGCGGCTTAGGCAAAAATGAGCGTCTCGGTGGATTGAAAACCCGAAAGGGCGATCCAGGCAAAAGTTAGAGACATGAAAAATGAATATATGTATCCCGCTAGATTGAGTACCTCATCCTGGGGCAATCTAGGAAAAAATTAGGGATTTGTCAAGTAACTGCATCCTGACAAGACTTTTTTCTACAACTATCGTCCGTCAGAAATCCTCGCTCATTATCAGCCAAAGCTTCAAATACACCGGATTCAGAATTGGTGGAGAAATGGTCATTATGTTCAATGTAGCCCTTTTCCAATATATATCACCAATTTCAAATTTGTAAAGATCTATGGAGTCTTGCCATTCGCCGACTACCATTCTATCAATAAAATTTGAGCCTTTTATCCAATTATTGGCACTCTTATCTGTTTCTATTCAACAAATGTTTTGCATGTTTTGATTAAGAAAATATCATTGTTTTAAACGATCAAATTTTTTATAATTTGTTTTTAAACAAAGTGAACTTCACAATGACGAAAGGATACTTAGGAGAACCTCAGTGCTCTCCCAAGGGTGGTATGATCCCCAACAGGGTAAGATTTTGTCCATATTCCTGGCATGACTGTATCTCCTCCCTCCGGAACCCCTTGTGGTTTATCCTACCAAGTGGATTGCTTGTTGAGAGTCACCTCTCTTCCCTTCGGCAGAGTAGCAATCTTTCTTCCTCAGCAACTTGGATCTCATTGGGCAAGAGCGGTATTTGGTGGTTGATCCCGATAAATCCTTTATCTCCTCGGATAGATTCCCCAGTAGAGTTGTTGGTGTGGTGGACCTTGTCTGTGATAACTCTCGTCCCCATCTGGAATGATTGATGATTCATCCCTTGTAGAGTTCTTTGCTTCCTGGTATCTCTGATCCCTAGCAGATTGGATACTCCCCGGTGAAGTTGGCTTTCTCTCTTGAGATGTAGTACCGGGTGGTTGATTCCTGGACCTGGTTGTGTTAGATATGTCTGTGTGTCAGCATACATCACACATAAACCATGCATATTCATGCATAATTATAACATTCAGATATTCATGTTGCATTCTTTGCCATATATCATTGTTTGATGTCTCCTTCTATTTGGTGATATACTTCCCCAAGCAGACGTGTGTGTCTGATCTCTCCATATAGAGTCAGCTCCATAGGCAGAAAGCGTCTATCCTTTCTTCCATATTCCCCACCGGGTTATATCCTCGCGGATGTTGATTGTTTTTGTTCCTTCCCAACACATATATTGGGATGGTTTTACCCATTGAGTTATATCCTCACCGGGACAAGTCTTGATTTGGTGTGCCTATCTAGTTTGATCCTAGATCGGTCTCTTGAGACTCTTTTCCTGTTTCCCCGTGGTAAATGAATAATTGCTCAATAATTAGTAATTATTATCCCCGGCGGAGTCTGTGTTTCTCTACCCTCATACCGATAGTTGTAAACCCTATTTCTTCCCTTTTTGTAGAGTAACCATTTTTGCTCATCTTTAATTGGTGACCGTTATCTTCATCCAATATTCGGTGATGATATCCCCTCATCTGCTTGGATAGTTTCCCTGATTATGCAATTTATCCCCAGCGGGTCATCTCTCGTCTACCTTGTTGTTGTTGGTAACGATTGTTTCTCCCCTGAATTGGTCATCATTATATACCTAGTTTCGGTATCCCGATGCCTTTTCTTTTTTGTCGATTTATCCTTTATAAACCCAGTAACCGGTTATGGATAATCGTCCATGCGAGTATATTATCTACGTTATGACGGTTATAAATAGTATATCTCATGCACTCTCGGGTCTGAAGCCTTTTGTTCTTCCCAAGTTGAGTAAGATTCATATCCCCTTTGTGGAGTCGAATATCTATCCTGTAATCGAGTTTGCTTTTAGCCCTCTTTTGGATGATGAGTGTTTTGGGAATATTCCCCAATTCACGCCTTGGTTGGTCACCTATTATATGCCCACTAACCGGTATCCCTGGTGTTCCTTCCTCTCTGCTCCCTATTATGACTTTTTGTTCCCTCTAGAGTCAGAATCCCTGAGTTGAAGTATACCTTTTAGGTTTTCCTCAGACGTTTTGAAGTTTTGATATCTCTCACCCTTATACCGGTCTTGGATATTCATCTCTTCCTGAGCATGTTGTATCTCTCACCCTCATACCCGGCATTCAGATCACATGTCTCCTTGAGCTTATTACCCAGTAATCGGTAATACCTCGTCCCGCTGCTTCCCCAGGAGTGTCCTTGTGGACATCCCCAGCGAAGTCCCTTAGTGGATTGTTTTCATCCGGATTTTATTCGGAGTATCCGCTGTGGATAGTTTTTTGCTGTATTGGCATATTCCCCAATACATGCATCTTCGAGTCAGCTCGAGTCTTTCCATTGGATCTTTTCCCTTTGGAATTCTGTTCCCCACGCTTTGAGTCGTAACCTGCTCGCGCATTTTTATCCCTTTTCTATCCCCAGGAGAGTCCCCAGGGTCTTGGTCCCATGGAGTGAATTGCTCATATGGATTATCAGTGGCTTCTGATTTCTTTGCTTTTGTGGACACATATCTCCAAAAGTGCTACCATTTTTCATACCTACATTTGCATCATGAGGTCTCTTAGGAATCCAAAATTCGTCTCTTTGTTATTATTTAAGCACATTCTACCCCGTCGAGACGAAGATTTTAACCTTCACTTCTCCAGCTAAAATGACCTTAAATATGGGCATCTGTAAGACCCCAATTTTGACCCTAAGATCCCTCATGGCATCATAACATTGCATTTGCATTGCCTCAAGGATCTTTAGCATCTTTGTTCCCTTTTCCTTTGGGTGGGACTCCTTGTGATTGGTTTGAGATCACCAAGCATGCTTGAATTATACATCATTGTTTCTCTTACTTTTGTTTACTAACCAAAAGCACAAAAATGTGTCACTAACATCTTTTGTTTGAAGATTGAGTATCATCCAAGACACTTTGTGGGTTCTATTTAGATGATCAGTCAACACAATGGAATGACTTGAGATACTTCCAACAGGTTCAAATGGGGTCTATTCGTCAGTCAAAACGTTAATCTTGAAGGAGCAAAAGTTTGTTCATGAGCTGTCATGCTCGCTAGGCGAGCAGAATGGGTCGCCTAGCGAGTCCCAAGAAAAGCCACCAGAATCACCTACGCTTAGAGGAATTTCTTGAGCTGTCATGCTCGCTAGGCGAAGCCCACGTGTTTAAAAAAAAGAAAGAAAAAAAAAGGTGAACGAGAAAAAAAAAATTTTAATAAATAAATAAATAAAATATAACAAATTTTTTTGGACTTGGGCCTCTCTCATTTGAGCCCACAGGTCCACAAAAACCAGGTTATAAATTCAGAGTTTCAGTGAAACAAAATTCCATTCGATTCCTATTACCGTGGCAAGGAAAAAGATAGTGAGAGAAGAGCTAACAGAGTTCAGAGCAACCTCCAGAGACTGAAGGGAACTCATCGGCAAAGAACCAATTCCCTCTCATATAAACCCTCAGATTTCTTTGCAAACCCAACCGTGCTATTCAATTTCATCGGTCTCTCCAATCAGGTTTGCCTTATTCCCATTACTTTATGCTTTTAATTTGAATGCTCTGAATGTATGAGGTATTATGGGTGAATTTGATACCCTTTTGATGCATGTGTTTGACAAGAGGTTTAGGCCTCCTACCCTTGGTTGCTTTTTGTGAGCTTTTTGTGAATTTTAATGGCATGATTCATGTGGTTACATTTTGATTTGGGGGCAACTCTTGATTACCGTATTTTTTTTTCTCTTACCTGTTTGTTGAGTTTTTTTGTGAGGGCTCACATGACTCTTGCAGAGATGGTTTGCCTGGCGTTCCACTTTATTTGTGGGATACCACCTGGAGGTCTATACCAATTACCTGTACTGACTCACTTTCTTTGATGGTGTTTAGCTTGGGAATCTCTGGTTTTCTTACCTCGTAAATTGTTGTTGCTTCGGATCTTTATCCGCGTGGTACTTTATTTTTCCCGCATTTTACCGCTTTCTTAGGTTTCGCATAGCCTCTCGTGGCATGTCAATTAAGGTTGCGTTGTTCCTTCATCTAGGACTGCCTTTTTGCATGAGCATCCCTAAACACCCCAAACTCATTGATTTTTCTTCTCCTAAGAACAAGTTATCTCCTTCTACTACAGGCGAGTAAGTCTCCAAAGGTCGAGCATCCGGTAGATTGCGTAGTAACTTCGTTCGTCCAAAACCCAATCCATAACCCCGTAGGTGGTCGAACTACGTTTTGCTCTGATTTTCATCCCAGATGAGATACGTAGGCATAAGACGCGATGTCTTAGCGAGCACACTTCCTCTTTAACCCATAGGTAGCCGAGCTACGAAGACTCTGATTCTCAGATTCAGATGAGATACATATGTAGTGGATGCGACATCCGTGCGAGTCATTTTCTTTTGACCCTTCTTCTAGTAAGTAGTACATTAGATAAACATACACGCTTTTCTCATCCCTTGAATCATGTTTGCATGAATAAATTTTCACAAAAAACAATAACCTTTGCAACAAATATGAAAAGGGCTCCCTAGGAGTACCTAGGATGCTTTGGGTGCCTAACACCTTCCCATTGCATAACCAACCCCCTTACCCAGATCTCTGACATTTTTACTAGTTTTTGATTCGATAAAACTTTTAGGTTTTTGTTCGCTTTCTAACCATTCCTTTGGATAAATAGAAGTGCGGTGGCGACTCGACTTGTATGATTTACCTTGGATTTAGTCAATATCTCTAATGGTAACGAATACCCCGCTACACTTATGCTTTTGATTTTCAAACTTTCTTTTCATAATACTCATTTTGAATCGAATCTTTAAGTCAACTTTGACCATTTTGTACATACTTCTAATTGGTTAATATCACCCATTCAAATGTGTTTCTTTTGTGGTTCCATGTCCACTTCTTAATCAAATTTTTTCATAACCTTTAGCTATTAGGTTTGAGTTATCTTTGTGGTAGATATAATACTCACCTTTGTCCTTAGTGATGGACAATGAGCCTTCCATGCTTATTATAGGGTTAACCCCTCACTAGCATGTTGAAGCTATCCTCACATGGTGAACTTGTGGTTTTTTCAGGTTGAGTTTTCTCCCTTTGATAACAAAAGACCTTAAGGCTTTTGGACCAATCAATCCACTCATTTTTTTTGAAATTTTTTACCCGAACTACGAGGTTTTGATCCTAATCTTTTCATAAGAGGGTACGTAGGCAATGGGTTTATCCATCCAAACACAAAATGTAAATAAACTTGTATATTCTTCTCTCATCTCTTCAATCATGTTTGCACAAAATAATTTCACAAAACAATAACCTTTGCAACAAGCGTGAAAAGGGCTCCCTAGGAGTACCTAGGATGTTTTGGGTGCCTAACACCTTCCCATTGCATAACCAACCCCCTTACCCAGATCTCTGTTTCTTTTACTAGTTTTGTTTGTAAAACTTTTAGGTTTTTGTTCGCTTTCTAACCTTTCCTTTGGATAAATAGAAGTGCGGTGGCGACTCGACTTTGTATGATTTACCTTGGATTTAGTAAATATCTCCAATGGTAACGAATACACCGCTACAATGTGGAAGACACCATTTATCATTCCGAGTCGTCTGAGTGTCCGGATGTGTATGAGAAAATGGATGAAATGAAAGATCAATTTCTTGAGCTGCGCAAGGAGTTGAAAACTTTGAGAGGTAAGGACTTGTTTGGGAAGAGTGCTGCTGAGTTGTGTCTAGTGCCGAATGTGAAGATTCCAATAAAGTTCAAAGTTCCTGACTTTGAAAAATACAAAGGGAACACGTGTCCACTAAGCCGTTTGGTGATGTATGCCTGCAAGATGTCTACCCAAACGGACAACGATCAACTGTTGATCCACTACTTTCAAGACAGTCTGAGCGGCGTTGCATTAAGATGGTATATGGGGTTAGATAGTGTGAGCATCCACACTTTGAACGACTTTGGTGAACCATTTGTAAAGTAGTACAAGTACAACATTGATATGGCTCCCGACTGAGATCAACTGAGATCACTGTCTCAGAAGGACAAAGAGAAGTTTAAGGAGTATGCTCAAAGATGGAGAGAACTCGCTGCTCAGATCAACCCTCTTTTAGAGGAAAAGGAGATGACTAAGATTTTTCTGAAACCCTTAGCTCATTTTACTATGAGCGGATGATTTCCAGTTCCCTCAGTGATTTTACCGAAATGGTAAATATGGGGATGAGGCTAGAAGAAGGTGTCCGAGAAGGTCGATTGTCTAGAGAGGAGGTATCATCCAGCAGTTTTGGTAAGAAGAAGGAAGTAGAAACTAATGAAATTTCAGTTGGGAGGCAAAGGAGGCCTCAGATCAGAAGAAGTCAACCACCCCGTCAACATCATCATCAAGTATCCTCCATAATTCTTGTGTCTTTAGCAAACCAATCAGCACCAATTCAACAACAACAACAACCACAACAACGAAAAAACACCTACAATAACAACAATACCAACAATCATCAGCAACAAAATTTTGAGAGGAAGAAGGTCTTTTTCTACCATATTCCGATGACATATGCATAGCTATACCCATCATTGGTTCTCAAGAACCTGCTACAACCAATAAACCCTCCGCAAATTCCCGAACCACTTCCATGGTGGTACAAATCGGACCTCCGTTGTGCTTTTCATCAAGGGGCACCCGGACATGATATTGAGAACTAAAAATAATTTTTATGAGACTAACTGAAAATAATTTTTATGAGACTAACAATAGAGGACTCAATATGATATGGGTATCTAAAGTTAAGACCTAAGTTTTTATTGTAGAAATGATTTACAGTCTTAAAAACTAAATGGTATTTTGATAGCGTTTGTTCAAAGCATATGACCGGTGATAAATTTTTCAAGAAAGGAGATTGTGTATCTTATGAAGATGATAATAAGAGAAAAAAAATTGGGTTTTGGCTCCGTTGGTAAGTCCCTCAGTCCTACGGTTAGGGAAGTTATATTGGTTAAAGGGTTTAGCCATAATTTACTTACTGTAAGTCAATTATAGGGCAAAGGTAACAATGTAACTTTTGATTCTTATGGTTGAAGAGTTTTAAAGTTTAGATCAAATGAAACTTTGTTTATGAGGTCAAGAAGTGGAAATTCATACACAATGAATTTAAATGAAAATTCTTCAAATGTTGTATATCTTCTAAGTAACGAGGATGAATCTTGGCTATGACATATGATAATAGCTGACATCCACATGGACCACTTAAGCAAGTTGGTTCGCAAGGATATCGTAAATGGTTTGTGAGACTTACATTGTGAAAAGAATATATTATGTGATGGGTGTCAAAAGATAAACCTAGTAAGGGCCTCTTTTAAAGAAAGAAATATTTTCTTTACAGACCATGTCTTACAAATTCTTTACATGGATCTTTTTAGCCCATCTAGAACCATAAGTCTTGGTGGAAATGTTTATGCCCTTGTTATTGTAGATAACTACTCTTGCTACACGTGAACACTATTCTTATCTTAGAAAACAGACGTGTTTGCTTCCTTTTAAAAATTAGCCAACATTATTACAAAAACAACTTTTCACCATAATTGGATGTTTGTGGTAATGAAGTGTGTTGTAGTATGTTCCCTCTTTGGCACCACAGACTAATAGGCATGGTAAAAACACAATAACATGTAATATATCACCGCAGTTGAAGAAACCAATTGTAGTAAAAGATGGAATTGTCTGGATTGGAAACACAACACCAACATTTTTGGAGATTTTCAACATTTCACCACCATTGTATGTTTCAATCATAGTGAACGAGTAAGTTCTCAACATTTCACCAAGGTTATACCTTCCAACCGTTGTGATATATTCACTTGAGTTTATTATAACTTTTATGGAATGTTTATTTCACCAACTACTTACTAAACATATAATCTTTCAATCTGATTTAGAAATTAATAATATAAAAAATTAAGTTGTGTTAAAAGAACATATTACACTAATCAATGTTTTTCAAGATTTCTGTAATTCATTATCTGCATCTCGATCTTTAGTAGTTATACTTTGTTTCATTGCTTCTAATTATTCAACCAACAATTCCTTCTCTACTATTTCATTCTGTAAAGTATTAATTTTGCATACAGGACAAGTAGAAAGGGAAATGATGGCTGAAGAATTAGAAGTATTTAATCAAATTCTAACCGTTAAAGAGGGAGATACAGATAATGGGTTGCATAAAGCTTCAAAATCATTTATCAATATATGTTATTTTCTAATATAACTTAATTATTCATATTATTATTTTATAATTCAACTTGAAAGGTTATATATTCAGTGGGGGTTGGTAAAACACTCAAACCACATACGATATAATAAACTCATCTTTTATGACATGTTAGTTGAACGGAATGAAAGTTGCAATGTATGAGGAATAATATTAACAATAACATACCTCAACAAACACATTTAAAATAAAACAAACATGTATCAACAAAAGAAACTACTTACCACAACAAAAACATCAACATACCTCAAGAAAACCATCTACAATAACATAAAAAACGACTTACCTTAACAAAATAACAAAATGCCTCAACAAAAACATCAACACACCTAAACAAAGATATCTACAATAACAAAAACAACAACATACCTTAACAAAGCAACAACATACCTCAACAAAAACATCAACATATGTAAACAAAAATATCTACAATAATACAAACAACAACATTTATCAATAAAAATAACAACTTACCTTAACAAAATAACAACATACATGAACAAAAACATCAACATACCTCAATAAAAGCATATAGAATAACAAAAAACAACAACTTACCTTAAAAAAATAACAACATACCTCAACAAAAACAACAACATACCTCAACAAAAATATCAATATACCTAAACTAAAATATCTACAATAACATAAACAACAACGTATCTCAATAAAAAAAAATAAACATAACTCAACAAAAACATAAAAAATAACAGAAATGCCATTATATAACCTCAACCTCAACAAAAACAACAAAATAACCAAAAAATAATCAACAACATACAACCTATAAGGGTTTACGGTCTCAACAACAAGAAAAAAAACCATAATGAACAAATATTTTGAACAACAACAACATAACTCATAACATAAATGGTGGAAAGGTCTCACGTACCTGAAATGAGATGAGGAAATGAAAGAAATGAGTTTCATGTTTCCGTCTTACATGTTTCAGGACACCTTTCCTTGATCCATACGGGTTAGAGAAGATATGTTAGAGTTTTGTGAAGAAACCTTATGCAAACGTTAATTGGTATTAGAATAATGGGTGAGAGAGATGTTAGGATTTTGCATTAGGAGCTATGGGTGTTCTGTACATAAATGAGAAAAGTTTCGCTTATATATAGGTGTAGCGGGGTTTTCGTTACCTTTAGGTTTATTGACTAAACCAAAAGTCAACATACAATTCAAGTCGCCACCGCACTTTTATTTGTCCAAAGGAAAGGCTAAAAAGCGAACAAAAGCCAAGTAAGAAGTTTTTCAAATCAAAAACTAATAAAAATGTCAGAGATCTAGGTAAGGGGGTTGGTTATGAAATGGGAAGATTTTACGCACCCAAAACATCCTTAGTAATCTAAGGGAACCCTTTTTGCAAATAGGTGTTGTGGGTTGGTATTTGTGAAAAGATTTGTGCAAAAAGATTGGAGGGATGAGAAGAGAATAGATTATATTTACAAGTTTTGTTGTTTGAATGGATGAACCCATTGCCTACGTACCATCACAAAAGGTAGGATCAAAACCTCATAGTTCGGGGTTAAAATCTCAAAGATTAATGAATTGATTTGATCAAAAGCCTTAAGGTCTTTTGGTATCAAAGGGAGAAAACTCAACCTAAACCAACAATCCACCATGCGAGGAAAGCTTCAACATACTAGTGCGGGGTTAACCCTATAATAAGTATGGAAGACTTATAATCCAATCACTAAGGATAAGGTGAGATTCACATCAACCACTATGCTAACTCAAACCTATGACTAATGTTTTCTGAAAAAAAAAATTTAACAAAGGTGGTCATTGGAACCACAAAAAACAACTTGAAGTGGATTGTATTTACAAGTTAGAGGTATTTACAAAATGAAGTCAAAGTTGGATTAAGATTTATTCACAATGAGTATTTAGGAAAAAATATTTTGAAAAGTCAAAGGCATAAGGCCTAGGTTTCTAGTTTGAAAGCAATGTCAAAGTTTGCTAGAAAAGATTTTGGCTTGGGTTAGAGTGAGGAGAAGAAGAGAAGGGATAGTCCTAAAGCATATAAAGATAAGAGGGAGAAGATAAAACCCTTGGAGTTCCTTTTCTTGAAATCATAGAGATGATTCAAGATGCTCCTTTCCTTTGGACTTAGCACACAATCAAGCAATCAAACAATTAAGATTCAAGCTCCCAGGATCTCCATTTGGCTTGTCTCTCTTAACTTGGCTACTCATGACAATGGTCCTCTTAGACAATCTCAAGATGGGATCCCTATCACACAAAAACAAACATCAAAAAGTTCACAACACAATAAGGGGAATGGACAAAGAATAAGTTTAGATGAGAAATCCTTTAAATTCAACTTTGAAATTCAGCATTCTAAAGGCATGAGGCCTAGTTGCTCTTCAACAAGTTTAACATTCTAAAGGCATGATGCCTAGTTGATCTTGAACTCCTTTAAGCATGGGTAAATCCAAATTTTAAGTCCTTTCTCCTTTTTGCATTAGGTTCACACAAACAAAGACAAAGCAATCACAAGACAACAATATATTTATATACAATAATGAGCTCAAATGAGCAAAAGAAAAATGACAAACATAAAATATGTGCTCAAGTGAGCAAAGTGAAAAGCAATATGAATAACTGAGCAAGAAATAAATGGCATTAAAGTAAAGGGCAAGAAATTAAATGCTCAAATTAAAGTTAGTAATTAATGAAGTTATGTTAGTTTGTCATAAGACAATGTAGCGCTATGTTAAGCAATCGTAAGTGGACTAACGTAGTAGTCACACCTATCTGAGGTCGGTCAATAAAACTATAGGCAAATAAACACAAGTTAGAGATCATGACTAGTAAGCCAAGCTCCACAAACTTGCCATGCCAAAATAAAAGGGGAAGGGCCTTGTATGAACTTTAGGTTTTTTGCTTGACCAAGAAGCAACCTATCTTGGACACAAAACAACTCACTTGATCTTGGATCAAGTTGAGTTTGGTTTGGATCAAAGAAGGTTAAATCTCTCATTTGTCAAGACCAACTATAAGACATTAACTCATTGGCCCAAAGTATGAAAAGAAAGGGATGAAGATGAAATGGATGGAAAGAGAATTCAAGTATCAAACTCAATTGATCAAATGTGAACCAAGTCATCATCAATTAATGCTATACAGAAGAGAAATGAAGATTACAAGTCAACAAGTCAACCATAATTTTTTGGTATTTTTGAATTAAAAATAAATGCAAAAATGAAATAAACAAAATATGGTCAAACCTCAAATTTAATTCAGATCAACTTCAACAAGTCCAATTAAATTCTCATAGGTCTAACATGGTCAAACAAACTTTGACAAATTTTCTCAATAATTTTGGAAATCAGAAACTATTTAAAAATAAATAAAAACAATAAAAAATAACACAATATGAATTAAAATCTCAAATAAATATCAAATCAAATAAGAAATTGATGAGACTATTTTCCATTGACTTATCATTATCCATAGGTGTTAGGAAAATATTTTTGGATTTTTCAAATATCAGAAAGTAATTAAAAATGAATTAAAACTATTAAAAAAATCAAATAATTCACAAAAAATATTAAATAAAGTCACAAAAATAATTAAAAATCAAAATATGAAACTAGATTTTTCAAGAAAATTTTTGGCATTGGTCTCATATTTTTGTGACTTCAAATAAAATATTTATGAATTTTTGAAAATAAAAGGAATTAACTGAAATTAAAAGAAAATAGAAATAATAGAAAAATCCAGCGCCACATGATCAATTCATTAAATGATGTGGCAAGGGATCAAAGGCTCAGAGGCGCGGATGCATGATACGCTGGAGTCAAACGTGTGACATGTTGCATTAAAATGAGTAAACATCAAGAATGGTCCAGATTGGAAAGTGCACACGTGGTGATGGTGGTGGAAACCACCATCTTCTCCGGTGAGATATCAAATTCTGGCCACCGTGCGCAGGGAAAATTTTTGTAATGAAAATGAAATGTAAGGACATCAAAATGAAGCTCAGGTGATGTACATCACCAATGTAACCATGGATCATCCTCACTCTTCCTATTTAGAGAGAAATGTGAGATGGAAGATCATGGTATGTCAACTGGAAATGCATGAAATGAACAATTAAGACCACCATTGGCCTGCCTCAAGTGAGAGGACTTCAGAAAACCACAAACACCAAAGAAAATCACATTGAATTGCAAGATCTAGATCCAAAAAATTTGAGGTTCTACCTTTGAAATGAAGCTTCTAATGCCACGAATTCTTCAAGATCTTGATCTTCTTTTGCTCTGGAAGTGTGATGGAGATGATAAGTTAAGGAATTGAGCTTTGAAAATCAACTAATGATGTTAAATTTCAAGCTTGAAAGAGAAAGAGAAATCTGAAAATTCCTTTGGTAAGGGTTGGGATTTCAATTCTGCAGCACTTCAGGTCTCCACTTGGTTGAAAAATGAATGAGATTGAGCTCCTATTTATAGCTGAAGAGGGTTTAAGGCATGGTTCCCTCGTGCGCATGGGATTTGAATCTTCCTTGCATGGGCCTGTACAGGCACATGTAAGGCCAAATGATGGGTGCAAAACCAAGATGAACTCAAATGAAATGGTATTGGAGGTGTAATTGAAGTGGAGTTGGCTTGCACATGAAGTTTTAACATGAAATGCAAAAATGAACATAAAGAGAAAGCTCTTCGAAACACACACATGGAAAGTCCAAAACATGTCTAAGTCCTTGAAATAAGGAACAAAAGTCATGTTAGGAAAAAAATCATTTTGCATTTGAAAATTTGTGAAAATTGGCTATGAAAGTTTGGGCACAAAACATGTCTAAGTCATCCTTTGAAAATTTTCACCAAAAGCAAGCCTCTTCAAGCCCCTCTGTTTGCATGATGCAAGTCTTATATGAAAAGACCTCCAACCTCAAAGTTGTAGATATTTTCAATTTTATGAATTTAGACTCAAAGTTTGCATCATTTTGTTTTTTCATGAAAAAGTTATGGGCATTTCAAGTTGGGAACTTTTTCAAATTCAATGACTTAGGTCCAAGGTGACCTATAATTTTTTGTATTATCACATGTATTTATTTTAGGATTATGAAATTTTGTCCAACATAACATTTGAAGTAGACATATTAATATTTCCAATGAATTTGGTCTCACCTCAAAATCATAAAAAATAAGGAAGTTAGGTCCTTGGGAATTTGACCCAAAATTATGGTTTTAGTCAAAATGACCTATAATGTTTTGAAATGAATGATGACCTTCCAAGTTTAAAATGGATTTTTGATGAACATGAAAGTTGTTCATATGGTTATTAAGAACATGTTTTCTCTTGTGGTCATATTCATTTGACAAACACATCACAAGTTATATTTCAATGGACCTCAGCTTAGTCAGATGACTTAACTGGTCAACTTTTCAAAGCCAAACTTCCAATCCTGATGAATGAATGATTGAGGGGCCTCACATAGGCTCATATATGCATAAAATGATGAATGAAAGAACTTCCCTTAATTAAAGTTTATCATAGGTTGAGATTGTTTCAGGGGCAAGGCACAGGAAAAGCACAATTGAATTAGGGTTTCCTTGGGAAACAATCCTTAAGCCCTTTGGGTTATCTTGATAAAATTGGAAAATTGAGATACTTGGGAGACATATATGATGATTAGGAACCTTGTGTACCATTGTCATGCTTTTTCTCATCTTCATCTAGCCACTTCATTGAGCTTAAGAACCTCCTAGGAGCATTGTGAAGTGTATGATCACTTGAGCTTCAAAACAAAAAGAGTTAGTGACATATTTTTGTGCTTTTGGTTAGTAAACAAAATAAGAAAAGCAATAATATACAATACAAGAATGCTTGGTGGTCTCAAACCACTCACACAAATCCCACCCTAGGGTTAAGGAGCCAAACATGCTATGATCCTTGAGGCAATGCATTGAGCAATGATATGATTCCATGAGGGATCTTAGGGTCAAAATTAGGGTCTTACAGATGCCCCTAATTAAGGTCATTCTAGCCAGAGATATGAAGGTTAAAATCTTCGTCTCGACGAGGTAGAATGGGCTTAAATAAAAACAGAGAGACGAATTTTGGTCCCTAAGAGACCTCATGATGCAAATGTATGTATGCAAAAATAAGATCTTCATGGTGAATAATTGCCACAAAGAAAAAGAAATCGGGAGAAACTGAAAATCCATAGGAGTAGCACACTCACTAGGGAAGCAGAGACTATGGGGGAAAACTAAGGTAAAATGCGTGAGCAGGTCACGACTTGAAAACTTGTTGGGAGACACGAAGGGATTCCATGAAAATGAATCAATGGAAAGACTCGAGCTAACGCAAAAATGCATGTATGGGGGAATATGCCAATACAGCAAAACTATCCACAAAGGATACATCGGATAAAAATCCGGACTCACACGGGGATGTCCACAAAGGACTTAACCAAGGAGGAAACAACGAGATATTACCGGTTACTGGGTAATAAACTCAACGGGAGATATATTGTCAAGGCATCAGTTACTGGGTGAGAGAACAACATGCTCAGGGAGAAAGAATATCTAAGACCGGTATAAGGGTGAGAGATATCAATCATCCGAAACCTCTGAGGAGGACCCAAAAGGTACATCTCAACTCAGGAAAATCTAACTCCACATGGGACAAATGTCATAATAGAGAGCAGAAGGAGGGAACACCAGGGATACTGGTTACTGAGCATATAATAGGTGACCAACCAGGCGTGAATTGGGAATGTATCCAAGACACTCATCATTCGAAAGGAGGGCTGAAAAAGCAAACTCGACTTACATGATGAGCATTCGATTCCACAAGGAAATATGAATCTTACTCGACTAGGGAAGAAAAAGAATTCGACTGAAGAGCGCATGAGATATATTATTTATTCCCGTCATAACGTAGATAACATACTCGCATGGAAGATTATCCACAACCGGTTACTAGGTTAATGAAGGATAAATCGACCGAAAAGAAAAGACATCGGGATACCGGTTACTGGGTATAAAATGATGACCAATAGGAAGGAGAAACAATCATTACCGAACAAGGGTAAATGAAAGATGACTCGCAAGGGATAAATTGCCTGACAAAAGCAATCATCCAGGAGATATATCACCTGTTACTGGGTGGTATACTCAAAAACGAAGGAGTATCAATACCGGTTACTGGGTAAAGATAACCAACAAAGAGGGGATTACATCTACCGGTTACTGGGTAGAAAACCACAGAAATAGGACTTATAACTACCGGTTACTGGGTAGAAGGCCACGAAGTCCGCCGGGGGAAAGGATGATCAATTACTGGTTACTGAGCAATTGAACAATTGAACCATAAGGAACTGCAGGGGATAATAAGGATGGAGTCAATCTAGGAACAAATTAGAAACACACAATTAAACAAGACTCAACCCAATGAGGATATAACTCAGGGGAGTAATTCCATCCCGATACACAACTGGGGAGGAAACTGAAACAATAATCATCCACGAGGACATAATTCAGTGGGGAAGAAAGAAGGAGAGATAGACACTTTCTGCCTATGGGACTGACTCTATATGGAGAGATCAGACACAAACATCTTCTTATGGAAGAACATTTTACCAATAGCAGGAGATAACAAGCAAAGATATATGGCAAAGAATGCTTCATGAATATCTGAGTGCTATGATTATGCATATATATGTATGATTTGTGTATGATTAATGCTGACAGACACACATATCTAACACAAACAGGTCCAAGAATCACGAACATGTGGCACAACATTTGGAAAAGAAGGGCAAATCCTACAGGAGAATTTAGTTCTGGTGGGGATGCATCAAATATTGGAAGGCACCGATCACAGCTGGGGACAGGCAAAATTACAACTTCCAATTTCCAGGAACATCCCATCAATTCTCGGGAACAGGTGGCTGAATATCAATAAGGCATGTCGTAGAAGAAACTTTACTGGGAAACTAATGCCAAACAGATACCCATCAATCAAAATAAATTCTTCTAACTGCTGGAGAGACATCTCAGCTAAGGGGAGAAAGAACAATTTGCTCCGCTAGGGAAGGAAATAACACATCTTCCTCATCATCTCTCAATACTTAGAAGAAATCTTCAAACACGGAAGGGATACAAATTATCAAGCTTGGGTCAGGAAACCTTGCAGAGGATAAATTGTGGGAAATCCTCAAAGGAAACTATTTCGGCTGAGGGAATCGGGGACGGATCCTTCATCAACTCGCGACATGCTGGGGATGGAAAGAGAAACATACCCTCCACCAACTACTCTATACCACTTCCTGCTGAGGAGACAACATGCCAGAATGTGAACAAATGTCTTACCTTTTTGAAATCATACTATCCTTGGTAAAGCACTAAGGACTTTCCATCTATCCTTTTAGTCATTGTGAATGTTCATTTTGTTTAAAATAGTTTATGAAAACTTTATTTGTTTAAAACAATGATATTTATCAATTAATACATGCAAACATATGTTAACAAAAACAAGTAAGAGCGCCAAGAATTGGATGAAGGCTCAAATTTATTTAATGGGATGGTAGCCCGCAAATGGCGAGACTCCATAGACCTTTACAAAATTTGAAATTGTTGATATACATGGAAAAAGGACTACATTGAACATAATGACCGTTTCTCCACCAACTCTGAATTCACTGTATTTGAAGCTTCGGTTGACGATGACTGAGTGAGAATCTCTAACAGATGACAGCTATAAAGCAAAGTCTTGTCAGGATGCATTTACTTGCCAAATCCCTAATTTTTGCCTAGATTTCCCCAGGGTGAGGTACTCAATCTAGCGAGACATATATATTCGTTTTTTTTGTGTCTCTAACTTTTGCCTGGACCACCCTTTCGGGTTTTCAATCCACCGAGACGCTCATTTTTTGCCTAAGTCGCCCTTTCGGGTTTTCAACTTAGCGAGCTATTCTGTTTTTATTTTTAGGCGAAGTATTTCTTGACTGCATCTGAATTCACAGGACGAGTGAAATCGTCCCCGTCCATAGTTGTAAGCAACAAAGCACCGCCTGAAAAGGCTCTCTTAACAACATATGGACCTTCATAGTTTGGAGTCCACTTGCCCCTAGAATCGGGCGCGAAAGACAAGACTTTCTTGAGCATAGGGTCACCTTCTCGGAACACACGAGGTTTGACCTTCTTATCAAAGGCTTTCTTCATCCTTTGCTGATACAGCTGACCATAACACATGGCAGTTAATCTCTTCTCTTCAATCAAATTCAGTTGGTCATAACGACTCTGAACCCATTCAGCCTCAGTCAACTTGGATTCCATCAAGACTCTCATTGATGGGATCTCGACCTCTACGGGGAGCACAACCTCCATGCCATATACAAGAGAGAAATGGGTTGCCCCTGTTGAAGTGCGGACAGATGTACGATAGCCATGCAAAGCAAATGGCAGCATCTCATGCCAATCCTTATATGTAACAACCATCTTCTGAATAATCTTTTAGATGTTCTTGTTAGAAGCTTCAACAGCCCCATTCATCTTGGGTTTATAGGGAGAAGAGTTATGATGTGTAATCTTGAACTCGCTACACAACTCATTCATCATGTTATTGTTCAGATTGGATCCATTATCAGTAATGATCTTATCTGGCACACCATATCGGCATATGAGTTGGTTCTTGATAAACTTCACAACCACCTGCCTGGTCACATTTGCATATGATGTCGCTTCAACCCATTTGGTGAAGTAATCAATAGCTATGAGAATAAAACGGTGACCGTTTGACGCTTTTGGTTCAATCATGCCAATCATGTCAATTCCCCACATGGAGAAAGGCCATGGTGAGGAAATAACGTTCAGAAGTGTCGGGGGGATATGAATCTTATCCGCATAAATCTGACACTTGTGGCATTTCTTCACATACTTGCAGCAATAAGACTCCATTGTCAACCAATAGTAGCCTGCCCTCAACATCTTCTTTGCCATAGCATGTCCATTGGAATGAGTACCAAATGAACCCTCATGGACTTCAGTCATCAACAGGCCTGCTTCGTGTCTATCCGCGCATCTGAGTAGAACCATGTCAAAATTCCTCTTGTAAAGCACATCACCATTAAGGTAGAAACTTCCAGACAATCTCCTCAAAGTCTTCTTCTCTTTGAAAGATGCCCCAGGCGGATAAGTCTGACTTTGAAGAAAACACTTGGTATCATAATACCATGGCTTATCATCTTTCACTTCTTCAACTGCAAACACATGAGCTGGTCTATCCAAGCGCATCACAGTAATATTGGGAACTTTATTCCAATACTTCACTACAATCATTGAGGCAAGCGTAGCAAGAGCATCCGCCATTCGATTCTCATCTCGAGGAATATGATGGAAGTCAACCTTAGTAAAGAAAATTGAAATCCTCCTCGCATAATCTCTGTATGGGATGAGGCCAGGCTGCTTCGTCTCCCATTCACCTTTAATCTGATTAACAACAAGGGCCGAATCACCATAAACATCAAGATGTTTGATCCTAAGATCAATGCATTCCTCCAAACCCATAATACAAGCCTCATACTCCGCCATATTATTCGTGCATTTGAAAGTCAACCTTGCTTTAAAAGGAAAATGTGTGCCTTGAGGAGTAATAATCACTGCCCCAATACTATTTCCATACTGATTAACAATGCCATCGAACACCATACCCCATCGGGAACCAGGCTCTGGCCCTTCATCGAGCGTAGGCTCATCACAATCTTTCATCTTCAAATACAGAATCTCCTCATCAGGGAAGTCATATTGCACAGACTGATAATCTTCAATTGGTTGATGTGCCAGATGGTCAGCCAAGATACTACCTTTAATAGCTTTTTAAGCTCGATACTCAATATCATACTCAGATAACAACACCTGCTAATGGGCAATCCTCCCAGTTAAAGCAGGCTTCTTAAAGATATACTCGATTGGATCCATTTTGGATATCAACCAAGTCGTATGATTCAACATATACTGGCGTAAGCGCTTAGCAGCCCAAGCCAAAGCACATCATGTCTTCTCAAGCATTGAGTACCGAGACTCACAACCAGTAAACTTCTTACTCAAGTAGTATATTGCATACTCTTTCTTTCCTGATTCATCTTGCTGACCCAATACACATCCCATGGAATCATCAAGCACAGTCAATTACATAATCAATGGTCTCCCTTCAACAGGCGGAGACAGAATCGGAGGCTCAGACAAATACTCTTTGATACTATCAAAGGCCTTTTGGCAATCCTCGGTCTAATCATGACGCTGATCTTTCCGGAGAAGCTTGAATATTGGCGCACATGTGGCAGTCATGTGGGATATAAATCTTGAAATGTAATTCAAGAGGCCAAGAAAACCTCGGACTTGCTTCTCAGTTTTGGGCGCAGACATCTCTTGTATTGCTTTAACCTTGGCAGGATCAATCTCAATACCTCTTTGGCCGACAATAAAGCCCAGTAACTTGCCGGAACGGGCTCCAAATGTACACTTCTTCTGATTCAAATGGAGCTTATACTTCCTCAAGCGCTGGAAAAGCTTCAACAAGTGTTCTACATGTTCCACTTCTGTTTTCGACTTTGCAATCATATCATCCACATACACCTCAATCTCTTTGTGCATCATATCATGAAACAAGGTAGTCATAACGCGTTGATACGTGGCTCCGGCATTCTTCAAACCGAAGGGCATCACTCGATAATAGAATGTTCCCCAAGGTGTGATGAATGTTGTCTTCTCCATATCCTCGGGTGCCATTTTAATTTGATTATAACCGAAAAATCCATCCATAAATGAGAAGACATTGAATTTAGCTGTATTGTCTACCAACATATCAATGTGTGGTAGAGGAAAATCATCTTTTGGACTAGCTTTATTCAAGTCACGGTAATCCACACACATTCACACTTTTCCATCTTTCTTAGGCACAGGCACAATATTGGCCACCCATTGAGGATATGTAGAAGTCACCAGAAACCCCACATCAGTTTGCTTCTGAACTTCTTCTTTAATCTTCACTGCCATATCAGGATGAGTTCTTTTGAGCTTCTGCTTCACAGGTACACACTCAAGCTTCAACGGCAAGAAATGTTACACGATATCAGTATCTAGACCAGGCATGTCTTCATACGACCAGGCAAAGACGTTGACATATTCTCGTAGCAACTCGATCAACCCCTTCTTAACAGACCCTTCAAGGAGTGCCCCAATCTTTACTTCACGAATGCAATCTTCAGACCCCAAGTTGATTGTTTCCAAATCCTCAAGATGTGGCTGAATGACCTTTTCCCCGTGCTCAAACAAACGGGTAATCTCATCAGGAATCTCTTCAACATCATCTTCTTCTGCCTCAAATACAGGGAACTCAAAGTTGGGAGATGATGTTGGATCATTATGTTCAATGGGTTTGATTAACCTGCATAATGATTTTGAGTATAAAAAGATTTCAGAATTCAAACAAGGCAAATCATTATGCAGATGAAAAGATTGATTTTATTCTCTTTTTAGGGTTTTATAGTGATCACCAATTTCATGCAAAAAGCAAAAAGGAAAAATAATTTTGGAAAATAAACATTTAACATGTGATTATTGAATGAATATCATTGTATTAATCAAATTATGCCAACAATGTCCTCACTTCTCCTTTTGGCATGGGAGAAGGGTTTTCAAACAAAATGAGCATATTATGTTGACTTATGGATAACTGTTGGAACATCAACAGTGACCCAATTATTGCAGATTCCTCCGGGTATGACAAAATTACCAAAGTCTTCCTCTTCATCATCTTCAACAATGGCAGCAGCTTCTTGATCTTCAATGGTGTGGATGAAACCTCCACTCTGGAACAACCCACGCTCATTAAAAACACCAGAAGAGTACCATATGCCAGCTCGGGACTTATTATCTTCCAACTTGAACATTTCCCCCAAACCAGTAGTTGCACCATGCTCAATGGCCAACATCGCATCATTATAGGAGACAAATGAAGAAAGTCCTTTCTTTGAAGGTTCAGCAATAGATAAGGCTTGGAACGGAGTCCCAACCTCATCCTCAACATCAATATAGGAGAAGGAAGATGGCCAAGAGATCCTTCTCTCCCCCTATCACCACCAACTTCTTGTTCTTCACGAACTTCAACTTTTGGTGTAGGGTGGATGTCACGGCGCCTGCCTCGTGAATCCATGGTCTGCCAAGCAAACAACTGTAAGACGGATGAATATCCATGACCTGAAAAGTGATCTGGAAATCACTAGGTCCAATCTTGATCGGGAGTTCTAATTCGCCGATCACAGTTTTGCATGATCCATCAAACGCCTTCACAGCCACTCCACTCTGCCTCATGGGAGGCCCCTAATACGAAAGTTTAGCAAGAATGAACTTTGGCAACACATTAAGGGATGACCCTGTGTCCACCAACACATTGGACAAGGAATCGTCTTTATAGTCAACGGAGATGTGTAAAGCCAAATTGTGGTCTTTTCCCTCCTTGGGAAGCTCAGCATCACAAAAGCTCAAATTGTTGCAAGCGGTTATATTTGCAACAATGCTATCAAACTGTTCTATTGTGACAACGTGATCCACGTATGCCACGCCCAACACCCTCTGTAAAGCTTCGCGGTGTGGTTCAGAATTCATCAACAAAGATAAGACAAATATCTTTGATGGAGTTTGAAGCAATTAATCAACAACATTCTATTCACTCCTTTTGATGAGCCTTAGCATCTCATCACCATCCTCTTTTAAAATGCCAGACTGGCCGACCAGAATAGGAGTATTATTATTCTTAATAGCAATAGGGTCAACACCCTTAACAACAGGAACAACATTTTTTGAAGAAAAAGTCCCCACGGGACCGGCAGGATTAACAACAGTTCTCTTCATGATATCTTCATGGGATTTCGGTTGAGCCGAGAAAACACGACCACTACGGGTCACACCACTGACATCTGAAATGCTCACCACAGAAGTTGAGGGCAACGACACCTCCTTTCCATCCTCTAGCATGACTGCCTTATATCGGTAAGGAACAACTTTGTCTGATACATACGGGACAGGACCCGCTGGCTTTATCACAAGAGTTGGCGATGCTTTCTTCTTGCTGCCATCATACTTGACAACGACAGGCTCAGGAATTTTAAACTCGGGGGTGATAACATCAACTTCGTCCTCATTGTGATTCTGAAGTATCTCAATCATCCTCGTCCTCTTGGATGTCCCTTCTTACTTGACGGCATCCTCTCTCATTCATAGTGCACACCTGACACCTATCATGGTCATACTCGTAATGGTTGTGTTCACACAACAGCTTATGCATCTCAACCAAGGACTGCCTTATGTCATTCACATAAAAGACTTTGTATTTGCCAGGGCATCCCTGGACCATGTTAACAGCTGCTTTCCCATGCTCGGGCAATGGGTTCTTCTTTACATTTGGACCTACGTCCTCAAAAAACAATATTCCACTTCTCACAAGGTCTTGCACCTTGGTCTTCAATGGATAATAGTTTTCCACATCATGTCCGGGAGCACCGAAATGATATACACAATGAAGTTCGGGCTTGTACCACCACTGAGGATTAGTCGGTACAACGGGAGGATCTCATGGAGTTATCAACTTCCTATCAATCAAGGAAGGATAAAGCTCAACATAGGTCATCGGAATCGGGTCAAAAGTTACCCTCTTCCTCTCGTAATTGCTGGTGCTAGTATTATTATTGTTGCGAGGCTGGTAGGTCTGTTGCTGCTGACGATGTTGTTGTTGTTAGTGAACTTCTCTGAAAGCAGGTGCTATATGAGCCACCTGGTGTTGGTTGACGACTGGACGCACATCCTTCCTCCTTACATAGGGCCTTCTTTTGACATGAGAGGACACAACATGGGTCTCTCCCTCTTTCTTCCTAGCAAAGCCTCCATACTTCTTTGCTGAGGAACCGTCATCTCGAGATAAACGTCCTTCACGGACCCCCTCTTCTAATCTCATCCCCATATTCACCATTTCGGTGAAGTCTGAGGGAGCACTAGCGATCATTCTTTCATAGTAGAAAGAGCTCAAAGTCTTCAGGAAGATCTTTTTCATCTCCTTCTCTTCCAGGGGTGGCA
This sequence comes from Lathyrus oleraceus, assembly GCF_024323335.1. NCBI lineage: Eukaryota > Viridiplantae > Streptophyta > Magnoliopsida > Fabales > Fabaceae > Lathyrus > Lathyrus oleraceus. The sequence goes on along the minus strand of NC_066580.1, from coordinate 187,182,375 downwards.
CTATCTGAGCTGTCAGTTCTCGCCATCTTTGGGCGTATTCCTTGAAGGTCTCCTTATCCTTCTGGGACATTGCCCTCAGCTGGTCCCTTTCTGGAGCCATATCCACATTATATTTATAATGCTTTACAAAGGTCTCGCCTAGATCGTTGAAAGAGCGGATGCTTGCACTCTCCAGCCCCATATACCACTGGAGCGTAGCACCTGTCAGGCTATCCTGAAAGTGGTGGATCAGCAGTTGGTCGTTGTCAGTCTGTGTTGACATCTTGCGAGCATACATCACAAGATTGTTGAGCGGGCATGTATTTCCCTTATACTTCTCAAAGTCAGGCACTCTGAATTTAACAGGGACTTTCACGTTGGGCACTAGGAACAACTCAGCAGCACTTTTCACAAAGAGGTCCTTACCCCTCAAAGTCTTCAGTTCCTTGCGCAGCTCAAGGAATTGATCTTTCATTTCGTCTATCTTCTCATATACGTCTGAGCCCTCAGATGGCTCGGAATGATAAATGATGTCTTCAATGCGTGGGAGGGTGTGCACAACGGGAGGTGGCATACACAGGACTGGGTTAGATGCCGGCATGGAAGCGAGAGTCGGAGCGAAGCCTTCTGGCATGAAATTAGAAGGCATTCCCCAAGGGAACCCGGTTGGCATAGTCGGAGCGACGTGGGCTGTTACAGCATGCACCGTTGAAGTAGCTATCCCAGATATGACCGTTCTCGCGGGAGGAGTTGCAGGAGTTGGTGAAGCTTGGCTTTGTACTGCCAGAACTGACTCCATCATGGCAGTCAGCCTAGCAATCTCTTCCTTCAGGTCCCTGTTCTCTTGCTCGAGATGTTCTATTATCTTCGGATGATTGGCTCTGGTATTCTACCGGTGCGTCAACTTGTCTTCAAAATAAATGAAGAGCAAAGAGTTAGACCACTGATCAAGAGTTTGGAACAAAACCTGCTTATGCATATGATGCATGCAATGTTTGTGCATATGGTTTGTTTCTTATTAGAGGAACTTTATAGAGATCTATTTGCAAATATTTGAAAATATTAAACTTTTAAGACATATATGGAATACTCATAGTAATAATATTTGGAAACTTTTTACACCAAAGAAGTAATACATTTTTGGTAACCAAATACAATACAAGAGAAAAGGAGAATGAACATCCTATGGATCCCTAGAAACAATCGTCCAAAGCCTTCGGGATCGGAAGATAAGTTGCACGAAGCCTCTTCACCTCTCTCTCATAAGCTGCTTCCATATCGGCCTTTTCCTTGGCGAGCTGATCATACTTCCTCTTCCAAAACCTAGATGAGTGAGGAAGAAGAGAAGTAACCACATCATTAGGCTCATCAATAACCTGATGCTCTAGAAATTCTATCACTGCATCCTTATATTTGAGCTTCTGAACAAGCTCCTCACGCTCACGAACCCACACACGCGAACGGTCTTCATCTCTCAACTCCTCTACTCCTCGGTTAGGGAGGGTTGAAGGCCCAACCATAACCATGGGGGTAGGTCTCGGATATTCGTACGGCATGCGGTACTCAAGAGCTCTCTTCCTTACCCAAGAGGTGTAAGGTTCCAAAGCAATACAATTCTTCGGACCAAGCTCAATCCTCCCTTTCCTATGAACTTTGCGCCAGGCGCGGACCATCCTATCCTTCAAGCTCTGGGGATCTTTACCCTCTTGAAAGAATAAGCCTTCCAACAAAATGTTGTTAGGTTTATCCTTTAAGGGGAACCCAAGCTGACGGCGAGCCAAAGCAGGGTTATAGTTAATTCCACCACACGTACCAAGAATAGGTACATTGGAGAATTCACCACAAGAATCAATAATCTGAACACCATCATAAACACGATTATACCAAGAGATATCATCATTAGTGAGAGACATAAGTCTCGCAGACCACCGTAGACATTGATGACACTGAAATTCACCGTATTTTCGACTCCGATTTTGCATGAATTTTAGTTGTTTATTGTTATTTTGTTATGTTATTACTATGTTTCTCTTTGTTTTCAGGTTTTTACTTTCATCAGAGCCCCGATCGAGAAAAGGAGTGAAAACGAGCTAAAAACCCTAAAATTCAGCACTTTACACTTGTGGCTCCCACTGTGGCTGGCGCCATGGGCCCAGCCATGACGTGTCACAGCTCAACTTCCCTCAACTGCCACGTTCCCCACTACCTCCACTATGGCGCCACAATTTGCTCTTATGGCGGGCGCCATGGACTTGTGGCGGGCGCCACAAGAAGAAATATTTTCCCTCCCAATTTCAAACTGAAGGGCATCCTTGTCATTTCCATTATTTCACTTCGCATTGGGGTGTTACCAAAATTGTGTAATCGAGTTTGTGATCGAGTATGTAATCGAGTTTGGAGCACTTTGGAAGGAAGTTAATCCTGCCGCCATTTTCATTTCCGCTTCGCATTTTATTCAACCCTCCGATTGGAGCAGGTTTTATTGCTTTACCTTTATCTAATTTATTTTCCCGCACTGTTTTTACTTTATTTATTTCTCGCACTCGCTTTACTTTATTTATTTCTCTCACTCGCTTTACTTTATTTATTTCACGCACTCGCTTTACTTTATTTATTTCCCGCACTCGCTTTATTTTATTTACTTCTCGCACTCGCTTTATTTTATTTACTTTCCGCACTCACACTACTTTTATTTGCTTTCCCGCACTCGCACTACTTTTATTTAGCTTCCGCACTCGCACTACTTTTATTTAAATTAAAATGCACCTTTACTTTACCATGTCTAACGAAATCTATAAAGGTTAGAATGTAAGGATCGTAATTGAACCGATAATCCGTACAATTGTTCGTAGAAACACATAAGGGCTATTTTGACTTTCAACTTAAGTTTTCCCGCACTTAATTTCCGTTGGGTAAGATCGAAAGTCGTCCAACGTCTTTTTAAACTTAGTTGTTTTTAACTATTTCAAATACAACGAAAGCGCTTTGTTTAGTTCATTAGGAGTTTTTAACTTAAGAAGAAAAGTGATTTTAAAACTATTTTCGGACGCGTTTATAAGTTTAGAGTCTGGTTCGTGAGAACCTCTTTTGGTTAAGAAATCCAGGTTAAAATACTTTTCAACTTAGTCAAAATACTATATTTCTTAAAAATAGGTTTACTACTCTAACACAATATGCGCCTTTTTATAAGTGACAATAAGAGGGTTTGATTAGGGAGTACAACTCGGTTCTGAATACGCAAAAGCGACAGTTCCTGTTAAATTGGTTCTTTTCAAAGTAGGAAACACTGCCCATAAGTAGTTCTATTAGCAAGTACTTGGATTATTAATTGATTATGTGAATTACATTCGAGCCTGTCTTTATTAATTGAACTTTATTTAATACTTTACTTTTCATTGCACAATCTAAAAACCCCTATTTTGATTACCTTTGATAAACACCATAACAATAGATAACCATAGATTGACACTTGGTCTTTGTGGATTCGACAATCTTTTATATTACTCTGACGCGTTCGTATACTTGCGAAAAGCACGCATCAGACATCCCTTGTTCTCCTTGAAGGAAAGTGTCTGAGGCAAGTGCGAAATAAACCACTTGTATAATAGAGGCAGACAACACACAATGGAACCACCGCCTTTTGCATTCCTCACGTGCAAAGAGAAATAAGTGTCACCCAACAGAGTAGGAACAGGATTAAGAGAAGAGAAAATCCTAATAGCGTTCACATCCACGAAGTTGTTGATGTTGGGAAATAACACTAGCCCATAGATGAGGAGTACAAATATGGCTTCAAAATCTTCCTTACTCATGGCCTTCCCAAACAAAGTAGCTCTGGCAATCAGAAAATCAGATGGGAGACCTTGAATTCCACCTTTGGTAGTCATATTAGCAACAATGTCAGATACATCTACATGAAGCATGTCAGCAATCTCTTGGGAAGACGAAATCCTCTCCAAACCACTGAACAACAACTGATCAAGAATAGGTATACACACATGATAGGCATACTCCTCAAGTGTAGGCAAAAGCTGGAAATCCGAAAAAGTGAAGCACCGATATAGATGATCGTAGAACTGCACTAACACACTCATCAGACCTTCATCAACCTTGGTAGAAACAATAGACGTAAGCTTCCCATGGCGAGCTTTGAACTCGAAAGGCTCTAATACATAAGATGTCAAACTCCTTAACTCTTTCAAGTCGGGTTGTCTGAAACTGTACTTCTTCGTATTCCTTCTTTGCTTATCCATGTTTGAAAGTTTGCAAATAGACCTCTTAAGTTCCTGAAATTTTTTATTATTGATGATATGGATGCATATGAATGCATGAATGCATGGATGCAACAATCACACTCAAGGATCAAGCAAGTCACACCATACAAAGATCACGGGATGGCTCACGCCATTGTCAATATCAATCATCCATTTTGGTGGATTATGGTTTACACCTTATCAACACCCAAGTTCCATTGATATTGAGGATATACGAGAACGGATCAACCGCGAGTCACGGGTTTGTTGAAAGTCACGAGCATGGAGTCTCGGTAAAGAACCACCCGATGGGAGTGTACTATGGTTAAACCTGACAATCATGTTCTAAAAAGGGTCCCCATAGTCATCATCTCATCTTTCGGATATTATCGGATAAAGCGACTACTCGTATTCCAAAAATATTCTCAAGAGAGACTCTTATGAGTGTAGTGTCGCATAACAATCACCTCAAGTCTTACACTTGAACGACCTTCGCACTACGTCCTAAAATAGGCTAAGATGGGCTAGATATCTAAGGTCCTTGGCTTCTAAGGTTTATATTGGAAAGAGTAATGCCTATCTAGAAATTCTTTACAGACCATGTCTTTCAAATTCTTTACATGGATCTTTTTAGCCCATCTAGAACCATAAGTCTTGGTGGAAATGTTTATGCCCTTATTATTGTAGATAACTACTCTTGCTACACGTGAACACTATTCTTATCTTAGAAAACAGACATGTTTGCTTCCTTTTAAAAATTAGCCAACACTATTACAAAAACAACTTTTCACCACAATTAGATGTTTGTGGTAATGAAGTGTGTTGTAGTATGTTCCCTCTTTGGCACCACAGATTAATAGGCATGGTAAAAACACAATAACGTGTAATATATCACCACAGTTGAAGAAACCAATTGTAGTAAAAGATGAAATTGCCTGGATTGGAAACCCAACACCAACATTTTTGTTGATTTTCAACATTTCACCACCATTGTATGTTTCAATCATAGTGAACGAGTAAGTTCTCAACATTTCACCAAGGTTATACCTTCCAACCGTTGTGATATATTCACTTGAGTTTATTATAACTTTTATGGAATGTTTATTTTACCAACTACTTACTAAACATATAATCTTTCAATCTGATTTAGAAATTAATAATATGAAAAATTAAGTTGTGTTAAAAGAACATATTACACTAATCCATGTTTTTCAAGATTTCTGTAATTCATTATCTGCATCTCGATCTTTAGTGGTTGTACTTTATTTCATTGCTTCTAATTATTCAACTAACAATTCCTTCTCTACTATTTCATTCTGTAAAGTATTAATTTTGCATACAGGACAAGTAGAAAGGGAAATGACGGCTGAAGAATTAGAAGTATTGAATCAAATTCTAACCATTAAAGAGGGAGATACAGATAATGGGTTGCATAAAGCTTCAAAATCATTTATCAATATATGTTATTTTCTAATATAACTTAATTATTCATATTATTATTTTATAATTCAACTTGAAAGGTTATATATTCAGTGGGGGTTGGTAAAACACTCAAACCACATACGATATAATAAACTCATCTTTTATGACATGTTAGTTGAACGGAATGAAAGTTACAATGTATGAGGAATAATATTAACAATAACATACCTCAACAAACACATTAAAAATAAAACAAACATGTATCAACAAAAGAAACTACTTACCACAACAAAAACATTAACATACCTCAAGAAAACCATCTACAATAACATAAAATACGACTTACCTTAACAAAATAATAAAATGCCTCAACAAAAACATCAACACACCTAAACAAAGATATCTACAATAACAAAAACAACAACATACCTTAACAAAGCAACAACATACCTCAACAAAAACATCAACATATGTAAACAAAAATATCTACAATAATATAAACAATAACATTTATCAATAAAAATAACAACTTACATTAACAAAATAACAACATACATGAACAAAAACATCAACATACCTCAATAAAAGCATATAGAATAACAAAAAACTACAACTTACCTTAAAAAAATAACAACATACCTCAACAAAAACAACAACATACCTCCACAAAAATATCAATATACCTAAACTAAAATATCTACAATAACATAAACAACAACGTATCTCAATAAAAACATAAACATAACTCAACAAAAACATAAAAAATAACAGAAATGCCATTATATAACCTCAACCTCAACTAAAACAACAAAATAACCAAAAAATAATCAACAACATACAGCCTATAAGGGTTTACAGTCTTAACAACAAGAAAAAAAACCATAATGAACAAATATTTTGAACAACAACAACATAACTCATAACATAAATGGTGGAAATGTCTCACGTACCTGAAATGAGATGAGGAAATGAAAGAAATGAGTTTCATGTTTCCGTCTTACATGTTTCAGGACACCTTTCCTTGATCCATACGGGTTAGAGAAGATATGTTAGAGTTTTGTGAAGAAACCTTATGCAAACGTTAATTGGTATTAGAATAATGGGTGAGAGAGATGTTAGGGTTTTGCATTAGGAGCTATGGGTGTTCTGTACATAAATGAGAAAAGTTTCGCTTATATATAGGTGTAGCGGGGTTTTTGTTACCTTTAGGTTTATTGAGAAAAGTTAATTGGTATTAGAATAAGGGATGAGAAGAGAATAGATTATACTTACAAGTTTTGTTGTTTGAATGGATGAACCCATTGCCTACGTACCATCACAAAAGGTAGGATCCAAACCTCGTAGTTCGGGGTAAAAATCTCAAAGATTGGTGAATTGATTTGATCAAAAGCCTTAAGGTCTTTTGTTATCAAAAGGAGAAAACTCAACCTAAACTAACAATCAACCATGTGAGGAAGGCTTCAACATACTAGTGAGGAGTTAACCCTATAATAAGTATGGAAGACTTATAATCCAATCACTAAGGATAAGGTGAGATTCACATAACCACTATGATAACTCAAACCTATGACTAATGTTTTATGAAAAAAAAGTTTAAACAAAGGTGGCCATTGGAACCACAAAACACAACTTGAAGTGGGTTGTATTTACAAGTTAAAGGTATTTACAAAATGAAGTCAAAGATGGATTAAGATTTATTCACAATGAGTATTTACGAAAAAATATTTTGAAAAGTCAAAGGCATAAGGCCTAGGTTTCTAGTTTGAAAGCAATGTCAAAGTTTGCTAGAAAAGATTTTGGCTTGGGTTAGAGTGAGGAGGAGAAGAGAAGGGCTAGTTCTAAAGCATATAAAGATAAGAGGGAGAAGATAAAACCCTCGGAGTTCCTTTTCTTGAAATCATAGAGATGATTCAAGATGCTCCTTTCCTTTGGACTTAGCACACAATCAAGCAATCAAACAATTTAGATTCAAGCTCCCAGGATCTCCATTTGGCTTGTCTCTCTTAACTTGGCTACTCATGATAATGGTCCTCTTACACAATCTCAAGATGGGATCCCTATCACACAAGAGCAAACATCAAAAAGTTCACAACACAATAAGGGGAATGGACAAAGAATAATTTATATGAGAAATCCTTTAAAGTCAACTTTGAAATTTAGCATTCTAAAGACATGAGGCCTAGTTACTCTTCAACAAGTTTAGCATTCTAAAGGCATGAGGCCTAGTTGCTCTTGAACTCCTTTAAGCATGGGTAAATCCTAATTTTAAGTCCTTTCTCCTTTTTGCATTAGGTTCACAAAAAACAAAGACAAAGCAATCACAAGACAACAATATATTTATATACAATAATGAGCTCAAATGAGCAAAAGAAAAATGACATAAACATAAAATATGTGCTCAAGTGAGAAAAGTGAAGAGCAATATGAATAAATGAGCAAGAAATAAATGGCATTAAAGTAAAGGGAAAGAAATTAAATGCTCACATTAAAGTTAGTTGAAATTCTAGTTATCAGACTTTCGATGTCACACGGGTTGTTATGACATCCAATTCTGCACAGACAAGAATTATGCAGAACTTAAAAGTAAGTGCAGTAAATAACACAAGTAATTGTTTACCCAGTTCAGTCCAACATGACCTACGTCTGGGGGCTACCAAGCCAGGGAGGAAATCCACTATCAGTAGTATTAATTCAAAGCTAAACTCACCCGTTTACAACTCTTCACTTAATCCATACCCAATGCAATTTCAATCTTACACTAAGATCAGAGTTCCTACTCACCCCCCCTCAATCACCTCAGTGATTACTACCTTTAATCAATATTAAAGACAATTTTGAAGTCACACTTCAAACAATTCTTGATTGTGCTTAACAGCTTTAATCAAGATACACAGCACTCACGCTTAAAAGCTTAGAGTGACACAACACTTACAACTCAATGAACACCCTACACCAAAGCAATCATCTACAAGATAACAGCTTGGTTTACAAGATATGTCTAATACAAGACTCACAAAAATATAGCAGTGAAGTATCATGGACACACTAAAACTTCACGCCTCAAAATTCCCAGTTCTGAATAAAGGAACGACTTCCTTTTATATTGCAGTACTTGGGCTTTGCACTTGTATTCTCCTAAATTTAAGGTCACGCGAGTTCCCTTAAATTCCACATCTAGGTTACTAACAAATAGGCTATTTGTTAGGTTCATTAAATGTAGCTTGGTTGTTGATTTCCTGGATTTTCTCTCAGCTGTTGAATCCCTGAAGAATAGCCTGAGAAAAAGCTGAAACAGAAAAACTAAACAACCTACAATCTAGCATATGCTGTCAGGAATGAATGTCACAACATTCAGCTTGACATCAAGGACAATATGCTAAGTCTGTTTTTCCTGAAAACAGACTGTACAAGTTTGCTAAACTGTACAGGACCAAACTGTCCATTCTACAGTAGCAACTTACATTAATACATGTCAAAGCATCCAATTTGACATTTACACATTTAGCCTTAAGACAGTTTTGTTATCCTTTTGAAGAACAGACTGAGAAACATACTGAAGTGTAGCAGAACACCACTCTGTCTATTGTTCAGTATATGCTATCAATGATGAATGTCATAACATCCAGTTTGACATTCAGATAGTAGGCCTTATGCCAGGTATGGTATTTCCTTGATAACCAGACTGGAAATGAGTACTGAGCTTTAACAGAACACCAATTGTTCTATTCCTCAGTATCTGCTGACAGGGATGAATGTCACCACATCCAATTTGACATTCAATAAATCCTGTATTAGCTAATCCTGCAGTAAGCTACTCAAGTATGTTATGACATTAGTCAAGACATTAGAGTACAGTTAGATATTCTAACCTACAATGCAGTTACACAAACGCCTTCACAACATGTCATGACATCAGTCAAGACATTAGAATCCAGCTAGTGTTTTACCATACAATGCAGCCAATTAAACACCTACAAACTCCCCCTTTGGCAAATTTTTGGCTAAAACACTTTGATCCCACAACAGAGTTCATAGCAGCGGAAATCACACATCTAGCAGGAAATAGACCTAGCTAATACACTCAGAGTGACAGCACACTCACACACATGGAAGTTAAATACAAACTTCACCCCACATCAGCTGCAGGGGAGGGAATCTTGAATCTGTCATGAATATCTGTTTTAACACAATAATTTGTTGTCCTAGGGTATCACCTGTTACTCCCCCTTTTTGTCAAAAATGTTGCCAAAGCAACACTTTAAATTACAGACCACAGAAAAAAAAACAGAATTACACACAAATGACAGAATTACAGACTTGGTTTTGCCTCACAGTTTCAACCAAGTTAGCACCCACTTGATCTTGCTTCACAGCTTTGATCAGGTAATCATCCACTTTTGCTTTACAGTAGGTATAGCCATATCAGATGCCATGACTTTGTTTATGACATCCAGAACCACTCCTGCATGAACAGCGTCCTTGAACTCCTGCAGGTGCATAGGCCGCCTCACGTTAGGATATCTCCTTATCCTCTTGTTGCCACATTTGTTGTAAGTGGCATATCTATGATCTGTTGACCAATCAGAGCATAGTTCCAATTGTTTAATAGGAAGAGATATTAAACAATACATTCCCAACATCATTGGTTTCTATAAGTTCTCAGAGAGACATATTCCCAGTTTGCCCCTTAAGTTCTCAAACTGAGTAGCATCCAGAGCCTTTGTAAATATGTCAGCCAGTTGAAGTTCAGTGGCTACATGTTCCAAGGTAATCACCTTGTCTTCCACTAGATCTCTGATGAAATGATGTCTAATGTCAATATGTTTGGTCCTGCTGTGTTGGATGGGATTCTTGGAAATATTGATGGCACTGAGATTATCACAGAACAATGTCATGACATTTTGAGTGACATTGTACTCAGTGAGCATTTGTTTCATCCAAACCAGTTGGGAACAACTGCTTCCAGCAGCTATGTATTCAGCCTCAGCAGTGGACAGGGATACACAATTCTGCTTCTTGCTGAACCAAGATATGAGATTGTCTCCCAAGAAGAAACAACCTCCTGATGTACTTTTTCTGTCATCAGCACTCCCAGCCCAGTCAGCATCACAGTACCCAGATAAGACAGACTCAGAACCATGTGAGTACAACATCCCATAGTCACAAGTCCCATTGATGTACTTGAGAATCCTTTTGACTTGATTCAAGTGGCTCACTTTAGGCTCTGCTTGGTATCTAGCACACACTCCAACTGCATAAGAAATGTCAGGTCTACTTGCAGTTAGGTATAGTAGACTGCCTATCATGCTTCTATACAGACATTGATCAACACTAGGCCCTCCATCATCTTTGGTTAACTTTAGATGAGTAGGAGTAGGAGTTCTCTTGTGCCTAGCATTATCCATACCAAACTTCTTAACTATGTTTTTGGCATACTTGCTTTGAGAGAGAAACATAGAGTCCTCCATTTGGTTGACTTGCATTCCAAGAAAATAAGTCAGTTCCCCAACCAGACTCATTTCAAACTCAGATTGCATTTGGTGACAAAATGTTTTACCATTTGTTCGGACATTCCACCAAAGACTATATCATCCACATAGATTTGAGCAATCATGATTTTCCCTTCTTCATCTTTCACAAACAGGGTTTTATCTATCCCACCTTTTCTGTATCCATTTGAGGTCAGAAATTCAGTCAACCTTTCATACCATGCTCTAGGAGCTTGCTTCAACCCATACAAGGCTTTCTTCAACTTGTACACATGCTTAGGTTGGTTAGGATCACAGAACCCTTTAGGTTGTTCCACATAGACTTCTTCATTCAAATAGCCATTCAAGAATGCACTCTTCACATCCATTTGGAACAGTTTAAACTTCAGAATGCATGCTACACCTAACAGCAATCTGATGGACTCAAGCCTAGCAACATGAGCAAACGTCTCATCAAAATCAACCCCTTCAACTTGAGTGTATCCTTGAGCTACTAGTCTTGCTTTATTCCTAGTAATTACTCCTTTCTCATCAGACTTGTTTTTGTATATCCACTTGGTACCAATGATGTTGGTCCCTTCAGGTCTCGGAACTAACTCCCATACTTCATTCCTTTTAAACTGCTCAAGTTCCTCTTGCATGGCATTGATCCAGTATTCGTCAGTCAGGGCTTCTTTCACATTCTTTGGTTCAACCTTGGATACAAAACAGGAATTTGAGCTTATTCCCCTTGACCTGGTAGTCACACCACTATTGGGATCCCCTATGATAAGATCCTTAAAGTGGTCTTTCTGAATTCTGATAGATGGCATTTTGGTGGTTGCATCTACTTCACATTCAGGAGGAGGTTCCTGTACTTCTTCAGACTTGACTGGAATGTCTGTTGAACTGTCAAGGAATGTTTCAACATCCTCTATGACATCGATTCCTTCCTCTTTATCATCCACAATAACATTTATGGATTCCATCAGGACATTGGTCCTGTAGTTGAACACTCTGTAAGCTCTGCTGTTAGTGGAGTATCCTAGAAATCTACCCTCATCACTTTTGGGATCCAGTTTCCTTCTCTGTTCATGATCTGTGAGAATGTAGCATTTACTTCCAAAGATATGAAAGTACTTCACAGTGGGTTTTCTGCCTTTCCATATTTCATACAGAGTGGAGGAGGTTCCTTTTCTCAAGGTGACTCTGTTGTGAACATAGCACGCGGTATTCATAGCTTCAGCCCAAAAGTGCATAGGGAGCTTCTTTGCATGAATCATAGCTCTGGCAGATTCTTGAATAGTTGTTTTTTCCTTTCAACTATCTCATTCTGCTGGGGAGTTATAGGGGAGGAGAACTCATGAATTATTCCTTCAGACGAGCAAAACTCATCAAACTTGGAATTTTTGAATTCCATACCATGATCACTCCTAATTCGGACAACACAACTGTCCTTTTCCCTTTGGAGTCTGATGCACAGGTCTTTAAAGACATCAAATGTATCTGACTTCTCTCTGATAAAGCTTATCCACGTATATCTGGAATGGTCATCAACCACCACGTATGCATATCTCTTTCCACCCAGACTTTCAACCTGCATAGGTCCCATTAAGTCCATGTTTAACAGTTCCAGAACTCATGAAGTTGTAAGATGTCCCAGCTTCGGATGTGACATCTTGGTTTGCTTGCCCACCTGGAATTCTCCACAGACTCTTCCTTCATCAATAAGCAGCTCTGGAATTCCTTTAACTGCTTCCTTGGATATGATCTTCTTCATTCCCCGTAAGTGGAGATGTCCAAGGCGTCTATCCCACAGCTTCACCTCCTGTTCTTCCTTGGCTGAAGAGCAGATTGTGGAGAAGTTTGAGACTTTAGGTTCCCACAAATAGCAGTTATCTTTGGACCTGGATCCTCTCATAACTTCCTGATTGTCACCATTCGTCACAATACATAGCTCCTTAGTAAACTGAACATAGAACCCTTGATCACACAGCTGGCTTATGCTGATGAGGTTTGCAGTTAGTCCTCTTACTAACAACATATTATTCAGTTTTGGAACTCCAGAGCAGTCCAGCTTACCCACACCTTTTATTTTTCCTTTAGCACCATCACCAAAGGTCACATAGCTGGTAGTGTGAGGTTGAATATCTACCAATAGATTTTCCATACCAGTCATATGTCTTGAGCATCCACTGTCAAAGTACCATTCTTCTTTGGTAGAAGCCCTTAGAGCTGTGTGAGCTAACCTAGCATACCATTGTCTCTTCTTGTTGGAGACATGGTGCCTATATGTCTTATGCTTAGGCCTGACATGAGGGACTTGGTTCGGGTAACCATGAAGCCTGTAGCAGAAGGCTTTTATATGCCCAAGCCTACCACAGTGGTGACATCTCCATTTCTGGAATTTCCTCTTCTGATGATTATTCATCCTGGTTCCCCGATGTTGAGACATTGGATGTGGCCTCCGCTTGAATTTCTGAACTTTAGCCTTTGGGCGTTTGCGTTCAGCTGAGGATCTTTTCCCAAAGCCTAAACCAGATGTGGTTCCAGACTTCTGTCCCACCTTTAGGATCTCTTCCAAGGTGTCAGTTCCTTTATTCATCATTCTGATGGATTTAGTCATCTGATTCAGCTTGGAGGTCAGCAGGGTTATCTCACCATTTAGACCCTCTATGGCCGTCAGATGCTTCTGTCTCTCATCTTCCAGCTCCTTGATGAGTTTCTTCTGCTTTTCTCCTTGTACACGCACTTCTGCACTGGTGACACACAGCTTCTTATTAGCTGCAGCAAGTTCATCAAAGGTCAGTTCATCTGCACTTGAGTCATCATCAGTGGCACAAACACTGGTTAGTGCAGTGACATGTTTAGCAGATTCTCCTTTAGATTCACTTTCAGAATCTCCTTCAGACCATGTCATAGCTAGCCCCTTCTTTTGCATCTTGAGGTAAGTAGGGCATTCAGCTCTGACGTGTCCATACCCTTCACACCCATGACACTGGATTCCCTTGCCTTGGTTGAACTTTTCTTCAGAAGTTGATCTTTTCTTGATGTCAGACGAGATGTTCTTGACATTAGGTCTACCTCTTTGATCAATCTTCTTCACGAACTTGTTTAACTGTCTCCCAAGCATGGCTAAGGCTTCTGATATGCTTTCATCACCTCCAGTATATCCTGCTTCTGACTCCTCTTCAGCATTAGATACAAAAGCTACGCTTTTATTTTTCTTTTCAGCATTCTCACACAAGCCCATTTCAAAGGTTTGGAGAGAACCAATGAGCCCATCCACCTTCATATTGCAGATGTCCTGAGCCTCCTCTATGGCTGTGACCTTCATAGCAAATCTCTTAGGCAAGGACCTGAGAATCTTTCTTACAAGTTTCTCTTCAGCCATTTTCTCACCTAATCCACCAGAGGTGTTTGCAATTTCAAGAATATTCATGTGAAAGTCATGAATAGTCTCATCCTCTTTCATCCTCATATTTTCAAACTTGGTGGTCAGCATCTGATGTTTGGACATCTTCACCTTGGAAGTACCTTCATGAGTTATCTTGAGGGTATCCCAAACTTCCTTAGCTAGCTCACAGTGGTGTACCAGCCTGAAGATGTTCTTACTGATTCCATTGAACAATGCATTCAAGGCCTTAGAATTTCCAAGGGCTAATGCCTCTTGCTCCTTGTCCCATTCTTCTTCAGGAATTTGCACACTGACTCCATCTTCACTTGTCTTCGTTGGATGTTCCCATCCTTTGTTGACAGCTCTCCAGACTTTGCTATCTAGAGACCTTAAGAAGGCTATCATACGAGGCTTCTAGTCATCATAGTTAGTGCCATCCAACATGGGTGGTCTATTTGAGTGTCCTATATCCTTGTCCATGGTACTAGAAAGTATCTTCCCTAGATCTCACCAAGAAATTAACAGGCATGGTGCCTGCTCTGATGCCAATTGAAATTCTAGTTATCAGACTTTCGATTTCACACGGGTTGTTATGACATCCAATTCTGCACAGACAAGAATTATGCAGAACTTAAAAGTAAGTGCTGTAAATAACACAAGTAATTGTTTACCCAGTTCAGTCCAACATGGCCTACGTCTGGGGGCTACCAAGCCAGGGAGGAAATCCACTATCAGTAGTATTAATTTAAAGCTAAACTCACCCGTTTACAACTCTTCACTTAATCCCTACCCAATGCAATTTCAATCTTACACTAAGATCAGAGTTCCTACTCACTCCCCCTCAATCACCTCAGTGATTACTACCTTTAATCAATATTAAAGACAATTTTGAAGTCACACTTCAAACAATTCTTGATTGTGCTTAACAACTTTAATCAAGATACACAGCACTCACGCTTAAAAGCTTAGAGTGACACAACACTTACAACTCAATGAACACCCTACACCAAAGCAATCATCTACGAGATAACAGCTTGGTTTACAAGATATGTCTAATACAAGACTCAAAAAAATACAGCAGTGAAGTATGATGGACACACTAAAACTTCACGCCTCAAAATCCCCAGTTCTGAATAAAGGAACGACTTCCTTTTATATTGCAGTACTTGGGCTTTGCACTTGTATTCTCCTAAATTTAAGGTCACGCGAGTTCCCTTAAATTCCACATCTAGGTTACTAACAAATAGGCTATTTGTTAGGTTTATTAAATGTAGCTTGGTTGTTGATTTCCTGGATTTTCTCTCAGCTGTTGAATCCCTGAAGAATAGCCTGAGAAAAAGCTGAAACAAAAAAACTAAACAACCTACAATCTAGCATATGTTGTCAGGAATGAATGTCACAACATTCAGCTTGACATCAAGGACCATATGCTAAGTCTGTTTTTCCTGAAAACAGACTGTACAAGTTTGCTGAACTGTACAGGACCAAACACTCCATTCTACAGTAGCAGCTTACATTAATACATGTCAAAGCATCCAATTTGACATTTACACATTTAGCCTTAAGACAGTTCTGTTATCCTTTTGAAGAACAGACTGAGAAACATACTGAAGTGTAGCAAAACACCACTTTGTATATTGTTTAGTATATGCTGTCAATGATGAATGTCATAACATCCAGTTTGACATTCAGATAGTAGGCCTTATGCCAGGTCTGGTATTTCCTTGATAACTAGACTGGAAATGAGTACTGAGCTTTAACAGAACACCAACTGTTCTATTCCTCAGTATCTGCTAACAGGGATGAATGTCACCACATCCAATTTGACATTCAATAAATCCTGTATTAGCTAGTCCTGCAGTAAGCTACTTAAGTATGTCATGACATTAGTCAAGACATCAGAGTACAGTTAGATATTCCAACCTACAATGCAGTTACACAAACGTCTTCACAACATGTCATGACATCAGTCAAGACATTAGAATCCAGCTAGTGTTTTACCATACAATGCAGCCAATTAAACACCTACATTAGTAATTAGTGAAGTTATGTTAGTTTGTCATAAGACAATGTAGCGATATGTTAAGCAATCGTAAGTGGACTAATGTAGTAGTCACACCTATCTGAGGCCAGTCAATAAAACTATAGGCAAATAAACACAAGTTAGAGATCATGTCTAGTAAGTCAAGCTCCACAAACTTGTCATGCCAAAATAAAAGGGGAAGGGCCTTGTATGGACTTTAGGTTTTTTGCTTGACCAAGAAGCAACCTATCTTGGACACAAAACAACTCACTTGATCTTGGGTCAAGTTGAGTTTGGTTTGGATCAAAGAAGGTTAAACCTCTCATTTGTCAAGACCAACCATAAGACATTAACTCATTGGCCCAAAGTATGAAAAGAAAGGGATGAAGATGAAATGGATGGAAAGAGAATTAAAGTATCAAACTCAAGTAATCAAATGTGAATCAAGTCATCATCAATCAATGCTATACATAAAAGAAATGAAGATTACAAGTCAACAAGTCACCCCTAATTTTTTGGTATTTTTGAATTAAAAATAAATGCAAAAATAAAATAAACAAAATATGGTCAAACCTCAAATTTAATTCAAATCAACTTCAACAAGTTCAATTAAATTCTCATAGGTCTAACATGGTCAAACAAACTTTGACAATTTTTCTCAATAATTTTGGAAATCAGAAACTATTTAAAAACAAATAAAAACAATAAAAAATAACACAATATGAATTAAAATCTCAAATAAATCTCAAAATAAACAAGAAATTGATGAGACTATTTTTCATTGACTTATCATTATCCATAGGTGTTAGGAAAATATTTTTGGATTTTCAAATATCAGAAAGTAATTAAAAATGAATTAAAACTATAGAAAAATCAAATATATTCAAAAAAAATTAAATGAAGTCACAAAAATAATTAAAAATCAAAATATGAAACTAGATTTTTCAAGAAAATAAAAGGAATTATCTGAAACTAAAAGGAAAATAGGAATAATAGAAAAATCCAGCGCCACAGGATCAATTCATTAAATGATGTGGCAAGGGATCAAAGGCTCAGAGGCGCGGATGCATGATACGCTGGAGTCAAATACGTGACATGTTGCATTAAAATGAGTAAACATCAAGAATGGTCCAAATTAGAACGTGGTCAATCAATCCAAGGGCTGGAAAGTGCACATGTGGTGATGGTGGTGGAAACCACCATCTTCTCCGGTGAGATACCAGATTCTGGCCACCAAGCGTAGGGAAAAATTTTATAATGAAAATGAAATGTAAGGACATCAAAATGAAGCTCAGGTGATGTACATCACCACTGTCACCATGGATCATCCTCACTCTTCCTATTTAGAGAGAAATGTGAGATGGAAGATCATGGTATGTCAACTGGAAATGCACGAAACGAACAATTAAGACCACCACTGGCCTGCCTCAAGTGAGAGGACTTCAGAAAACCACAAAAACCAAAGAAAATCACATTGAATTGCAAGATCTAGATCCAAAAAGTTTGGGGTTCTACCTCTGAAATGAAGCTTCTAATGCCACGAATTCTTCAAGATCTTGATCAGCTTTTGCTCTGGAAGTGTGATGGAGATGATAGGTTAAGGAATTGAGCTTTAAAAATCAACTAATGATGTTAAATTTCAATCTTGAAAGAGAAAGAGAAATCTGAAAATTCCTTTGGTAAGGGTTGGGATTTCAATTCTGCAGCACCTCAGATCTCCACTTGGTTGAAAAATGAATGAGATTGAGCTCATATTTATAGCTGAAGAGGGTTGTAAGGCATGGTTCCCTCGTGTGCATGGAATTTGAATCTTCCTTGCATGGGCCTGTACAGGTGCATGTAAGGCTCAATGATGGGTGTAAATCCAAGCTGAACTCAAATGAAATGGTATTGGACGTGTAATTGAAGTGGAATAGGCTTGCACATGAAGTTTCAACATGAAATGCAAAAATGAACATAAAGAGAAAGCTCTTCGAAACTCACACATGGAAAGTCCAAAAAAGTAATGTGAGTAATGGTTGCAAAGCCCTTGAAATAAGGAACAAAAGTCATGTATGGAAAAAATTCATTTGGAATTTGGAAATTAGTGAAAACTGGCTGTGAAAGTTTGGGCACAAGACATGTCTAAGTCATCCTTTGAAAATTTTCACCAAAAGTAATCCTATACAAGCCCCTCTATTTGCATGATTCAAGCTTCAAATGAAAACAACTCCAACATAAAAGTTGTAGAGATTTTCAAAAATCAATTTAGACTCAAATTTTGCATCATTTGGATTTTTCATGAAAAAGTTATGGGGATTGGAAGTTGGGCACTTTTTCAAATTCAATGACTTAGGTCCAAGGTGACCTATAATATTTTGTATTATCACATGTATTTCTTTTAGGATTATGAAATTTTTTCAAACATAACATTTGAAGTAGACATCTTAATATTTCCAATTCATTTGGTCTCACCTCAAAATCATAAAAAATAAGGATGTTAGGTCCTTGGGAATTTGACCCAAAATTAGGGTTTCAGTCAAATGACCTATAATGTTTTGAAATGAATGATGACCTTCCAAGTTTCAAATGGATTTTTTATGAACACGAAAGTTGTTCATATAGTTCGTAAGAACATTTTTTCTCTTATGGTCATCTTAATTTGACAAACACATGACAAGTTATATTTCAATGGACCTCGGCTTAGTCAGATGACTTAACTGGTGAACTTTTCAAGGCCAAACTTCCAATCTTGATGAATGAATGATTCAGGGGACTCACATAGGCTCATATATGCATAAAATGATGAAAAAAAGAACTTACCTTGATTAAATTTGATCATAGGTTGAGGTTGCTTCATGGGTAAGGCATAGTAATAGCACAATTGAATTAGGGTTTCATTGGGAAACAATCCTCAAGCCCTTTGGGTTATCTTAATCAAATTGGAAAATTGAGATATTTGGGATACATATATGATGATTAGGAACCTTGTGGACCATTGTCATGCTTTGGAACCTCATCTTCATCTAGCCACTTCATTGAGCTTAGGAACCTCCTAGGAGCATTGTGGAGTGTATGATCACTTGAGCTTCAAAACAAAAAGAGTTAGTGACATGTTTTTGTGCTTTTGGTTAATAAACAAAATAATAAAAGCAATAATATACAATACAAGCATGCTTGGTGGTCTCAAACCACTCACACAAATCCCACCCTATGGTTAAGGAGCCAAACATGCCATGATCCTTGAGGCAATGCATTGAGCAATAATATGATGCCATGAGGGATCTTAGGGTCAAAATTAGGGTCTTACAATAGGTAATACATTTCACCACAGTTAATGGTACGAACCATAACGAAATGTATATAATTAACACAATTGTTGCGACTATAGACCATGGTTAAAAGTAGTATAATTTTAATATATATATATATATACAAACTAACGAGACACACCCTTTTTGTAACAAAAAATGCAAATTTGTTGGTGCTAAGATTCGAAGCGTGTCACTCTTTAACCTCTCACCATGCTTGTTATTTTAGACCATGGTGAAAAGTGTTTTAATAATTAACAAAAACTAAGAACGTATAAAGATGACTTATTACTTTGGTGTAATAAATGGCCAAGTAGGAAGATGTTACGAAATGTATATTTTATAGTAGTGCAAGGCTATCCTGAACGAAAACGCAGTAAATATTACATCTAGTAAAAGTGACCATGAAGGAGAATTTGAAAATTAAGAATTAAAAAAAATTGTAACAAGAATGGTATTTGGCACACCTTTTCCACTCCAAAAACTCCCTAACAAAATGGGGTAGTGGAAAGGAAAAATATATCTCTTGTGGAGCTTGCAAGGACAATGCTCAATAAGACTAATATTCCTAAATATTTATGGGCCGATGCATTAAGCAATGCTTGTTATGTCATGAATTGTGTATTGATAAGACTAATTCTAAAGTGGACTCCCTATGAAATATATTAAGGAAGAAATTTGAATATTTGTCACTTACATGTTTTTGGATGCAAATGCTTTATCCTTAAGAGTGAGAAAGATAGCCTCGGAAAATTTGACACAAAAGTTGATGAAGGCATATTCATAAAATATTCCACTTTGAGCAAAGCTTTTAGAGTTTCTAACCAAAACAATCCTAACCATAGAAGAATCAGTTCACATTGATTTTGATGAAACTAACCCTAAACCATTAGAAGTATAAGTGTTTGGTTGTGCATGTATCTTAGAAAAGACAAATCTGGAAGAAAAATCAAGAAGCAAAACAAGGTCAAAGTCAAAATAAAGATGAAGAACCTATTCAGGATGAAAACATGTACACTCCTTCATATAATCAAGATCTTCCAAAAGATGGACATCGATAAAATACCATCATATTCAAAATGTTAATGGATACATATCTAAGCGAGTCACTACCAAATGATCCTTTATTAAGGTATGTAACTTTGTAACTTTTGTTTCAAAAACTGAGCCAAAAGGATTCGATGAATATATCATTTATGGACATTGGTCCCTTTCCATGCAATAAGAGTTAAATGAATTTGAATGAAATAATTTTTGGGAACTCGTTCCCAAAGCTTCAGTTAATCTAGTGATTGGTACCTGATAGGTTTTTCACAATAAGTTGGACGAAGATGGAAATGTTTTACGAAATAAAGCCAAACTCGTTGAGAAAGGTTACAATCAACAGGAAGGAATAGGTTTAAATGAAACCTATGCTTCTGTAGTGAGATTAGAGGCCATAAGGATGTTACTGGATTTTTCTTGCATCATGAATGTCAAAGTATTTCAAATGGATCTGGAAAATGCATTTCTTAATGGATACATCAAAGATAAGGTATATGTTGTCAACCTTCATTTTTTTTTATCAACTCAACCTTTCCCGATCATGTTTTGAAGCTCAGAAAGTGTTATTTGGAATGAAACAAGATCTTAGAGTTTGGTACAACCATCTAAGAAAAATTCTTGCTTGAAAACAAGTTCCAAAGTGGACAAGTTGATAAAATTTTCTTTATCAAGAAAATTGAACAAGACGGCTTACTAGCTCAGATTTATGTAGATGATCTCATATTTGGTGCTACAAACGAATCCTTATGCAAGAAATATTCTTTAAATGATGTATAATGAATTGAAAATGTCAATGATGCGGGAACTTCAATACTTCCTAGCACTTCAAATCCATCAAAATAAGGAAGGAACTTTTATCAATCAAGCCAAATACTGCAAAGAATTATTAAAGAGTTTTGACATGGAGAAGTTCGTAGTAACAACAACCCTAATGTCTACATCATACAACCTCAACAAGGACAATTATGGGAAACTAGTGGAAGAAATAAAGTAGTGAGGTATGCTATGCTCTTTTATCTATCTTTTTGCATCATGTCTTCATATCATGTTTTATGTATGCCTTTTGTGCACACTTTCAAGCACCCCTAAAAGAATCACATCTCAATGCGGTCAAACGCATAGTGAGATATCTCACTGGTACACAACAAATGGGTTTAAAGTACCCAAAGGGAATGGATTGTGACTTTGTTGGGTACGTTGATTCTGATTTTGCTGGGTATAGATTGGATAGAAATGTACTAATGGTACGTGTCACTTAGTTAGGAACTCGCTTTTTCTCATGGAATACCAAGAAATAAGAAAGTGTAGCGCTACCCAGAGTTGAGGAAGAGTACGTTGGTATGGGTAGATGTTTCTATAAAATTATCAAATAACTCAGTAATTTAGGTGTTAATCTTGGAATTATCCTGATAAGATGCGACAACACTAGCACCATAAACCTCACTAAAAACCCAAATCATCATTTTTGAACTAAACACATTAAAGTTTGGCACCCTTTTATAAGGGATCATGTTAAAAAAAGGGAATCCATTCTTCAATTTGTGAACTCATATAATCAACTCACATATATTTTACAAAACCACTTCCTAAAGAAAGCTTCTTTTTCATAAAAACTGAACTAGGAATCATAAATAAATAATCCATGGATTAGTATACTTATGTACCTCTTATCTTTATTTCTCTTCCCTTTATTTATATGATGTTTCATGATCTATGTGCTATTTTTGTTTCTTGCCTTTTTGCTTATGACAAACGGGGAGAAGTATACTCTTAGGAGGGAAGTAGAGTTTAATGTCTACTCATTTGAGGGGGAGTTTAAACACTCCAATTATTTATCTACCTTTTTTTTTCTTGTACAACCTCCTTGAGAGATACGTTTCCATTATAAAAAAGGAGGAGAATGTTGATCTATATGCTTCCAAGTATGAAGTTAATAATTCCACTAGAACTTTTCTAATTATTTTGATGACTACAACACTAAGGATTACTGAAGTTCGTAGTAATAAATTTCCAACTTAATGATGATGGTGATTAACCTTAATACATTTAATCACTTATCAAGTAGGAGACTAAAAGTTCCATTTAAGTGCTTATATGATTGATGTATCTAGAAGGGAACTTAAAAACCTTAAAGTTCTGAAAGAGAGGAAGAGTGAAAGTTTTCCTAGTTATCACTATCATAGTGAGAAAATTCTTGGGAAAGTAGGAGAGTAACTTCTAATATACTAAGACAACTCTCTCTCTCACACACACTCCCCCTTTCTCTCTCTCTCTCTCTCTCTCTCTCTCTCTCACACACACACACACACACACACACACAAACACACACACATAATTAAAATATATTTTGAAACTTTTTTTAACTAAGTAACACCTAAAAATGTTGTTAAGCCTTAGATAATTAATTAAGAACCTTCCACTTTCGTTAAAGGAAATTTTTTGAACTATCTAATCAATTAGGTTCTAAATCTATTGTAGTTTGGTTCAAAATTAGTTTATCCAAGATTATCTCTATAGTGAAGATATACAAGTCATGGAGAAGAGTTAATTTGGATGTACTGGTGCAACATGTTGAACACAATATTCCAGCATGTGCAGTACAACATCTGGCCTTGTCAGCATGCCGTAAGGGATGTTGTTTTGATTTGTTGCAGATTTGTTAGCAATATATGGTTGATTTGTTTGACAACTGTTAAAGATAAAGTCTAATTTGAATGAAGATTTTAATTTGAATGAAGATTTTAATTTGAATGTAACAAATCATATATTTTGGAGAGTTTTATGGAGCAATCAATTCCAACCATATTCTCTATTATTCTAGACGAAATCAGATCTTTATCCAAGTAGAAAAATTCCAAAAGACATTGATATATAAGTAGACATAATTCTCATGATTTAGTTAAGAGTTTTGTACACAAGATTAAGTTCTTTGTGTTTAGGGTTTCTGAGTATTTTATTTCTTGCATTTCACGCTAATGCCCTCATATGAATTAATGTTGAATCTATTATTATACACCACTCTATATTTTAGTAACTTGGCATAGTCGTTGGTTTGTCTTAGTTGACTTATAAATTCAACAATCAATAAACTTGTTACCGAGTTTTATCACTAGGGGTTAGCGGTTGAAGAAAGTGAGTGGGTTCTCATATTTAGGGGGAGACATAAATAAAAAGTCACTAGGATTAGGGATAGGGATAGAAATTCATATAGTTTGAAGGTTCTTATAAGACTAGTTTTTCTAATTCGAAGTAGTGAATTTCCTTTCTTGGGTAAAGTTCCCCCTAGACGTAGGTGTGGTTTCACCAAACCAGGTTACCAATCTCTTGTGTTATTTTACAAATTTATAATTTGTTTATTATTGTTGTCAAATTGTTCTTAATTTGGTTTTAAGTGGGACAAGTTGTCTTAACATCTGGTCCAACATCTGTCCCCTGGGGAACAAAATTTCATTAATAATTGGTAATGGTTCTCTATCCAAACTTTCCATATTGGGCACAAATAATCGATTATTTGAGGTATCTAATCATTAGGCATATGATCTAATCGATTAGATGAGTTAATTGGATCATGGATCATTTTTTTAGCAAACTCTTCTCTAATATAAAGGAGGATCCTATCCTCTTAATTTCACACCAGAATTCCTAATTTCTATAAATGTTTAGAATCTCTCTCTCTCTCTCTCTCTCTCTCTATATATATATATATATATATATATATATATATATATATATATATATATATATATCTATATATCTATCTATCTTTCTCCCTCTCTCACGCACACACCAAAGTTTCCTTAGTTACTTGTGAATGAAAACTGCTTGTGAGGAAGAATTTGTACTAGTGTCATGTCATTGTTACTACTCTCAAGAGTTTGATATTCTTGGGAAATTGAGTTTGGTTCTTGATATTAACCACTCTTAAAATCTATGTTTGGTTCTAGAACTTAGCATGGAAAATTTTTGTTTGGTTATTGAGATTTTCCTGGAAAATGTTTGTAGTGGTAAATTCATGAACATCAAGCTATGGATAAGCTAGACGTCAATTAAACCAGAGTCGCCACTTCGCTTTTATTGTTTCCAAGGGAAAAGGGAAAAGTACGAACAAAACCCAAAGATAAGAAGTTTTTAAATCAAAACTAATAAAATTCCAGAGATTACAGGTAAGGGGGTTGGTTACACAGAGGAAAGGTGTTAGCACCCAAAGTGTCCTAGGTACTCCTAGGGAACCCCTTTTTTGTGTGCATATGTGTTTTTGTACAGAATGATGTTTGCAAAAAAAAATAGAGTGGTGGGATGAGAAAAGAATTTATTAATTATATTTTTGTGTTTGACAAGACCTTAGGACTTGTGCCTACATACCAATATAAAATGAGGGATCAAAACCACATAGGTCATGGTAACAATTTCAAAAAGGGTGTATTGTTTTTAACAAAAATTTAAGTTTAACAAAGGCACAAAAGGCCTAAAAAGGTTTGAATGAGTGTTAGTTCTTTTTGTCTTTTGAAATTTTAAGTCAAGTATAGTTAGGTTCATTTACAAGTTTGATTAAGAAAAGAGTTTAAAAATGCAATGGCATAAGGCCAAAGTTTCTAATTTGCAAATATGGTCTAAGTGAAAAAAAACAGAAGTAAAGAAGATTTTAAAAGGAGGGTGTAAGACTCTAATTTTGACCCTAAGATCCCTCATGGCATCATATCATTGCATTTTGCATTGGCCTCAAGGATCATAGCATCTTGGCTCCTTCCCCTTGGGTGGGAACATTTGTGAATTGGTTTGAGATCACCAAGCATGCTTGAATTGTATATTATTGTTTTTCTTACTTTGTTTACTAACCAAAAGCACAAAAATATAACGCTAACATCCTTTGTTTTGTAGCTTGAGCAATCATAAGATCCAAGGCTTCTAGATGGTCCCTATGCTCAAAGAATGGCCAGGTGAAGGTGTGCATCAACTGTGTCTTGTTCATGAAGCAACCTCAACCCATGATTAAATAAAATCAAGATAAGTTCTTTAACTCATAATTTCATGCATTTTTGAGCTTATTTGAGTGTCCTCAATCATCAATTCATCAAGATCTGAGCTATGGACTTGAGAAGTTGATTAGTCAATTCATTTGACTATTCTGAAATCCACTGAGACCTAACTTTTAATTTGTTTGTCAAATTAATATGACCCCAAGAGGAAAAATGTTCTTAATAACCATATGAACAACTTTCCTGTTCATCAAAAATTGATTTGAATCTTGGAAGGTCATCATACATTTCAAAACATTTTAGGTCATTTTGAATGAAACCCTAATTTTGGGTCAACTTCCCAAGGACATAACTCATTCATTTTTTATGATTTTGAGGTGGGATCAAATGCATTGGAAATTTTAAGATGTCTAATTAATTTGTTATGTTTAACAAATATTCATAATCCTAAAAGAAATACATGTGATAATGCAAAACATTATAGGTCACTTTGGACCAAAGTCATTGAAATGTGAAAAAGTCCAACTTCAAGTGCCCATAACTTTCTCATCAAAAATCCAAATGATGCAAAGTTGAGTCCAAATGGATTGTCTTGAAAAGATATACAACTTTGATGTTGAAGGTTTTGTCATTTGAAGCTTGCATCATTGAAACAAAAAGGCTTGAAGTTGGTCCATTTTGGAAAATTTCACATGCACATGTTTTGCACCTTGAACTTTATGACCAATTTTCACTAATTTCCAATTCCAAATGAAGTTTTTTTCAACATAACAATTGATCCTCATGTCAAGACCTTTCCAACCATTACCCACAAGGCCATGTTTTATTTTTGGAAGAGGCATTTTCGAAGAGGAGAAGATTTTGGTGCAATTATGGAAACTTGGTTGAAACTCATTGCACACTCCAATTACCTCACATCTGCACGTCCATTTCAGATCAAAATGACTTAAGCTTGCATTTCCAATAGGATTTGGGCCCTCCATGCGCCTGTACAGGCCCATGCATGGAGGCCCTTATCACTCATGCACACAAAATTCTCATACTTTCCTTTGCCATTTGCTATAAATAAGCATGCTCAGCTCCACTATTCTTCAACCTGAAGGCGCCTGATATGCTGCAAAATTGAATCCATAACCTCACATAAAGGAATTTCTCTCTTTCATTTCAAAATTTCAGATCTAATTTTCAACTTCATTGGTTGATTATTAGACTTAAAATTCCTTGGCCTTGCTTCATCTTCACCTCAAGAGTAAACTGCAATCAATAATTGAGAAGAATCGTGCTTCACAGATCCATATTTCCAAGGTTAATACACAAACTTTTCTTCTTCGAAACTCACTGATTATTGCTTGTTTCTTGTGTTTATTGGCTTGGCTGAAGTCCTCTCATCAGAGGCATTTGAATTGTGCTTTTAATTTTGCAAAATCATCAAGTTCAGTTTGAACTCCATTATTTTCCTCTTCTGATTTCTCTTCCTATGGGGATCTAGAAGGAAAACCAATGGTATATGGGTGATGTACATCACCCCAGCTTTCCAATGATATGAGGATCACTTCATTTGGTTAAGATTTTTTGTCTGCAACTTTGGCCGGAAAATACAAGCTCGCCGGAGAAGACGGTGGTGTACACCACCGTCTATTTGCCAGATCAAATGTGAGCCGTGTGATGTGTTTTCCAGATTTAATCTCGTCCTTCCTTTGTTATGACTTTATTAAATGCAAGGTGTTTCTCATTGACTTGGACTCATGGTGAGCGCGCGCCTGTGGACCATTAGATGTGCTAGGTCAATTAATGAGATTCCATCCAACGCACGTGGTTTTTTCTATTTTCTGATTTAATCCATTTTATTTCTTTTATTTCATTTTATTTCAAAAAATCATAACTCTTTCATTTTAATTCCAAAAAATATGGGACCAATTGCATTATTTCCCTTTTAACTCCTAGTTTCTAAAAATGATTTTTAATATTTTTTATTTTATCATTTGATATTTTTTGTGAATTTTCTCTTTTCTGGTTATTTTTAATTCATTTTAAATAGTTTCCAATATTCAAAAAAATACAAAAAAAAATTCTTAACCTCTTTGAATGATGATGGATCTATGAAAAATATTCTCATCAATTTATTAATTGATTTGAGATTTATTTGAGATTTTAGTTCAATTAGGTTATTTTTTATTCATTTTTAATTGATTAAAAATAGTTTCTGGTTTCTAAAAATGCTGAAATTTTTTGTCAAACTTTGTTTGACCTTCTTGAACTTAGGATGATCCATTTGGACTTTTCAAAGTTGATTTGAAATGGATTTGATGATTGACCTTTAATTGTTTATTTTAATTCAAGTATTATTTTAATTTTGAAAAATACCAAAAATATTTTATTTGTTTCTTGACTTCTAAGTTTCATTTTGCTTTTGTTTGCTATTGTTTGACCTTGATTCCATCTATCTTTGGTCAATGTACTTTGATTACTTCATTTGAATTTCCATTAACGTACATTCTTATTCATCTTCTTCTTCATCTTTTTTTTTCTTTTTGATCAATGAGTTAAAGATTGATGGTTAGCCTTGATATATGGGATGTTTAACCTTCCTTGATTCAAATCTAATTCATCTTGATCCAAAGATCAAGTGAATGGCTTTGCATTAAGGATAGGTTGCTCCTAAATCAAGCAAAAAACCTAAATCAATACAAGATCATTCTCATTTTCTTTTGGCATGGCAAGTTGTGGGAGCTTGGCTCACTAGTCAAGGTCTCTAACTTGTGTTTGTTGCCTATATTTTTATTGACCTGCCTCAGATAGGTGTGACTACTACATTAGTCCACTTACGATTGCTTAACATAGCGCTAAATTGCCTTATGGCACACTAACTCTAACTATTGACCATTAACTTTTAATTCTTGCACTTTACATTAATGCAAATTTAATATTCTTGTACATATTATTCATTTGCTTTTGCCCTTTGCTCACTTGAGCTCATGTTTATGTTAATGCAATTTGCCTTTTTCTCACTTGAGCACATAATTGTGTATATACTATTGTGCTTGTGTTTTGTTTTGATTGTTGTGAACCAAATGCAAATGGACAAAAGGACTTAGACTTTAGGACATTCCCTATGCAAAATGGAGTCAAAGAGCAACTAGGTCTCATGCCTTTAGAGTGCTATAAATGTAAAAGAGCAACTAGGCCTCATGCCTTTAGAATGCTTAATGTTGAAGACTTTGAAAGGACCTAATCTCTAAACTCACTCTTGTCCATTCTTTGTTTGCATTGTGGAACTGTTTGATGTGTGTGTTCTTGTGCTAGGGATTCCAATTTGAGCCTAATTTAAGAACCATTGTCATGAGCATCCAAAGTGAGAGATACAAAAGCCATTGGAAGATTCCTAGGAGCTTTGTTTGATTGTGTGCTTGATTGCTTGAGTATTTACTTATTTGCTTGCTTATTTCAAAGGATGGGAGCTACTTGGATCATCACTATGATCTCAAGAAGGGAACTCCAATTGTGGTCTTGCTTCTCTTCCTTCATCTTTGTATGTTTAGGACCTTAGCCATTCTTCTTCTTCTTCCCTCCACTCTAACCCAAGCCAAAACTTTTGTGCAAACATTAACATTTGTTTTCAACATTAGAAACCTCAACATTATGCTTTTGATTTTCAAACTTTCTTTTCGTAACACTAATTTTGAATTGAATCCTAAGTCAACTTTGACCATATTTTGTAAATACTTTTCATTGGTAAATACAACTCACTCAATTGTTTTTTGTGGTTTCAAAGGCCACTTTTTGCCAAAGCTTTTTCATAACCCTTAGTTATTAGGTTTGAGTTATCCTTGAGGTTTATATAATACTCACCTATATCCTTAGTGATGGACAATGAGTCTTCCATGCTTATTATAGGGTTAACCCCTCACTAGCATGTTGAAGCTATCCTCACATGGTGGATTTGTGGTTTTAGGTTGAGTTTTCTCCCTTGGATAACAAAAGACCTTAAGGCTTTTGGACCAATCAATTCACCAACTTGTTTTGAGATTTTTACCCCGAACTACGAGGTTTTGATCCTAATCTTTTTTAAGATGGTATGCAGGCAGTGGGTTTATCCATTCAAACACAAAATTGTAAATAATTTGTACATTCTTCTCTCATCTCCCCAATCATGTTTGCACAAATAATTTTTCACAAATACCAACCTACCTTACAACAAATTGTGAAAAGGGCTCCCTAGGAGTACCTAGGATGTTTTGGGTGCTTAAAACCTTCCCATTGCCTAACCAACCCCCTTACCCCGATCTCTGACATTTTTATTAGTTTTTGACTTGATAAAACTTCTTGGTTTTTGTTCGCTTTCTAACCTTTCCTTTGGATAAATAGAAGTGCGGTGGCGACTCGAATTGTAAGATTTACTTTTGATTTAATCAATAAATCTAAAGGTAACGAATACCCCGCTACAGAAAAGTGGCGACTCTGCTGGGGACATTTGCCTAATGGGTTTTGCCTACTTTTCACATTTGTTGTATTGTATTGTGTATATTATTTTGTGACATATTTTTGTGCAATTTGGGATTACTGTATTGTTTGTAATGTATGAGTTGCTTGATATATTAATTGCTTGTATGCTTGGTGATCTTTGTGAGATGAGTTCTATACCCGAACTCAAGTGCACTTAGGATAGGAGACTGGCATAGTCTTATCAACTTGTGTGGAGTTATTCCTTAGCAAGTTGACTTGCAAGCCCATTCACTTGGTGGAGGTTATGTTGGGATCAATAATGTCACACGAGTAGTCGTGGTTAGGCATTACTCTTTCCAATATAGACCTTAGAAGCCAAGGAGCTTAGTTTACCAAGCCCATCTTGGCCTATTTTTAGGACGTAGTGCGAAGGTCGTTCAAGTGTAAGATTTGATACGATTGTTACGCGATACTACACTCATAAGAGTCTCTCTTGAGAATATTTTTGGAATACGAGTAGTCGTGTATCCGATAATATCCGAAAGATGGGATGATGACTATGGGAACCTCTTGTAGAACATGATTGGCAGGTTTAACCCTAGTACACTCCCTTTGGGTGGTTCTTAACCGAGACTCCATGCTCGTGACTTGCAACAAACCCTTGATTCATGGTCAATCCGTTCTTGTGTATCCTTAATATCAATGAAATTTGGGTGTTGATAAGGTGCAAACCAGAATCCACCAAAATGGATGATTGATATTAAGGATGACTTGATCCATCCCATGACCTTTGTGTGGTGTGCTTTACTTGATCCTTGAGTGTGATTGTTGCATCCATGCATTCATGCATCCATATACATCCATATCATCAACAATGAGAAAATTTTCAAGGAATTTAAGAGGTCTATTTTCAAATTTTCATACATGGATAGACAAAGAAGGAACACAAATAAGTACAGTTCCAAACAACCCGACTTGAAAGAGTTAAGGAGTTTGACATCCTATGTATTAGATCCCTTGGAGTTCAAGGCTCGTCATGGGAGGCTTCTGTCTATTCTTGCTACTCAGGTGGATGAAGGTCTAATAAGTGTGTTGGTGCAGTTCTATGATCCCTTGTACCATTGCTTCATATTTCCGGATTTCCAGCTTTTGCCTACGCTTGAGGAGTATGCCTATCTTGTGGGTATACCTATTCTAGATCAGTTACCGTTTAGTGGCTTAGAGAGGGCTCCTACTTCTCAAGAGATTGCTGATCTGTTGCATATAGATGAATCTCAGGTTGGTGCTCATATGACTACCAAAGGTGGAATTCAAGGTCTCCCTTCTGAGTTCCTCATTGCTCAAGCTACTTTGTATGGGAAGGCCATGAGTGAGGACGCCTTTGAGGCCATATTTGTACTTCTCATCTATGGGCTAGTGTTATTCCCCAACATCGACAACTTTGTGGATGTGAATGCCATTAGGATTTTCTCTACTCTTAATCCCGTTCCGACTTTGTTGGGTGACACTTATTTCTGTTTGCATATGAGGAATGCAAAGGGTGGTGGTACCATTGTGTGTTGTTTGCCTCTTTTGTACAAGTGGTTTATTTCGGACTTGCCACAGACGGTCGCCTTCAAGGAGAACAAAGGATGTCTACGGTGGTCCACGAGGATTATGTCTCTCACTAATGATGATATCTTTTGGTATAACCGTGTATGTGATGGTGTGAAGATTATTGACTCTTGTGGTGAATTCTCCAATGTACCTCTTCTTGGTACATGTGGTGGAATTAACTACAACCCTATCTTGGCACGTCGTCAGCTTGGGTTCCCCTTAAAGAATAAACCTAATAACATTTTGTTAGAAGGTGTGTTCTTTCAAGAGGGTAAAGATCCCCAAGGCTTGAAGGGAAGGATGGTCCGTGCTTGGCGTAAGATTCATAGGAATGGAAGGAAAGAGCTTGGTCCGAAGAACTGTATTGCTTTGGAACCCTATACCTCGTGGGTGAGGAGGAGAGCTTCTGAGTACCTTATGCCTTATGAATATCTGAGACCTACACCTTTGGTTATTGCTGGGCCTTCAACCCTCCCTGACCAAGGAGTAGAGGAGTTGAGAGACGAAGACTGTTCACGTGCTTGGATCCGTGAGCGTGAGGAACTACTTCAGCAGCTTAGAGATAAGGATGCATTGATAGAGTTTCTTGAGTACCTCAGGTTATCGACGAGCCTGATGATGTGGTGACTTCTCTTCTTCCTCAGTCTTCCAAGTTTTGGAAGAGGAAGTACGATCGACTCGCCAAAGAGAAGGCAGATATGGAGGCAGCCTATGAGAAAGAGGTGAAGAGACTTCGTGCATCTTATCTTCCGGTCTTGAGAGCTTTGGATGATTGTTTCTAGGGTTCCATAGGATGTTCGTTTTCCTTCTCTCTTGTATTGTATTTGGTTACCAAGATTGTACTTCTTTGGTGTAAAAATATTTTCCAGATATTATTGATATAATATTTCCATATATGTCTAAATGATTGATATTTCCAAATATTTGCAAATGGAACTCTAAAGTTCCTCTAATTAAAAAAATAAATCATATGCAAAAGCATTGCATGCATCATGTGCATAAGCAGGTTTTGCTCCAGGCTTCTTGTTCAGTGATCTAACTCTGTGTTCTTCATTTATTTCCAAGACAACCTGACTCACTGGTACTACACCAGAGCCAACTCTTCAAGATTGATGGATCACTTAGAGCAAGAGAACAGAGAGTTGAAGGAAGAAGTGGCCATATTGAGTTCCCTGATGGAGTCTTTCATGGTCGCCCAAAGCCAGTCGTCTCCAACGCCTTCAACACCTCCCCAGAGGACAGTCATTTCTGAGATTTCCTCTTTAATAGTGCCTGCAGCCAGTGCCCATTTCGCGCCAACTGCTATGCCAGCCGGGTTTCCCTTGGGGATGCCCGCGAATTTTGTTCCTGAGGGTCTCTCCCCAACATTTGCTTCTATGTTGGCATCTATCTCGGTCCTTGCTGTGCCACCTCCGGTCGTGCATACTATGCCAAGAGTAGACGACACCATTTATCACTCTGAGCCATCTGAGGGCCCAGACGTGTATGAAAATATGGATGCTATGAATGATCAGTTCCTTGATCTTCGCAAGGAACTCAAAACTCTCAGAGGGAAAGACCTCTTTGGCAAGTCTGCTGCTCAGCTCTGCCTGGTTCCAAATGTCAAGATCCCTGTAAAATTCAAAGTACCTAACTTTGAAAAATACAAGGGAAACACTTGCCCTCTCAGCAACTTGGTTATGTATGCAAGAAAGATGTCGACTCAGACCGATAATGATCAGCTCATCATTCATTATTTCTAGGACAGCATGTCCGGTGCCGCCCTGAGATGGTACATGGGTTTGGACAGCACGAACATTCGATCCTTCAATGATCCTTCAACATCCAATAGACAAGAATGTCATATAGAAACCCAAATTTCCCTTGGACTTTAGAATCAAGCAATATCAATACCCAAATGGCAAGATGAAGAGCAAGGAATCAAATAAAGATAGTCACATCCAAGCTTAGCAACTACATGATCTTCTTCATAATCTCCCATGTATCAGATGAACTCAAAGATAGGCACTGGGCACAGGTTCAAAGTAACAGCTTCAATAAGACCATGTAGCAGATGAACTCAAATGGGTCTTCAATACTTGCTTTAGATGAAGTTTCAATTCACAAGCACTTGGTTTCATGAAAGTTGGCATTGGCAAAGTCCTTTTGCATAGGGAGTGTTTCCTAATTCTAAGTTCAATGTCTCAGATCCAATCTAACAGTTCACACAAATGTCTTTTAGGGTTTTTGTTGTTATTATGTACATTAAGGTCAAAAGACCACAAGCACAAGCAAGTATATACAATCACAATATAATCACAAGATAAGGCTCAAATGAGAAAAGTGAAAATGGCATTAAGATAAACAAGTTAAATGGTATGAATAATGGCAAATGAATAAAGACTTAAAAATTAAAGTGCATAAAAGTAAATGGCTTGAAATTAAATGTTAGTTGTTAGTTGATTAGAAGTTAGTATTGCTTTTGCTTTTGTTTTGTTTAAGTCATTCTTTGGAAAATACTCAACCCATTATTCACAAGCATGGATCCTTGAACCAAGACATCTTCCAAAGGAAGGAAAAAAGGCCAAGTTTCCACACAATACCATAAAAGAGGGGAGACTTACAATCTCACTTACTAGAATGATATGCCTTTTGTGTCAAAAATTTAGCGCTATGTTAAGCAATCGTAACTGGACTTATGTAAAAGTCATAACTATTTGAGACCGGGCAATAGAATTTTTAGTGGTAATGCATGTTAGAGATGTGGTATTATGAACCATACTCCTAAAAGATACCACACTTAAAAGAATATGCAAAAGGGGTGGACCTAATCTCATCCACACTTATGTTGATTTTGCAATCAACTAGCCTTAGGATATAGAGACATCATAGGTCCATGAAATTAATGAGAAGAGAATGGGATTGAGATGAAGAGGGGGGGAGGGGGGATGGAATCCACACAAATTGGTCAAAGGATGACTTTTATGAAATTAAAATCATTCATTCATTTTGGGAGATGAAATGTACATTTCACTAATCCCCTAAATCCAATGATTTTAACTCAACAAAGTCAAATCAACCTTAACCAAGGCCCAACAATACAAGTCAATATCAAAAGCTCAACTCAATTTATTTTGCAATTAAACAATTAAAATCAATTAAAATATGCATTAAATTAAATTATGGTTGGTCAAAATTCTAAAACCTCATCAAACACCAAATGAATGGGCATGGAATTTATCATAGGTCAAACAAGGTCAAAGGACCTTGGAGAAAAAATTTCATTAATTTTGGAAGCTTAAAACTATTTTTAAACAATTAAAAATAATCACAAAAATAATTGAATCATGAAAAATATTAATAATGATCCAGAAAATAATTTTAATTCAGAAAATAAAAGAGGAATTTATTTAAAAAAATTTGGTGAACTCTGATGTTTTCTGGATCAATATTAAAATTAATATGAATTAATGAGAATAAACCCAATAAAATGAAAATCAGAAAATAGCAAAAAACATGGACCACTTGATCTCCCTCATTAATTGAGGTGGGAGACCAAGTGGCTCCTAGCGCGCGTTCCACAATAGATTTTAGTCAATGCGCAGTAGGAAAGGTAATTAGAACTTAAGCGTGAGATTAGAACATTTAAAAGGATCCTATGGCTCAGATGAATGCCAACACATCACCAGAGCCAAAACTTCGGTCTCCTTTTCCAGTGAGCCTCACTGGACTAGTTCACTATCAACCATCACCAAAATAAAAAAGGACATGAATTTAAAGTAAAAATGGTCAGGAGCTCGAATCTGGCCTCAATTCCATCTAACTCCAAGTATATTAAAGATACAGGGAGTTGAAGTTTGAGGATCATGATCCGAGTTGCTTCGATTTGACTTCAAAGCAACTCAATCTTGTTGCCTACATAGGTAGGACTTTAGACAAACAAAAATCAAGAAGAATTATGGACAATTGAGTGAGAATTAAAGAGATGAAAAATTCTGAAAATTACCTTCAATGCAGGTATGTATGAACACAATCTTGCTTCCAATTGCTCTTGATCTTGCTCTGGACACTGAATGAAATGGAACTGAATCAACAAAAGGCACAGGACTCTTGGAGATTTGAATCTCAAAATAGTGGAGATTCAAACTCAATTTCCAATGGAAATTCTCAAGGTTATCCTTTGAATGAGAGGGTTTGGAGCAAGGGATTCAAAGCTGGAGTGCAAGATCCTTAATTCTAAGCTTGAAGGGATCTATTTATAGGCCAAATGATTATTATTTGCACACTTGAAATTAAGTTCCAAAAATAGAAATGTACATTGCATGGATGCATGGGCGTGTGATAGGCCCATGTAATCATCTCTTCAGGTCCAAAAATGAGTACAAAACATTGTTGAAGTCACATTGGTAAGCCATGCAATTGTGGATGAGGAATGCAAATTCAATTATGCCAAATGGTGATCCAAGTTCAAGCCATGCGCAAGCCACTCATACTTTGTCCAAATGGGATAAAATTATACTTTTTGGAAAGGTTAGATCAAGAGAAACAACTTTCATGTTAAACACGTTTTCATTTGACGCTTGGATCATGATGAATTTTGAGGTGGAAGTTGGGAAAATCAAACATGTCAAAAAAAATTCTAAGTGTCAAGCCATATGTTCACTTATTCCACCTTGGCTAACTTTTTATATGAGCTTCAAATGAGAAACATTCCTTCATCAAAGTTGTAGCTCTATCAAATTAATTCAAAATGGTTACAAATTTGACCTCATTTGGATTTAGCATGAAGGAGGTATGCATTTTTGAAGTTGAGGAAAATCACTTGTTCAATGGCATTGGTCCAAAATGACCTATAATGTCTCCTCATATCACATGCATATAAAATCTGAATTTGCTCTTACTTAAAACATAAACGTTTAAGTAGACATCTTGAATTTGATTGTGAAACGTGAATAGCTTTCATATCATAAAAATTGAGCAAGTTATGGCCTTGGGAAGTTGACCTCTCAATTAGGGTTTAGACAAAATGACCTATACTCTTTCACCATAAGAAATGACTTTCCAAGCAAAACTAGCTCTTGTCCTAAAAATGAAAGTTGTTTGAAATTCCATTTAGAGTAAAATTTATCTTGGAATAATTTTAATATGATAGAAATTTTAGGAGATAGGGTCTAGGGAACCCTAGTTTTGATCAGATGAATTCCTCTAGTCAACCACCATGAACCAACTTGCTAGATTGATATTTTCTTGACTTTTGGGACTAATGGAGGATCATATATGGATAAGATGATGTATTATTAAGTATCCCTTGAAATATTTGATCAATTGTTGAAGAAACTTGTTGAAGAAGTTACATAAGATACCTAGATGAATCAGGGTTTCCAAGGCAAACCAACTCCAAACTCTTGATGATTTCTTGATCAAAATATTATGTGAAGATAATGCGGATATACATATGACACTTAGAGCCAATATAAACCATTTTTTGATTGAACTCCTTTCATTGAGGGTCTTAAACCTTAGATATGAGCTTGATAGATCAAAGGTGAGCATGTGCCCTACCTACAAAAGAGTTAGATTATACAAAGACAGATTTTTGGTATTTTGGTTAGTAAATATGATAAAAATACAACATATGATACACTCAAATGGTGCTTGGTGATCTCTCCCAATACAAACCAATGAATGAGGGGTAAGGAGGATGCCAAGATGTGATCCCCATGCTAATGCATATGATGAGATAGCATGAGGGATCTTAGGGTCAAAATTAGGGTCTTACAGCTACCCATATTTAAGGATGTTCTAGATGAGGAGATGAAGGTTAAAATCTTCGCGTCGACTTAGTAGAATGGGCTTAAATAACAACATATAGAAATAAGTTTTGGTCCCTAAGAGACCTCATGATGCATATGATATTATATGTTGAAATAATCTTTATGGGGAAATGTTGCCACAAAGGAAAAGAATCTAGAGAGACCGAAAGTCCACAGGAGTGTAATGCATTACATAAGGATAACTCAATGGGGAGACAGAGACTCTGGGGAAAAAGGGTTGTGTGTAGGCCAGGCTACGACTTAAAACAATTGGGGGACTAAAGGGATTCCATGAAAATAAATCAATGGAACGACTCAACCGGGGAACTAGAGGAACATCTGCGGGTAGATCGGAACAAAGCTGAAATACTCGAACCAAACAGGAAACAATGATTTCACTAAGGACGTGCACACTCAAACTCAATTGGGGAAGAAAAGATATTCAACACAATTGGAAAAGAAATATATTATCCATTACCAGTTACTAGGTAAGGGAATAACAAGGTCCGGCAGGGAGGATATCTATTACTGGTTAGGGTAAACATATCAAGGATGACTCGCTGAGGGCAACCAGGAGGTGAATTCATTATCGGTGACTGGATAAGAATAAACTGCTGGGAAAAGCCAAAAATAGGATTTACAACTACAACCTACTGGGCAGAAGACCAAAGAGAGAGAATATTCGTCACTGGTTAAAGTGAACATATCAAGGATAGACTCAAAGGAAAGACAATCCATCATCGGTTAGGATGAACATATCAAGGATAGACTTGCTTGGGGAATTTAGGAAGGGTATCCGTCATCGGTTAGGATGAACATATCAAGGATAAACCACCTGAAAAAGTGGGGATTCCATCTATCGAATGCTGGATAGAACACCGAAGAGAGAATATCTGTCATCGGTTAGGATGAACATATCAAGGATAGACTCAGAGAGGAGAAATAGGAATTACATCTATCAGTTACTGGATAGAATACCAACAAGAAAATGTTTGTCACCGGTTAGGATGAACATATCAAGGATAAACTCTGCAAAGGGGAAAAAGAAGGATTTACAACTACCGATTACTGGGTAGAAGACCGCAAAGAGATGGAAATCCGTCACCAGTTAGGATGAACATATCAAGGATTAGCTCTCTAGGGAACAAAATAGGGATTACAACTACCGATTACTGGGTAGAATACCAAAAGAAGAGAATATTCGTCACCGGTTAGGATGAACATATCAAGGATAGACTCAAAAAAGGGAAGAAAATATATGTCATTGGTTAGGATGAACATATCAAGGATATACTTCCTGGGAGACGTGGAAACGAATCCGCTGGGGAAACAAGGTTACCTTTGCAGGGTATTGGGCTAAAAGTGACAAACATGAGAAGAAGATTACCAGTTACTAGGTAATAGGCTCTCAGGGGACCAAAAGCATCTATCTAGGTAAGATCTAGAAATAAAAGGTCAATCAAAGGACTCAACCCAATGAGGATATAACTCAAGGGGAGTGGTTCCATCCAGATAATCAACTAGGGAGGAAGCTGAAATAATGACCATCCACGAGGAAATAACTCAGTGGGGAAAGATAAAGGTTAAAGTATTCCTACTTAATGGGCTGACACTCTACAATTGAAAGAGGATAGACAAACCAAATTTGCATGGGGAAAAAGTATATTGCCATAGCAGAGGATCAAAATGAACAATGAATCACAAAGTACAATAATGCAATAATGAAATTATATGAATGTATATGGATATGTATATGTATATATGATGATTATTCTGATAAAACGATCACAAAGGATACATATGTCACTGATTTGAATCATCGATACAACCATTAGCCAATCCTCATAGGAGGGAAACAACTGCTAGAGAGAAATGAACAAACGTCTCAAAGGTTTAATCATGGCTGGGTAAAGCACATGGAGATGATCTGCTGAGGAAAGTGCTACAAACTCTACGGGGAATTTTAGGTAAACACCATATCAAATAGGAGACATCCCTGCAGGGGATTAACACAATAGCTGCTCAAAATCAGGAGTAACTCTGACGATTTACGGAGAAACAAAATCCTGCCGAAGCTGTGCAAATTTCCGAAATAACACGCCTACAACTCAAGGGAGGCCAACAAACTAGGATGGGGAAACCAACAGAACTCGGTTATTGAAATGCTTCCGGGGATGAAATAGGGGTCACGCCCACTGCTTAGGGAGAACCAATATTGCTCCGCATTTAGGGCTTACCGCTCTTCAAATCGTTGTTGATATTCTTTTAAATGATATTGATTGCTTAAAATAATTGCTTTTATATATTTAAGAAAACATGATTTTTATTTTTAAAATTTAATTTCAAAAATGATCATAATAAAATTTAAATCTATTTGGCTGAATTAAACAAGAGTAGAGACAATTGGATAAAAAGCTCAACTTTATTTAATGGGATGGTAGTCTGAAAATGACAAGACTCCATAGATCTTTACAAAAGTAGAAAAATGGTAATTTACATGGAAAAGGGCTACATTGAATACAATGATCACTAATCCTTCT
Source organism: Lathyrus oleraceus (assembly GCF_024323335.1). Taxonomy (NCBI): domain Eukaryota; kingdom Viridiplantae; phylum Streptophyta; class Magnoliopsida; order Fabales; family Fabaceae; genus Lathyrus; species Lathyrus oleraceus. The sequence continues at coordinate 187,142,152 of NC_066580.1, read as the reverse complement.
ACCTACTTTCCTTTCCACTATGCTCTTGGCGACGGTTGGAGATGATGAATCAGAATTGACCGACTTGACCAAGAATGTCTTAAAACCTTAAGATCAGCAGGATGCAATTACTTGCCATAATCCCTAATTTTTTGATAAATTTCCCAGAGGTGGGGTACTCAATTTATCGGGATAGTTATTTCTGTTTGATGTCTCTAATTTTTGCCTGGATCACCCTTTCAGGCTTCAGTCCACCGAGACGCTCATTTTTGCCTAAGCCTCCCTTTCAAGTTTTCAACTTAGTGAGTTGTTCTTTTCTTTTTTAGGAGAAGTATTTCTTGACTGCATTTGCGTTCACAAGACGAGTGAATTCTTCACCATCCATAATTATAAGAATCCAAGCATCGCCTGAAAAGGCTCTCTTAACAACATATAGGCCTTCATAATTAGGAGTTCATTTTCCCCTAGAATCTGGCTTGAAAGATAGAATCTTCTTGAGCACATGGTCACCTTCTTTGAACACACGAGGTCTGACCTTCTTATCAAAAGCTTTCTTCATCCTTTGTTGATATAACTGACCATGACACATGGTCGTCAACCTCTTCTCTTCAATCAAATTCAGTTGGTCATACCTGGTCTGACACCATTCAGCCTCAGTCAACTTGGTTTCCATCAAGACACGCAATGATGGGATCTCAACCTCTACTGGGAGCAAAACTTCCATGCCATAAACAAGTGAGAAAGGGGTTTCCCCTGTTGAAGTCCGGATGGAAGTATGATACCCATTTAAAGAAAATGGGAGCATCTCATACCAATCCTTGTACGTCAAAACCATCTTCTGAATAATCTTTTTGTTGTTCTTGTTTGCAGCTTCAACAACCCCATTCATCTTAGGTCTGTAGGGAGAAGAATTATGATGTGCAATCTTGAAGTCTTTGCAACGAGCTTCCACCATATTATTGTTCAAGTTCGATCCATTATCAGTAACGATCTTACTTGGCACACCATACCAGCATATAATCTGATTCTTGATAAACCTTAAAATAACTTGCTTGGTTACATTGCATACGATGCCGCTTCAACCCACTTTGTGAAGTAGTCAATAGGCACCAAAGAGAAATAATGTACATTGGAAGCTTTAGGCTCAATCATACCAATCATAGCAATTCCCCATATGGAGAAGGGCCATGGGAAGGAAATGACGTTTAATAGTGTCGGAGGAATGTGAACCTTATCTGCATAAATTTGACACTTGTGGCATTTCTTCACAAACTTGCAACAATCAGATTCCATTATCAGTCAATAGTAACTTGCTCGCAACATCTTCTTTGCCATAACATATCCATTGGAATGAGTACCAAAGGAACCTTCATGGACTTTAGTAATCAATAGGTCTGCTTCGTGTCTATCCACACATCTGAGCAGAACCATATCGAATTTTCTCTTGTACAATACATCACCATTCAGGTAGAAATTATCGACTAATCTTCTCAAAGTCTTCTTATCTTTCAAAGATTCCCCAGGCGGGTAAATATGACTTTGGAGGAAACACTTGATATCAAAATACCACGGCTTTTCATTTTTGGCTTCTCCAACAGCAAACACATGAGTTGGCCTATCAAGACACATCACAGTCAAATTAGGAACTTCATTCCAATACTTCACCATAATAATTGAAGCTAGTGTTGCAAGAGCATCTGCCATCCGGTTTTCATCTCGAGGGATATCATGAAACTCAACCTTTGTAAAGAAAGTTGAAATCCTCCTTGCATAATCTCTATATGGTATTAAACCGAGTTGATTCGTCTCTCATTCCCCTTTGATTTGATTCACAACCAAAGTTGAATATCTATAGACGTCCAAATACTTGATTCTGAGATCAATGGCCTCTTCAAGCCCCATAATGCAAGCTTCATACTCAGCCATATTTTTTGTACACTTGAAAGTCAATCTAGATGTAAATGGAAAATGTGTGCCTTAAGGAGTAATGATTACTGCCCCAATGCCATTACCATATTGATTAACAGCTCCATCAAATACTATGCCCCAACAGGAACCGGGTTCCGGCCCTTTTTCAAGCAATGGTTCATCATTGTCTTTCATTTTCAAGTACAAAATCTCTTCATCAGGAAAATCATACTGCACTAACTGATAATATTCAATTGGTTGGTGGGACAAATTGTCAGCCAAGACACTACCTTTGATTGCTTTCTGAGATTGGTATTCGATATCATACTCGGATAACAACATCTGACAACGGGAAATCCTCCCAGTTAGAGCATGCTTCTCAAAAATGTACTTGATTGGATCCATTTTGGATATCAACCAAGTGGTATGATTCAACATATACCGGCGTAGATGCTTAGCAGCCCAAGCCAAAGCGCAACAAGTCTTCTTAAGCATAGAATATCGAGTCTCACAATCGGTGAAATTCTTACTGAGGTAGTAAATAACATATTCTTTCTTTCCAGTCTCATCTTGCTGACCAAGAACACAACCCATACTCTCATCAAGCACAATCAAATACATGATCAACGGTCTTCCTTCAACAGGCGGAGACAGAATCGGAGGCTCAAGCAGATACTCTTTGATACTATCAAAAGCTTTCTGGCAGTCTTCGGTCCAATCACAAGAATGATCTTTCCGAAGAAGCTTGAATATAGGCATACATGTGGCAGTCATATGCGAAATGAATCTTGAGATATAATTCAAGCGGCCGAGAAAACCTTTAACTTGCTTCTCAGTTTTGGGCGCATGCATCTCTTGTATTGCTTTGACCTTGACGGGATCAACTTCAATACCCTTCTCGCTGACAATAAAGCCCATCAACTTACCAGAACGAACACCAAAAGTATACTTATTAGGATTCAAGTGGAGTTTATATTTTCTCAAATGCTGGAATAGCTTCAACAAATGCTCAACATGTTCCTCTTCATCAATGGATTTGGCAATCATATCCTCAACACAGACTTCGATCTCTTTATGCATCATATCATGAAAAAGAGTAGTCATTGCCCTTTGGTAAGTTGCACCAGCATTCTTTAGACCAAAAGGCATCACTTTATAACAGAATGTTCCCCATGGTGTAATGAATGTGGTCTTCTCCATATCCTCGGGTGCCATCTTAATCTGATTATATCTGGAAAATCCGTCCATAAACGAAAAGACTTTGAATTTAGTTGTATTGTCTATCAACATGTCAATGTGTGGTAGAGGGAAATCATATTTCGGACTTACTTTATTCAAATCTCTATAATCAACACACATGCGGACTTTTCCATTTTTTTTCGGAACAGGCACAATATTCGCCACCCACTGCGGATACTCAACGATAACAAGGAAACCAGCGTCGACCTGCTTCTGCACTTCTTCTTTGATCTTTACTGTCATATCAAGATGAGTCCTCCTCAATTTTTGCTTGAGTGGCGGGCATTCTGGCTTCAACGGCAATTTATGCTCCACAATCTCAGAATCCAAACAAGGCATGTCTTGATAGGACCAGGAACCACATCTGAATACTTTAGGAGAAGATCAATCAACCCCTTCTTCACTTCTGGACACAATCGATACCCAATCTTGACTTCCTTCAAATCATCCTCAGAACCCAAGTTGAATAACTCAATCTGCTCTTCGAACAACTAAATGGATTTTTCCTCGTGCTTTAGTAGACGAGACATTTCATCAGATACTTCTTCATCACTTCCTTCCTCGGCTTCAAACACAGGGAATTCAAAATTTGGCGAAGGAGTAGGATCATTGTATTCAATGGGTTTAGAAACCAACCTGCATAAAGATTTGATATTTTGATATTAGAGAAGTGATTTGGTGACCAAATATTATGCAGATGGACAATTATATTTATTTATTCATGTTTTTTGTGATTACCATTTTCAGAAAAAGCAAAAAGTAAAAATAAAACATCATAGATGTGGATGAATAGAATTGGATTTTATTAATGATCAAATTTGAAAATGACAACAACTTTTACTTCTCCCTTAGCCATAGGAGAAGGATTTTCAAAAATAATAAAAGCAATTACTTAGAACGATGCATAATAATAGGAACATCAACAACAGTCCAATTGTTGCAAGCTTTTCCATGCGTCACAAAATTGGTGCAGTCTTCATCTTCATCACCCTCGATCACGGCAGCTAAGTTTTATTCATTACCATGAATGAACCCTCCACTACGGAAATTGGGTTGCACATCCTCAGCTCTAAACTCAAACGAACCTCGTTAGAATCCCAAATCGGTTATACTCTTGTTCTCGGTGACCTGTACCATCCGGGACCACTGATCAAAAATATTGTCTTCAATAATCTTCTGAGCATCTTTGAAGGAGGACATGGGTTCCCCAACTCTATTTTCCTCAACAATAGATAGATCTTGGAATGGAGTTTCAACCTCATCCTCGGCTTCTACATAAGAAAAAGACACAGGTGGCTTACCACCAAAGCCTTCTCCTCACCGATGATAACAAGCTTTCCATTCTTGACAAACTTCAACTTCTGATGTAACGTTGACGTAACGACTCCTGCCTCATGTATCCATCACCTTTCTAACAAGTAGCTATAGGCCGAGTGGATATCCATTTCTTAGAACGTAATTTGGAAATCACTTGGACCTATCTTCACAGGAAGGTCCACCTCACGAATCACAGTTTTACGAGAACCGTCAAATGCTTTGATGATCTTACCACTATATCTCATTGGAGCTCCTTGATATGACAATCTGGAAAGATTTGATTTGGGAAGAACATTCATTAAAGAACCGATATCAACTAATACGTTCGATAGAGCATCCTCCTTATAGTTCATTGAAATGTGCAACACTAGATTGTGATTTTTACCTTCATCGGGAAGTTCCTCATCACAAAAGCTCAAGTTGTTACAAGAGGTGATGTTAGCCACAATATGATCAAACTGGTCAACCATTACATCGTGCTCTACATATGCTTGCTCCGACACCTTTTGCAATGCCTCTCTGTGTGCTTCAGAGTTCATAAGCAGAGACATCACTGAAATTTTGGAGGGAGTTTGGAGCAACTGCTCCACCACATTAAATTCACTCTTCTTAATCAACCGAAGTACCTCATCATCATCATTAGGCTTCAAACCGCTGGATTCACCAGACTAAAACTTTAAAGCGCTAACTAGATCAACTGCAGGCACTTCAACTTTCTTACTGACATACACGTCTGCTACATTCTTTGGGAACACCGACCCAAAAACATGACCACTACGGGTCACCTTCGTAACATCAGCAATGCTCAAAACAGAATTGGTTGTAGGAAAAGGAACCTCTTGACCATTCTCTAACATAGTAACATTATACTGGTACGGGACAGCTCTATCGGATGCATACGGGACTGGACCCGCTAACCATATTACCAACTGCGATACCGATCTGTTGATACTGTTACTGCTGCTGCTGTCAAATTAAATTACCACTCTTTCTGGAGTCTTGAACACGGGAACTATAACATTCACATCGTCACCCAAATGATGGGACTGAAGAATCTGGATCATACCTTCATCCATCAACCTCTGGATGTCTCTTTTCACAACCACATAACCTCGGAGATTAACACTGCAGATTGCACAACCAACATGGTCATGCTCAAAATCACTCACCATACATATATCCTTGTGCATTGTCACCAAGGACCTTCTGATGAAACGAACATCATATACTTTGAACTCCCCAGGACAACCACCTACCATATTGACAGAAGGGTTACCATGAGCAGGTAGTGGGTTAGCTTTGACATTAGGAGCACGGTCCTCAAAGGACACCATCCCACTTTTGACCAACTTCTGGACTTCATACTTCAGGGGGTAACAGTTCTCAATATCATAGCCAGGAGCCCCTTGGTGAAAGCCACAATGAAGCTCTGGCTTGTACCACCATGGAAGTGGTTCAGGAATCTGTGGAGGATTTCTCGGTTGTAAAAGGTTCTTGAGAACCAATGATGGGTACAATTCAGCATAAGACATAGGAATCTGGTCAAAAGAGACCTTCTTCCTCTCGATGTTTTGTTATTGTTGATGATTGTTGATATTGTTGTTGTTGTAGTTGTTTGTTCTTTAAGGTGGTTGTTGTTGACGTTGTTGCTGAACGTGCATTGATTGGATGTTTGAAAATACTGGAATAACAGATGATACTTGATGATGGTGTTGATGGGATTGTGGACTTCTTCTAACATGAGGCCTCTTTTTCCTCCCAATGGATACTGCATTAGTCTCGCCTCCTTTCTTTTTGTAAAACCCATTTCCATACTTCTTGCTAGACGAAATCTCCTCTTTAGACAACCGTCCCTCTCGGACACCTTCTTCTAGTCTCTTCCCCATGTTTACCATTTCTGTAAAATCACAAGGGGCACTGGAAATCATGCGCTCATAGTAAAATGAGCTCAGGGTCTTGAGAAAAATATCGGTCATCTCCTTTTCTTCAGTCCATCGTTGAGCATATTCCTTAAACGTCTCTTTGTCCTTTTGAGACAATGACCCCAATTGGTCCCTATCTGGCACCATATCCATGTTATACTTGTACTACTTCACAAAAGCCTCACCCAAATCATTGAACATGCGGATACTCGCACTATCCAAACCTATGTACCACCTTAGAGCAACACTAGTCAGACTGTCTTGGAAATAATGAATCAATAACTGATCATTATCAGTCTGCGTTGACATCTTTCTAGCATACATGACGAGATGACTGAGTGAACAGGTACTCCTGTTATACTTTTCAATGTCAGGGACTTTGAACTTCATCGGGATCTTAACATTAGGAACCAAGCAAAGTTCCGCAGCACTCTTACCAAACAAACCCTTTCCCCTCACGATCTTCAACTCCTTTCGCAATTCAAGGAATTGGTCTTTCATTTCATCCATCTTTTCATAAAGATCTGGACCCTCAGATGGCTCAGAATGATAGATGGTGTCCTCAACACGAGGCAGAGTGTGAATAACCGGTGGTGGCATAGACATGACCGGGCTAGATGCCGGCATGGAAGCAAAAGTAGGCGCGAAACCCTCAGGCACAAAGTTGGGCGGCATTCCCCATGGGAATCCGGCAGGCATGGAAGGAGCGAAATGAGCGGCAGGCACGGTTGAAGAAACAACCTCTGATATGACCGTCCTCTGAGGAGGAAGAGTTGCAGGCGTTGGAGAAGACTGACTTTGAGCATCTAGGACTGATCCATCATGGCAGTCAAATGGGAAATCTCGTCCTTCAAGTCTCTGTTCTCTTTCTATAGATGTTCCATGATTCGCGGATGATTGGCGCGGGTATTGTATCGATGAGTCAGCTTGGCTGAAGCACAAAAGAAGAACCAATAAGACATCTGGCAAAAGAGAAACCTGTATGCAAATGATGCATGAAATGCAATGCTTGTTTGTTTTTATTTTCAAGGAACATACTATTTTATTTGCAAATATATAATAATAACAATTATAACAATTTGATTGACCATAAAACCTCTTTTATTCATATAATTGGAAGGATTACACTAAGTACAATTTCAGAAACCAAAATACAAAATACAAGAGAAAGGGAAACTAATCATCCTAGGGATCCCTAACAACACTGTCATAAGATCTAGCTGCAGGCGCGTACTTCCTTCGGATGCGTCGGATCTCGGACTCAAAAGAAGTCTTCATTTGAGTCTTCTTGAGGACAAGCTGATTGATAATCTTCTTCCAAGTAACAGAAGGCTGAGGCATACTAGAGGAAGATGAAACCTCTGGTTCTCTCTGTCTTTTCACTACTCGGTCTTCAAGAAGCTCAATAAGTGCATATTTGTCCTTAGACTCAAGCTGCAACTTCTCATGCTTTCTGCTCAAAGCATGGAAACGCTCTTCCCACATATCCTTCTCTTGCTTTATCTTGGCGAGTGCGTCTTCCAACTCCTCTACATATTGGTTAAGGAGGGTTAATGGCTCAACCACAACCATAGACATAGGTCTTTCACAAGCATAAGACATCTTCAATTCCAAAGCTCTCTTCTTCACCCAAAGAGTGTAAGCTTCCAAAGCTACACAATTGTGTGGACCAAGCTCGGATCTTCCTTTCCTATGCACATCATGCCAAGCATGCACAATCTTATGCTTCAAATATTGGGGATCTTTACCCTCTTGATAGAAAAGACCTTCTAACAAAGTTTTATTAGGTTTGTCTCTCAATGGGAACCCAAGTTGACGACGAGCCAAAGCAGGGTTGTAGTTGATTCCTCCTTGTGTACCAATGAGAGGCACATTAGAGAATTCACCACAACAATCAATAATATCCAAGCTACCTAATGAATAATCATACCAAACTATATAATCATTAGTGAGAGACATAAGTCTCTGAAACCACCTTAGACATCGTTTGTTCTCCACAAAAGCAGGCGTCTAAGGCAAGTGTGAAATAAACCACTTGTACAGAAGGGAAACACAACATGCAATAGTACCACCACCTTTAGAATTACTTAGATGCAAAGAGAAATACATATCTCCTAATAGAGTAGGCACAGGATTCCCAATCAAGAAGATTCTAATGGCGTTAACATCAACAAAATTGTCAATGTTAGGGAACAAACCCAAACCATAGATGAGCAACACAAAGATAGCTTCAAAAGCATCCACACTACCGGCTTGAGCAAAGGCAGTAGCTTCCTTGATGAGGAACTCAAAAGTCAATCCGAATAATCCTCCTTTCTTCACCCAATGACCCTCTATCTCATACTTCTTCAAGTGAAGAGCTTCAGCTATGATGTGAGATCTGGGAATCTCCTCCAATCCACTAAAAGGCACTTTGCAAGAAACAAGTGTTCCCAAGAGATGGGCATACTCCTCTAACGTAGGCATAAGCTGATAATCAGGAAAAGTAAAGAAATGGTAGAGAGGATCATAGAACTGAACCAACACACTCAAGAGTCCTTCAACCACATCAGTAGACAAGATAGACAGAAGCTTCCCATGATGTTGCTTGAAGTCCAAGGGATCTAATACAAAAGATGACAACTTCCTTAACTCTTTCAAATCTGGACATCTAAAACTGTACTTCTTAGTGTTCCTTCGTCCACAATCCATGGTCTGAAAATATTTGCACATAAGACCTCAGTTCCTTGAAATTATTTTTGGTGTGATGAATGTTATGATGCGCATGAATGCAACAATCACGAATAAGGGATCACACACAAGGCAAACAAACAAAGGTCAAGGGATGAATTAAGTCATTGTCAAGATCAATTATCCATTTTGGGGTATTATGGTTTTCACCTTATCAACACGCAAGTTCCATTGATATTGACAAGACTTGATTGGATCAACCAAGAATCAAGGGTTTGTTGTGAGTCACGAGCATGGAGTCTGGGTAAGAACCATCCAAAAGGAGTGTACTAAGGATAAAACCTGTAGATCATGTTCTAAAATGTTCCCAGAGTCTTAATTCCATCTATCAGATATTAAAGGTTAGGATGACTGACTCATCAACCCATAATATTCTCAAGAGAAACTCATCTGAGTGTAGTATCACGTAACAACTGTTATCAAGTCTACACCTGAACAGTCTCCGCACTTCGTCCTAAATAGGCCAAGTTGGGTTAAATGTTATACGGTCCTCAGCTTCTAGGACCCCAAATCAGAGAGAGTAATGCCTAACCACAAATGACTTGTGTGACATTCATAACTCCAAAAGGGTCTCCACTGAGTAAATGGGTCTCAAGCCAACTTGTTAAGGACCACTCCACATAAGTCGAACATGACTATATCATCCTCTTATCTTAACTGCACTCATGTTTGGGTTAGAACTTATCTCACCACTCAGAGATGACCAAGCATAACAAGCAAATTATATCATACAAAAAGTATACAAGCATCAAATATACAATTATATACACACAAAAAAGTAGGCTAAACCCACTGGAGACTACTCCCCAGCAGAGTCGCCACTTAATTTATGTAGCGGTAAATTCATGACCATAAAGCTATGGATAAGCTAGACGTCAATTAAACCAGAGTCGCCACTTAATTTATGTAGCGGTAAATTCATGACCATAAAGCTATGGATAAGCTAGACGTCAATTAAACCAGAGTCGCCACCGCGCTTTTATTGTTTCCAAGGGAATAGGGAAAAGTGCGAACAAAACCCAATGATAAGAAGTTTTCAAATCCAAACTAATAAAATGATAGAGATTACAGGTTAGGGGGTTGGTTACACAGAGGGATGGTGTTAGCACCCAAAGTATCCTAGGTACTCCTAGGGAGCCCTTTTTTGTGTGCATATGGGTTTTTGTACAAAATTATGTTTGCAAAAAAAATAGAGTGGAGGGATGAGAAAAGAATTTATTAATTATATTTTTGTGTTTGACAAAACCTTCAGACTTGTGCCTACGTACCAACATAAAATGAGGGATCAAAACCTCATAGTTCGTGGTAACAATTTCAAAATGGGTGTATTATTTTTAACAAAAATTTAAGTTTAACAAAGGCACAAAAGGCCTAAAAAGGTTTGAATGAGTGTTAGTTCTTTTTGTCTTTTGAAATTTTAAGTCAAGTATAGTTAGGCTTATTTACAAGTTTGATTAAGAAAAGAGTTTTAAAATGCAATGGCATAAGGTCAAAGTTTCTAATTTGCAATATGGTCTAAGTTAAAAAAACACAAGCAAAGAAGATTTTAAAAGGAGGGAGAGATTTGAAATTAAAGAGGTGGGGAAGAGATGAAGAGACTAATCCTAAGCAAAAATTAAAAGTTAAGAGTTGAAAAGATCTGACCAATGGGCTGCAATCCAATAGACAAGAATGTCATACAAAAACCCAAATTTCCCTTGGACTTTAGAATCAAGCAATATCAATACACAAATAGCAAGATGAAGAGCAAGTCATCAAATAAATATAGCCACATCCAAGGTTAGCAACTCCATGATCTACTTCATAATCTCCCATGTATCAGATGAACTCAAAGATAGGCACTAGGCACATGTTCAAAGTAACAACTTCAATAAGACCATGTAGCAGATGAATTCAAATGAGTCTTCAATACTTGCTTCAGATGAAGTTTCAATTCACAAGCACTTGGTTTAATGAAAGTTGGCATTGGCCAAGTCCTTTTGCATAGGGAGTGTTTCCTAATTCTAAGTCCAATGTCTCGGATCCAATCCAACAGTCTACACAAATTTCTTTTAGGGTTTTTGTTGTTATTATGTACATTAAGGGCAAAAGACCACAAACACAAGCAAGTATATACAACCACAATATAATCACAAGATAAGGCTCAAATGAGCAAAGCTAAAATGGCATTAAGGTAAACAAGTTAAATGGTATGAATAATGGAAAATGAATAAAGACTTAAAAATTAAAGTGCATAAAAGTAAATGGCTTGAAATTAAATGTTAGTTGTTAGTTGATTAGAAGTTAGTATGTCTTTTGCTATTGTTTTGTTTAAGTCATTCTTTGGAGAACACTCAACCCACTATTCGCAACCATGGATCCTTGAACCAAGACATCTTCCAAAGGAAGGAAAAAATGTCAAGTTTCCACACAATACCATGAAAGAGGAGAGACTTACAATCTCACTTACTAGAATGATATGCCTTTTGTGTCAAAAATTTAGCGCTATGTTAAGAAATCATAATTGGACTTATGTAGAAGTCACAACTATTTGAGGTCAGGCAATAGAAATTTTAGTGTTAATGCATGTTAGAGATATTGTATTATGAACCATACTCCTAAAACATACCACACTCAAAAGAATATGCAAAAGGGGTGGACCTAATCTCATCCACACTTACGTTGATTTTGCAATCAACTAGCCTTAGGATATAGAGACATCGTAGGTCCATGAAATGAACGAGAAAAGAATGGTATTAAGATGAAAAGGGAGGGGAAATGGAATCAACACAAATTGGTCAAAGGAGGACTTTTATAAAATTAAAGTCATTCATTCATTTTGGGAAATGATATTTTGATCGTGACTTTATGAGTCTATCGGGGTACTAACTGCAAGTGCACAGTCTAATCGCGTAGTTTTAAAAAATATCGATCCCGTTTTTCTACCGTTTTTCTAGGGTTACTGCGTAAAGCTAAGGCGGATGATACTTTAATGATTAGGGGAAAAAAATAAAACTAAATTTGGATCTAGATAAAATATCAAATAATATGGATATCAGTATGTAGTTCGTCGTATTTGGGGAATCAAATCTTCGTTGGTCTTTTCCTTAATTTTAAAATAAGTCTTTTCAGTAGACACTATTAATTAAAAGTCTTTTCCTCAAACTCTCACTTTGTTGAATTAGACTATGACTTTATATTTTAACGTACGCTCTCACTATTTCGTTAAATCTAAAATCACTTTTGAAAATAATAGAATCTATAGAAACTCCTTTTGAGAAAATACTAACTGTTTAAACGCCCTCGTCTCAAACTCTCGCTCTATTGACTTAGATTATATGATTAAACTTAAATGCTTAACTCTCGTCCTCACATTTAAATTTTAAAAATAATTTTTGAAAATAATTAGAATTTAATTAACCTTTGGCCCTGATTTAAAGTTAATGTTCAATTTACACTGTCCAGTTAAAAACTCAAATCGTCGTTCTGTTGATTTTAACTTCTTTATATCTTTTACTCTCGTACAAAAACCTTGGTATTAACTTTGTAAATTGAGACCAGAAAAAGAGTGACTATATTCTGCAATAAATTTAAACCAACTCAATTTTTATTCCTTTATTCCGCTTACTTTACATACCGATATCTAAATTAATTAGCCAGACATGATAAACATGCATAAACAATAATCATGCATAAATACGGCCATATCAAACAAACAATATATATAAACAGCGGAACAAAGCATATGTAAATTAAAACAATAAATCAATTAATTAATGAACCTGGAAAAATACTAGAAATCTGGATTTTATCTCCTACGCTTCGATGCTCGAACACTCCACCACAAGTCGGTTGGATTTGTTCTTCACAATTCTCGATCAGATAGGAAAGTAAAAACAAGGAAATAAAATACTATGATCTAACGTAAGGTTAGATCCAGTAAAAATTACACAATAGTTTCCGGTGTAGAAACTATCGTGAGAAAATAAATTGTATGCTTCGGAAATTAAACTAGAAAAGAAAAAGAAATAAACTGCTTGCAAAATTAGTATGCTGGAAAAATTGTACGGCGAAGAGAGAGCTTTAATTGGCTTTTGTGAGGTTTACTTATATTAACCTCCCAAAATAACCGTTTCCTAGAATGGGTCTTCAGTGTGGTTCAAAATGTCTACGAGTGCAGGAGAGAATTTAGGGGAAAACCGTCCACTCCGTTACGCACGTAAAGCCTAAAATATAGGATGGAATGTGTGACGTCTGTCACACTATGTGTTACGGTCGTAACACTAGGTTTTAGGACGTGGCGATCGGCACGTGCTTGTTGCGGTCGTGACAACAATCTTTTTTTTGTTCCAAGCGTGGGCTGGGCTTTGGTGCTTCAGCTTGCTGCTTTTCCTAGAAAATCTTCTTTTTGCACCCCTTTTCTTTCTTTTTCACACGTGCTTTAAATAATGATACCTGAAATAAATAATAAGAAAATACCGAGTAATATCGAATAATATAAAATAAATTGAATCAAATAACGATATAATTTAATTAAATCAAGTCTAAAAGTGTGATATAGTTTCATGTTATCAAACTCCCCCACACTTAGACTTTTGCTTGTCCTCAAGCAAGAAACAATGTAGAAATCGTTTTTTTTTTTTTAAAATATTAGCCAGATGAAATTTCCAAACACACATCAACTCATATTAGGTTGCAAGTAAATCTCGTTAGAAATAACCTGAGTTTAATCTTAACATCAAAAACTACCGTAACAACACTAGATAACCCCACCTTATGCGAACCAGTTCGAGTCATGCTATTATGGCTCAGCCTAGTTCTTTTACTCTTATTTCACCCATTTTCATTCGAGCGAAATCACATTAAGCCCTTTATCTTTTCGCGCACATAGTGGAGTAACCGGTTAGCGATTCTGATCTTCTTTTAGTTAGAAGTTCTGGTACATAAGTTGGATAAATTCTTTATTTAGTCTATTGCAAATTGCGGGGGATCGGACCGTAATCCGCCCTACCAAGTTCAGCACCAGAAACCGCTGAACCAACTCACAATGGATCGTTCATACTATGTTTTTGTAGGGTCCGCAACCTTTGGATTAAATGATCGGGTAAGGATCACCTAACTTAATTGGTGCATTTCCTGATTTTTAATATGTTGTTTTGGGAATCATTCACTTGTATTCATCGGTTCTCCACGTAGTTTGCTATTAAGATGGTGCCGACTTCTCATATAAACTACTCGGAGTTACTATTAAACTAAAAGTTCAAGGAATTGGTATAATAGGTACTTAAACTGATCTAACATGCTGAGGTTTTTAGAATGTTGGGGCGGTAATAATTTTGTCTTAATTTCACTCAAGTTTTATAAAATAGGTCACCTTTATACTTATTGAGTGTGTTGAATTTTTTATGGCTCAAGAAAATTGAGGAGAATAGATAATAAAAAAATTCACACTAGGGGCTTGACTTAAGGAAAAAAAAATTATTATTGAAAGGGAAATAACATACTTGAAAGGGAAATAAACATACTGATAGGAAATCTTAACATGAATGAAACAAAGTTTTCCCCCCTACACTTAAATAAAACATTGTCCCCAATGTTTCAAAAAAACGAAAGAAAAAGAAAAAAAAACTGGTACCCAAACTCAATTCTGCCTGCGTCCTCTTGTTCTCGGACCCGGTGATCGTTCACGTACTGCCAAGTCATCAAACCTGTTAAGCAAGTCAGTGAACCTCTGGTCGGTTATTGCATTCCTCTCTTGTTGTTGTTATTGCATCTGGCGCATCAGTTGCATTATTTCGTTATTCTGCGCATGCATGACATCAAGCCGTTGGTCTTGATGTTCAATAGCATCCATGATGTCATCATTTGTTGCAGGCCTTCTTCTTCGACGACGTCGGGAGGATGGACCAGCTACATTATCGGAAGGATTATGTGGGACAGAATGTTGTTCAGGATCTTGATCACCTTGCTTCATTTCATCAAACTCGTATGGGGGCGGGTTTGCTTGTGTAGGCATGGTAGGTTCGGGAGCATTCAAATCGTAGATGAATCTGTTGGGGTTAGTAACATCGGTGAGTGCAATGTTGGGCAAAACGACGCTTGGGATTTCTTGGTTATTCACCATAAGATAATAATTCCCGCCTACCCTATTTTGATTAAGCGGCAGGAGCGATAGTAGCCGATATCCATAAACAGGGGTGGCAAAGATTGCAAATTCTGAAGTCGGTCCCCTAAATTTAAACCGAGTGCGATGGTGGTTATTAATCCGCCAATCACAAAAGGTTGATTGCCTCGAGCACAAAGGGTACGAATATGGCGAAGTAAGAAAGAGGCGGTTGTATTTGCTGAAAAGATGCAGTGTAGGAAGAATAATTCTTTCGCGTTAACTTTGCTGTTGTTGGCTCTTCCAAAGATGGTGTTTTGCAAAATACGGACAAAATATCGGATAGTGGGGTTGTGTATGTGTGAAGCAAGTAATGCATCCCAATTGGTGGTTACCACACCGGATATTTTTCCAAAAAGTTCGAATGCGACCGTGTTCCACTATGAGTTTGGAGGGATTCTTGGGTGGACGTCGTCTCCTTCAGGAAAATGTAGCATGGCACTCAACTGTTCTTGAGATAGTGCGTACTCAGTGTTGAACATACGGAATTTTGCAACACCGGTTAAGTACTCGTCCTCACCGGTTGGAGTGGTGTATGAATAGGAGCTTAAAAACTCCAAGGTGAGTGATGGGTATGTTGGATGATTTTGTGTGCACAAAAAAGTTAAATCGGATAGCCTGAGCAGCCATTGCACTCCTTGATGTAATCCTAATTCTTGTAAGCAATTGAAATCTGGGTACCTGGTAGATGTGACACCGCGTTGCTGAAACCGAACAAACTGCTCCCGTTGATAGTTACTATCTTCAGCTCGGAAAATAATATTTCCAAATTGCATTTGATGTTGGTTCTCCGCCATTTTGATTGGTAGGTAGGAAAAAAGGAGAAAGGAAAAGGGGATGAAATTTTTTTGTATAGAATGGTTTTTGGAATGATGTGGTGTAGGAAGAAAAATGTGGTGAAGGTATTTAAAGGAAAAGTTTTGAAATTGGGAGGAGAAGTTGGTGAGGAAAAAATTAATGGGGATAAAGAGGTGAGTTGAAGGGGAGGAACGGTCATGACAACGGTCAAAAACATTTACGAGAAAGCAATTTTTCACGTTCGTGACAGCATGCGTGACGGGCGTCATGGGGGTGTTGCGACCGTGACAGCATGCGTTACGCTCGTCACACCTCTGATCATGCAACGGTCAAAACGTTCGTGACAGCATGCGTGTTTAATTATTATTATTATATTTTTTTATTTATTATATTTTTATTATATTATTTTATTTTTATTTTTTGTGTCATGGATGCTACTTTACTACACCATAGGATATATTTTTTTTTTCTCTAATAAGCCATGTAAGTAGTAGCATACAATATATATCAGCATTGGTAATTTTAGACAGTGCATAAATCAAAATGAAATTTAATTTAACCAATAATGCCAGTAGCTTCATAAAAATAAACATAATGTAATATTTGACTGAAGATAAAATAAAACATGCGAAAAATCCTAAGATTAAAAATATTGTCAAACGAAACTATAAATTTCCTAAGACTAAAACTGGTTAACTGCAATTCTTCTAGCCACTTGTAGAATCTCTCGTCGGAGGAGCAAAGGAATTGACACGGTGTAGCAACTCGTGAAATTGATTTGTCATTCTACTCATGTGTTCCATAAATTCATGTCCCATCATAGTTAACTCTTCTCTAATGGCATCTTGTTCTGACATCAGAGCTTGAATAACGGTATTATAATCAGTTCCAGGCATATGATGTCTAAGATCAGGTACTGCCGATTTTGCGGATGGGATAGGATGAGGTGGAGAGGCAGCATCATGGTAACCAGTTGGTGTCTGCGGATCAGACTCAGCATTAGGAATCTGGTTGTCAAGAATCTCATAATCTTGGATGGTTTCAACAGAACTAATAGGAGAAGGCAATCCATCCAGGTTGTAGAGCCAATTATTTCGGTTATGGACACTAGTCATCGGGCTAGGCATGGTGAATAGGTAAAAAGCTTGGTTGTTAATTAATAGTTCAAACTCTTCAGGTCCAAGGTTTCCTATAAACATAGTGTTGAAAAGGAAATTTATATTCATAGGCTGAATACCGCAAAAAGGGTTCAAGTCAAGCATGGGTTGGCGCAATCCAATAGCATTAGTAATCATAGTTATCAATCCCCCTATTTGAATCGGTGCACGGTCATCTTGAATAAGGAGGTCAAAACTCACCAACATATAAGTGGCACCATTCACTGGACGATTTTGGGAAGCACAAAATATTATGAAAAGTTCATCACGTGATACTGTGGTAATGTTTGAACTTTTCCCAAAAAGAGTGTGTGCTAGGATCTTGTGGAAATAACGAAAAGTTGGGTTATGTATGTTTCCAGAAAGAAACTCATGTTCCTTAGGTTCGTCATTTCCCGTCAAACTTCCCCAAAAATGCTCAAGCTCTCGATATTCAAAGAGGTCCTCTTGGTTCATGGTGAATGTGTCAAAAGAAGTAGGGAACCCTAAGAGGTTAGTAAATTCTCTAATGTTATATTGATACTCCATATTGAACATCCTGAATTGAATGAAACATTGGTTTATTCCTTTTTCATGGTTCGGTAAATAAATCAGGGAGCTAAGGAATTCTAGAGTTAGCCTCCGGTAAAACAAATTGTCTCCGAATAGGAGTGGTTTCCCACCCTATTTGATTCAGCATATATAGGACACTATCTCTTAGCCCAAGTACGGTCATTGCACAATCATCGGCATAAAAATTTGGGTGCATCTCTCTCTCAGCAAGTTCTTCAAATTTTTGTCTCTGAGCTCTCCCTCGGAAATTAATACCCATGTGATCAATATGTGCCATCAGGCCAGTGTTAACTAAAGAAAAGAAAAACAAGAATTTTAGTCAGGATTTGGCCAGATGCCGAAAGAAGAAAAGAAGAAAAATTTAATAAAATAAAGAAAATGAAGAATGAAAACTGAATAAAATCAAAAGAATAATCAAAGAAAAATAAAAATTTGTGGGTTGTCTCCCACGAAGCGCTTTGTTTAAATGTCGCAAGCTCGACAGAAAACTATTAAATGTTAATCTATTCATTTTGGAGACAATACGTCTAAGTGCAGGACTTGCGAGTCTTCATTGTTTTCAGCATAATGATAATGTTTTAGACGCTGCCCGTTTACGATAAATGATTCAATATTTTTCCTTTAATTTCTACAGCCCCACTAGAAAAGACATTAGTGACTTTGAAAGGGCCAGACCACCTAGAGCGTAGTTTTCCTGGGAATAACTTAAGTCTAGAGTTAAACAATAGGACTACATCGCCTTGTTTGAAAGTTTTCCTTGATATACGTTTATCATGCCATTTTTTCGTTCTTTCCTTGTAGATTTTGGCATTTTCGTATGCATCTTGTCTAAGTTCCTCTAATTCGTTTATATCTAGAATTCGCTTTTCACCGGCGGCCTTATAGTTTAAATTTAAGTTTTTAATAGCCCAATAGGTCTTATGTTCTAACTCCACCGGGAGGTGACACGATTTACCATAAATAAGCTTAAATGGGGTTGTTCCTATGGGAGTTTTGTAAGCGGTTCGATATGCCCATAAAGCTTCGGGTAATTTTGATGACCAGTCTTTCCTCGACGTAGCGACAGTTTTTTCCAATATCTGTTTAATTTCTCTATTAGACACTTCCACTTGTCCACTAGTTTGAGGATGGTAAGGTGTTGCTACTCGATGTCTTACACCATACTTAAACAATAATTTTTTGAGTATTTTAGATATGAAATGAGATCCACCGTCACTGATGACTATTCTTGGGACACCAAATCTTGGAAAGGTTATATTCTTAAAGAGTTTAATTACTACTCGTGTGTCGTTTGTTGGAGAAGCTATAGCCTCAATCCATTTCGATACGTAGTCAACCGCTACGAGTATGTACATGTTACCAAAAGAAGGTGGAAAAGGTCCCATGAAATCTATTCCCCACACATCAAAAATTTCTACTTCCAAAATGCCTTTTTGTGGCATTTCATCACGTCTAGATATGATTCCTGTGCGTTGACACCTATCGCATTTCTTGACAGCGGTATGTACATCCTTCCATATGTTTGGCCAATAAAGACCGCCTTGTAGGATTTTAGAGCAGGTTTTGGATGTACTTGCATGTCCACCATAAGGAGCGGAATGACAATGTTGGATTATACTTTCTACCTCTTCTTCAGGTATACAACGACGGAAAATACCATCGGAGCCTCTTTTGAAAAGTAAAGGGTCGTCCCAGTAACAATGTTTTATGTCATGGAAGAGTCATTTCTTTTGTTGGTAGGATAAATCAAATGGAACCACTCCGGCGGCTAAATAATTGACAAAATCAGCGTACCATGGTGTAACGCATACAGCCAAGGTGGTCTCTACCTGTTTGTCAGCTCTATTTTCTTCCAAATTAGCTATAAGTTTATCGTACGAGAAATCATCGTTGATCGATGTTCTTTCCGGTTCCAGGTTTTCGAGTATAGAGAGGTGATCTGCTACTACGTTTTCAGTTCCTTTTTTATCTTTGATTTCCAAATCAAATTCTTGTAGCAACAAGATCCACCTTAGGAGTCGAGGTTTAGCGTCTTTTCTTGTTAAGAGGTACTTAATGGCAGCGTGATCAGTGTAAACGATTATTTTAGCTCCGACCAAGTAGGAACAAAATTTATCTAGTGCAAATACTACTTCTAAAAGTTCTTTCTCGGTCGTGGCTTAATTCATTTGCGCTTCATCTAGAGTTCTACTCGCATAATATATGACGTGAAGTTTTTTATCCTTTCGTTGTCCTAAAACAGCGCCTACGGCGTAGTCACTTGTGTCACACATTATTTCGAAAGGTTCATTCCAATCCGAGGTCTGCATTATGGGCGCGGAGATCAATGCTTGTTTAAGTGTTTGAAATGCTTCTAAACATTTATTGTCGAAGATGAATTTAGCATCTTTCATTAATAATTCGGTTAAAGGTTTAGTTATTTTAGAGAAATCTTTAATGAATCGTCGGTAAAAACCGGCATGTCCTAAGAAGCTTCGTATTTCCCTCACAGTTTTAGGAGGTTGAAGGTTTTCGATTACTTCTATTTTGGCTTTGTCTACTTCAATTCCTCTATTTGATATGATGTATCCTAAAATAATTCCTTCTTGTACCATAAAGTGACATTTTTCCCAATTAAGTACTAGGTTTACTTTTACACATCGTTCTAGAACTCTTTCTAGGTTTTCAAGACATTCTTCGAAACATTGCCCGCATACGGAAAAGTCATCCATAAAGACTTCCATGATGTTTTCGAGAAAATCGGCGAATATTGCCATCATGCACCTTTGGAAAGTTGCAGGAGCATTGCACAAGCCAAACGGCATTCGTCGATAAGAGGAGGTACCAAAAGGACATGTGAACGTTGTCTTTTCTTGGTCATCAGGATGAATTGGTATTTGAAAGAAACCTGAGTAACCGTCCAGATAGCAGAAATGAGAATGCTTGGCTAGTCGTTCTAACATCTGGTCTATGAATGGTAAAGGAAAATGATCTTTTCGGGTTGCTTTGTTTAGCTTTCTATAATCAATGCACATTCTCCATCCCGATTCAATTCGTTTGGTTATAGTTTCTCCTTTTTCATTTTCGATCACTATTATACCTCCTTTCTTTGGTACTACGTGTACAGGACTAACCCATTTGCTATCGGATATAGGATATATGATACCTGCCTCCAATAACTTCGTTACTTCCTTCTTCACTATCTCACTCATGATCGGGTTTAGTCTCCTCTGATGTTCCCTAGAAGTCTTACAGTCTTCTTCTAGCATGATGTGGTGCATACAAATAGAAGGACTTATCCCTTTAAGATCGGTGATGTTGTATCCTAATGCGGTTGGATATTTTCTTAAGATATGTAGGAGTTTTTCGGTTTCATGTTTTCCTAGGTCTGCATTGACTATTACTGGTCGTTCAAGTTCTAAGTCTAGGAATTCATATCTCAGATTTTTGGGAAGTGTTTTCAGGTCGAGGGTTGGTTTCTTAAGGCATTGCGTAGGATCTGATGTTATTGCTAAACATTGGTTCAGTCTGTCTTCTACACGATAGTCGGACAAATCGTCATTTTCGAATTCTGTTTCTTTTATGCATTCATCGATGATATCCATGAAGTAACATGTGTCTTCTATTGCAGGTGCTTTAAAAAATTGGGAAAGAATAAACTCAATTTTCTCTTCTCCTACTTCGAAAGTGAGTCGTCCTCGTTTTACGTCTATGATAGCACCGGCAGTTGCTAAGAAGGGTCTTCCCAATATAATGGGGGTAACTTCATCTTCTCTTATGTCCATAATTATAAAATCGGTGGGAATGTAGAATTGACCTATGCACACGGAAACGTTTTCAAGAATTCCTACGGGATATCTAACGGAGCGATCTGCTAATTGCACAGACATTTTAGTTAGTCTTAATTCTCCCATTTCAAGTTTCTTGCATATGGACAAGGGCATAACACTGATACCGGCTCCTAAATCGCATAAAGCTTTGTCTATGACAAATTTTCCTATATGACAGGGTATAGAAAAACTACCAGGATCTTTAAGTTTAGGAGGCATATTTTGGATTATTGCGCTACACTCAGCAGTGAGTGTAACGGTTTCGTTATCTTCAAGTTTCTTTTTATTAGATAAAATTTCTTTTAAGAACTTAGCATATGAGGGCATTTGTGTAATAGCTTTTGTAAAAGGAATTGTGATGTTTAACTGTTTCAGTAGGTCAACAATTTTTTAAATTGGCCTGCGTTTTTGGTTTTAATTAGCCTTTGAGAATAAGGTATAGGTGGTTTGTAAGGCGGTGGAGGTACATAAGGTTCTTTTTTTTCTACGGTTTCCTTATTACACTCTTCCTTTTCTTTAGGTTTACCTTCTTCCTCAGTTGACTTTTTAGAGTTTTGGTTCTCAATCATTGGGTCAGATGGTCCTTCTACCTCTGTACCACTTCGTAATATAATTGCATGAGCGTGACCTTTCGGATTAGGTTGTGGCTGTCCAGGAAATGTACCAGTTGGGGCAGCAGTAGACGCTTGTTGTTGAGCTACTTGCGAGATTTGTGTTTCAAGCATTTTGTTATGGGTAGCCAGGGCATCTACTTTACTTGCTAGTTGTTTAATCTGTTCACTAGTGTGTACATTCTGGTTTAAGAACTCTTTATTGGTTTGCTGTTGAGAAGCTATGAAGTTCTCCATCATGATTTCTAAGTTGGATTTCCTAGGAACGTTATTGTTAGGTGTAGATGGGGTCGGCTTTTGATATCCAGGTGGTACAGCTGGAGCTTGACTGGGAGCTTGACCTGGTGCGTATAAAGCGTTGTTACTTTTATACGAGAAATTAGGATGGTTCTTCCAATTTGAGTTATAGGTATGCGAGTAAGGATTTCCTTGAACATAGTTCACCTGATCTGTTTGAATTCCTATTAGGAGTTGACAATCTGTAGGAGTGTGACCTTGAATTCCACAGACCTTGTAATTTTGAGTTACGGCAACCACGGTGGCTGGAGGTGATACATTTAAACTTTCAATTTTCTGGGCAATAGCATCCACTTTTGCATTAACATGATCAAGGCTACTTATCTCGTACATGCCACCTTTCGTTTGAGGTTTTTCTACCACTGTTCGGTCGCTACCCCACTGATAATGATTTTGGGCCATGCTCTCGATAAGTTGATAAGCGTCGATGTAAGGTTTATCCATAAGCGCACCACCGGCGACGGCGTCTATTGTTAACCTTGTGTTGTACAAGAGACCATTGTAGAAGGTGTGAATTACTAACCAGTCCTCTAAACCATGGTGTGGGTAAAGTCTCATCATGTCCTTGTATCTTTCCCATGCTTCGAAAAGAGATTCGTTATCTTTTTGCTTAAATCCATTTATCTGGGCTCTCAACATAGCTGTTTTGCTTGGAGGAAAATATCGGGCAAGAAAGACTTTCTTCATCTCATTCCATGTGGTGATTGAGTTGGAAGGAAGAGACTGAAGCCATCTTCTAGCTTTATCTCTTAACGAGAAAGGAAAAAGACAAAGTCGAATTGCCTCAGAAGTGACACCATTAGCTTTAACAATGTTAGCATATTGGACAAATACGGATAAATGAAGGTTTGGATCCTCGGTAGGATTTCCAGAGAATTGATTCTATTGCACTGCCTGCAACATCGAAGGTTTAAGTTCGAAGTTGTTCGCTTCGATTGCGGGTGGAGCAATACTCGAATGCGGCTCATCCTGCGATGGAGCAGCGTAATCTCGAAGAGCACGAGCTGGTTCGGCCATCGCTGGTATCGTCAAAGGAAGGGGATTTTTGAGATCAGGAATTTCGATTGGAGGAAGATTGTTTCTAGCACGATACTCCCGAATTCGTCGTAATAATCGGAGATATCGTTCGACGTTGTTGATTCGTAAGTAGTACGGCTCGCCTTGTGAGCGAGTGTGTGGCATACAAATCAACGAAAAAGGGAAAAAATAAAAATTGCCTTAGTCTCTACAGCGTAACAGAAGAGTTACGATATCGACTAAATAAAAGTCCCCGGCAACGGCGCCAAAAATTTGATCGCGACTTTATGAGTCTATCGGGGTACTAACTGCAAGTGCACAGTGTAATCGCGTAGTTTTAAAAGATATCGATCCCACAGGGACTTAACGAATCGATCTACTGTTTTTCTAGGGTTACTGCGTAAAGCTAAGGCGGATGATACTTTAATGATTAGGGGAAAAAAATAAAACTAAATTTGGATCTAGATAAAATACCAAATAATATGGATATCAGTATGTAGTTCGTCGTATTTGGGGAATCAAATCTTCGTTGGTCTTTTCCTTAATTTTAAAATAAGTCTTTTCAGTAGACACTATTAATTAAAAGTCTTTTCCTCAAACTCTCGCTCTGTTGAATTAGACAATGACTTTATATTTTAACGTACGCTCTCACTATTTCGTTAAATCTAAAATCACTTTTGAAAATAATAGAATCTATAGAAACTCCTTTTGAGAAAATACTAACAGTTTAAACGCCCTCGTCTCAAACTCTCGCTCTGTTGACTTAGATTTTATGATTAAACTTAAATGCTTAACTCTCGTCCTCAAATTTAACTTTTAAAAATAATTTTTGAAAATAATTAGAATTTAATTAACCTTAAAAATTGCTTTCGCCCTGATTTAAAGTTAATGTTCAATTTACACTGTCCAGTTAAAAACTCAAACCGTCGTTCTATTGATTTTAACTTCTTTATGTCTTTTACTCTCGTACAAAAACCTTGGTATTAACTTTGTAAACTGAGACCAGAAAAAGAGTGACTATATTCTGAAATAAATTTAAACCAACTCAATTTTTATTCATTTATTTTGCTTACTTTACATACCGATATCTAAATTAATTAGTCAGACATGATAAACATGCATAAATAATAATCATGCATAAATACGGCCATATCAAACAAACAATATATATAAACAGCGGAACAAAGCATATGTAAATTAAAACAATAAATCAATTAATTAATGAACCTGGAAAAATACTAGAAATCTGGATTTTATCTCCTACGCTTCGGTGCTCGAACACTCCACCACAAGTCGGTTGGATTTGTTCTTCACAATTCTCGATCAGATAGGAAAGTAAAAACAAGGAAATAAAATACTATGATCTAACGTAAGGTTAGATCCAGTAAAAATTACACAATAGTTTCCGGTGTAGAAACTATCGTGAGAAAATAAATTGTATGCTTCAGAAATTAAACTAGAAAAGAAAAAGAAATAAATTGCTTGCAAAATTAGTATGCTGGAAAAACTGTACGGCGAAGAGAGAGCTTTAATTGGCTTTTGTGAGGTTTATTTATATTAACCTCCCAAAATAACCGTTTCCTAGAATGGGTCATCAGCGTGGTTCAAAACGTCTACGAGTGCAGGAGAGAATTTAGGGGAAAACCGTCCACTCCGTTACGCACGTAAAG
The DNA here is from genome assembly GCF_024323335.1 of Lathyrus oleraceus. Classification (NCBI taxonomy): domain Eukaryota; kingdom Viridiplantae; phylum Streptophyta; class Magnoliopsida; order Fabales; family Fabaceae; genus Lathyrus; species Lathyrus oleraceus. Next base: position 187,117,004 of record NC_066580.1, on the reverse strand, counting down.
CCTAAAATATAGGATGGAATGTGTGACGTCCGTCACACTATGTGTTACGGTCGTAACACTAGGTTTTAGGATGTGGCGATCGGCACGTGCTTGTTGCGGTCGTGACAACAATCTTTTTTTTGTTCCAAGCGTGGGCTGGGCTTTGGTGCTTCAGCTTGCTGCTTTTCCTTGAAAATCTTCTTTTTGCACCCCTTTTCTTTCTTTTTCACACGTGTTTTAAATTATGATACCTGAAATAAATAATAAGAAAATACCGAGTAATATCGAATAATATAAAATAAATTGAATCAAATAACGATATAATTTAATTAAATCAAGTCTAAAAGTGTGATATAGTTTCATATTATCAAATGTACATTTCACCAATCCCCTAAATCCAGTGATTTTAACTCAACAAAGTCAAATCAACCTTGACCAAGGCCCAACAACACAAGTCAAACTCAACAAGTCAATATGAAAAGCTCAACACAATTTATTTTGCTATTAAACAATTAAAATCAATTAAAAAATGCATTAAATTAAATTATGGTTGGTCAAAAGCCTAAAACCTCATCAAACACCAAATAAATGGCCATGAGATTTATCATAGGTCAAACAAGGTCAAAGGACCTCGGAGAAAAAATTTCATTATCTATGGAAACTTAAAACTATTTTTAAACAATTAAAAATATTCATAAAAACAATTAAATCATGAAAAATATTAATAATGATCCAAAAAATAATTTTAATTCAGAAAATGAAAGAGGAATTTATTTTAAAAATTTTGGTGAAACTCTCATGTTTTTTTGATCAATATTAAAATTAATATGAAATAATGAGAATAAACAAAATAAAATTAAAATCAGAAAATAGCAAAAAACGTGGACTACTTGATCTCCCTCATTAATTGAGGTGGCAGATCAAGTGGCTCCTAGCGCGCATTTCACAATAGACTTTAGTCAATGCGCAGTAGGAAAGGTAATCAGAACGAACGTGTGAGATTAGAACATTTAAAAGGATCTTATGGCTCAGATCAACGCCATTACACCACCGAAGCCAAAACTCCGGTCTCCTTCTCCGGTGAGCCTCACCGGACTGGTTCACTATCAACCATCACCAAAATAAAAAAGAAGGACATGAATTTAAAGTAAAAATGCTCAGGAGCTCGAATCTGGCCTCAATTTCATATAACACCAAGTATATTGAAAGATACAGGGAGTTGAAATTTGAGGATCATGATCTGAGTTGATTCAATTTGACCTTAAATCAACTCAATCTTGTTGCCTATATTGGTAGGACTTCAGACAACTAAAATTCAAGAAGAACTATGGAGAATTGAGTGAGAATCGAAGAGATTAAAATTCTGAAAATTACCTTCAATGCAGGTCTGCATGAACACGATATTGCTTCCAATTGCTCTTGATCTTGCTCTGGACACTTAATGGAATGGAATTGGATCAACAAAAGGCACAAGAGTCTTGGAGATTTGAATCTCAAAACAGTGGAGATTCAAACTCAATTTCCAATAGAAATTCTCAAGGTTATCCTTTGAATGAGAAGGTTTGGAGCTAGGGATTCAAAGTTGGCGCGTAGGGTCCTTAATTCTGAGCATGAAGGGCTATATTTATAGGCCAAATGTTTGTTATTTGCACACTTGAAATTAAATTCCAAAAATAGCAATGTACATTGCATGATTGCATGGGCGTGTGATAGGCCCATATAATCATCTCTTCATGTCCAAAAATGAGTACAAACATTGTTGAAGTCACATTGGACAGCCATGCAATTGTGTATGAGGAATGCAAGTTCAATTATGCCAAATGGTGATTCAATTTCAAGCTCTGTGCAAGTCACTCATACTTTGTCCAAATGGGATGAAATTGGACTTTTTGGAAAGGTTAGATCAAGAGGAACAACTTTTATGTTGAACATTTTTTCATTTTAAGCTTGGATCATGATGAATTTCGAGGTGGAAGTTGGGAAAATCAAACATGTCAAAAAAAATTCTAAGTGTCAAGCCATATGTTCACTTATTCCACCTTGGCTAACTTTTTATATGAGCTTCAAATATGAAAAGTTCCTTAATAAAAGTTTTATATCTATCAAGGTAATTCAAAATGGTCACACATTTGACCTCATTTGGGTTTAGCATGAAGGAGTTATGCATTTTTGAAGTTGAGGAAAATCACTTGTTCAATGGCATTGGTCCAAAATGACCTATAATGTGTCCTCATATCACATGCAAATAAAAGTTGAATTTCCTCTTTCTCTAAACATAAAACTTGAATTACACATCTTGAATTTAATTGTGCAACTTTAATATCTTTCATCTCATAAAAGTTGAGCAAGTTATGGCCTTGGGAAGTTGACCTCCCAATTAGGATTTAGACAAAATGACCTATAATCTTTCACCATAAAAAATGACTTTCCAAGAAAAACTAGATCTTTACCTCAACATGAAAGTTGTTTGGAATGTCATTAAGAGTAACTGTTATCTTGAAATAATTTTAATATGACAAATAATGTAGGAGATAGGGTCTAGGGAACCCCTGTTTTGATCAAATGAATTCCTCTAGTCAACCACCATGAACCAACTTGCTAGATTGATATTCTCTTGACTTTTGGGACTCATGGAGGATCATATATGCATAAGATGATGTATTGTGAAGTATCCCTTGAAATATTTGATCAATTGTTGAAGAAACTTGTTGAAGAAACTTGTTGAAGAAGTTACATAAGATACCCAGATGAATCAGGGTTTCCAAGGCAAACCAACTCCAAACTCTTGATGACTTCTTGATCAAAATATTATGTGAAGATCATGGGGATCCATATATGACACTTAGAGCCAATGTAAATCATTTCTTGATTGAACTCCTTGCACTGAGGGTCTTAAACCCTAGATATGAGCTTGATAGATCAAAGGTGAGCATGTGTCCTACCTACAAAAGAGTTAGATTATACAAAGACATATTTTTGGTATTTTGGTTAGTAAAAATGATAAAAAATACAAAGTATTATACAATCAAATGGTGCTTGGTGATCTCTCCCAATGCAAACCTAATGAATGAGGGGTAAGGAGGATGCCAAAATGTGATCCCCATGCTAATGCATATGATGAGATAGAATGAGGGATCTTAGGATCAAAATTGGGGTCTTACAATGTCCAATCGGTTTGTTAGCTTAGCCTAGCTAAAAACTTTCTTTTGGTTGCGGATAAAACATTGTAAAATCTCTATATCTGCTTCTATCAAAGGTTTGTCGGAATAACCTATAAAAGCTCAAGTTTATAGTCAAAATATCAAGAAGATCTCTTGGGAACATGAGTAGGAAAACATTCGGTCGAACCTGGATAAATCATTGGTGTCATCTCTCTAACCCTTATCTTTTATCTTCTTCCATTTATTTTAATGCCTTTACTCTCCACTACTATATTGGATATCAAAAATTAAATTTGGCATTAGAGGCATGGAATCTAAATTTTAGGAGTATTAGTTCAATGCACATGAAGAAGATGGGGTATGGAATTCCCAATGATCACAATTCTCAAGAAACTATATAAAGAGTATTGCATTGCCAAGTAAGCAAAAAGTTCATTCAAACATGACTTTCCAATGAAGTCATATTATACGTTAGAGATTATGGAGTCATATGTGTGTTTCCCCATTGAAAGTAAGTCACTAGGAGGTAATTGTTACTTCTTAGCCTTCGTAGATGAATTCAATAGGCATATGTGGATTTAACTATTGGAGAAGAAAAATGAGGTGTTCCCCAATTCCAGGAGATTCAATCTACTAGTTGAAAAAGAGGGATGTGTAACACCTCAAAATTTTCCCTCCTCTCTTAGGACTAGCTTAGCATATTGCATTTCATTTTTAGGACATTAGGCATTACATCTTTTCATATCATGTGGAAACAATGAGCAAGTCATCCTCCTAGGTCTTTCTCAGAAGATGGAGAGGTTAAGAAACGCAAGCCTGAGGGTCTCATGAATTGATCACTAGCCATCTGAGGGTTTGTGCTTCCATTAGGGTTTCTTGGTTCCTCAAGGAGATTGATCATCATCTTGGTTGAAATGGTACATCACCATCATCATGGTCTTATCATCACCAGGAGGTTCATTGTGCCTGATCAGTTCCTTGGGATTAGGGTTTTGACCTCTGGTCAACCCTAATCAGTTGCATTATGCCAGTCAGGGTTTTGCAAGGAGATGAGGTCTTCATTGAGATGGGGATCATCATGTGGTTTTATTGAGCTTGTGTAAGCTAGGGTTTCATTTTGGAGCCATTTCATCAAGAGGTTGAGGCTCAAATTCATCTGTGCATGACCAAGTCATCTATTAACTGCAAAAGTCAACTGCATGGTCAACTATTGGATTTGGAGGTGGGAAGTGATTATAAATACTTCATTCATGTTCAAACAAGTCTCATTTGACATTTTAAACATCAACTGTGAAGAAAATAAAGTCAGGACAAAACTTTCCAAAAATAGAAAGTGACTTGTAATTCAAAATTGCCAAAAATGGAAAGGTTTTCAACTTGAGATTACATCATCAAGAAGGCTTCAAATGAAATTTTGTGGAACATGAAAGTTGTAGATCTTTCTCTCCCATTTCCAAAAAGTACAAGATCATCAATTTCTTATGTGTGGTTGAAGAGATATGGATCAAACTTGGTCAAGTGAACATGGAACTTCAAACATGCATAACTTTCAAACCAAAAGGCCAAATGGAGTGGTTCTTTTTGCATTGTTCATGTCTTGACATGTACTATCCAAAACATACATCACATGCCATGCATTCTCATCACATAATCATTTGATTTTTCACTTGAATTTTGGAGGGAAATTTCCAAGTTTGAAATTGGTCAATTATTTGAACATGGCATTACTTCCATTGGCTCCAAAACTGTTGATTCCTTAGGATTGGCAGTAATTTTAGAAAACAAATAATGTAATCATCTCTGTTGTTTTAATATGTTGGGTTGAAGAAAGTCAACATCTGGACCAACATGTCATGTACGATGTCACGACATCAGGTCTGTGACATCGCACATGTGTAGGAAACTGAATTAATTAATTCAGTATATGTCATGGGATCAGCAAGGATATCTGGTGAATATCCTAACTCCCATGTGGAGGTCTTGAAGACTAAATCAGAATATATATAGGCTCTAAACATGGAGATATATATGGAGAGAGTTTAGGAACTTGAAGACCTTGTTTGTAGCAGAATTTTTCTGCTGAAGTTGCAACAGCAAAGAACAAGTCTGCTGCAGTTTTCTGAAGGCCCAAATCCAGTTGGGTGATTAGGTTATAAATAGCTGATTGTAATCTAGTTTTTGTAAGCCTCTTAGAATGAATTTTTAAGGGTGTGTGTAAGGTAAACCTCCCAATCTGTGGGAAGGTTACCATGTGTCTCTCAGTGGTAAACCTGAGAGTGTTTGTTACTCAAAGCCTGTAGGCAAGAGTAATTATGTTCTTGAATGAAGCTGTGAAGCAAGTTCAAGGTGTTTGCACATTACATTGTATTTGTAGTGATAGGAATGGAAACTGGAGGTTTCTATCTAGGAGTTCCTAGGTATAGATTGCATTGGGTAGGGATTAAGTGATGAGTTGTAAACGGGGGAGTTTAACTCTGAATTGATACTACTAATAGTGGATCTTCTTCCTGGCTTGGTAGCCCCCAGATGTAGGTCATGTTGGACTGAACTGGGTTAACAATTTCCTGTGTTTGTTTTCCTTCTGTATGATATAATCATGTCTGCCATAACTCAGCATGTATTCCAGTCTGTTCATCAAGATAATAGCAGACCTGATACATAGCCTTCTGTTGGAATGTCAATCAGAATGTTTTGACATTCATCAACAACAGCACATACTGTTTAATAAGCTGATGAATTCAGTTCAGTATGTAGTGAAGTCTGGAGTTCAAGAGCACAACAGACCTGGCCAAAAGATCATTGTGAAACTGTCAAACTGGATGTCTTGACAGGTCTTCCAGTAAGCTGATACTGAAGTAGAGACTGGTTGGTCTTTTACAGTACAGCAAATTTAGCACAGTCTGTTTTCAGGAACCAAACAGACTTAGCATAGGGTTCTGGACTTGGATGTCAAACGGAATGTTGTGACATTCACTCACGACTGCATATGCTAAATTGTTGGATGGTTAGTTTTCTGTTTCAGGATTTTTTTCAGGCTATTCTTCAGGAATCCACCAGCTGATCTAAAATCTAGGAAACTAACAACTAAGCTACAATTAATGAACCTAACAATTATCTATTTGTTAGCTCCTTAATAAGTGGAGATTAGTTTAACTTGTTATAACCTTTAATCTAGGAAATACAAGTACATGACCAACAAACTGGAACAATGTAACAGATGATGTCCAAAACAGGATTTAGACATCGTGCTGATAACTGTGTAGGAAAACAACAGTTGTGAATGTTATGGTGCACATAACAAAGTGTTCCTCCATTCTAGGATGACAGAGAAGGAGAGGATGTGACACTGTGAAAGGGTACACATTAGTACAGAGTGTAATAACTGTCTTGCTGTCTTAGGTACGATGTTAGATCAGATGTCATGACTTGAAGTAGAACATCTGAATACTGACTACACCAGAATTTCAATTGGTATCAGAGCAGGCATCCTGTTCTGTCTCTGGATGAGATCCATGGGTGATACTTTCTGGTAGCTGGCAAGGAGTTATGTTAGTACTGAAGCTGGAACCTGTGTAAGGTTCTGCAATTCCCTGAATGGTCCCTTGAAGTAGGTGGATGGACTGTTCATGACAGGAATGGTGTGTACCTGTCTCTGGAGGTTGGCTATTGGCCTGTGTGTGGGACAGCTGTGCCAGTACTAAAACACATTCAAACCTGGTATGGTCTTGGAGGCCAATCTGGTGAAGTGTGTGTTCATAGGGTGAGTTGTATTATGATTTCCGCTGCATAATACATGGCAAAACTCAAACTCTGATGTAGTTTCCCCTCATGTGGATGAAAGGCTGCTGTGTTCAAGATCTCATCATAATCTACTGAAGATGTCAAAGATACTTGAGTCCCCTCAAGTCCACTCATCATGACGTTCTCACTTCAGGATGGTAAGAGTCACTTAATCACTGATACTCTTACTCTCTTGAGTAGTGTATATGAAGACCTTGAAGACCTTCAAGGAAGGTTTGTTCCAAGGAGGAGGAACCAATGTTCTATGTGATGTTAGAACATGTTGTTCAACAAGTATGCAGCTACTGGTTGAAGAGCAGATGTTTTAGGGTTCAAACAAAGGGATAATTCTGTTTGGAACCTACTCCTGACCTGGAAGAGGAGACATCTGTGTGTGCGAAGTTGACAAACGCAGGGTCAACTGGGTGTGTGCTCAAGAAGGTCATCCCTAGAAGTTGAGCTGGTTGAGATGTGACTTTGTGCAATCTCCTGCTGTTAGGCATCTTCCTGCAGGTTGATCAGGATTGGATAGTTGTTCCCTGAAGTACTATGGTGTGTTGGAAGACAAGTCTCCTGGAGGTTAGCAGTCAATAATGGGGTAACCTGATTGTGATATCATTTAAGGGGGCTGGAACCATGAATCTTGTTATTCAAACACCACGTTTAGAAGTGGCAGTTCTTACTAGGAGTGAGAATATGAAGATTCATAGGTTGGTTGAGGGAATATGCTCTGGCAATGCATATCTACCATTGACTGGTGGTGTTTGTCTCACTAGTACTTATGGTCAGCTGAAGTCTGATTGGTCTGATTGGAGGAGTTAGTTGCCACTGGTAGGGATAGTGTATGTCATGTTGAGACATATGTGTACAATGCATGGATATTGGTGTGGAGTATCCATGATTGTTGATTTGAGGGGGAGTTTTGGTCAACCCCCTCACGTTTGGTCAGCCTAGGGTCAGGTTGGCTGTTGACCTGTGTCACATGGGTTCTGGTTGATGTGTGACACATTTGCAAGGAAGGATTCATCTCTCTCATTCCTAAGGGTGAATCTAATCTGGAAAGAGTCTCAAGACTATTAAGGTGCTTGCAAGCAGAAGATGTTGACACTAGAAGAGTATCCTCCAAGCACTCTTATGGTGGAAGTATCTGAAAGGATAATTGGGAAAGGATTTAAGATCAATGTCTACTTGTGTCAAGTACAAGTATTTAATTGATTATCCTTGGAGCTCAAGATAACTGATGTTCTTAAAGATGTTGGAACATCTCTTCTTCAAGACCCTGTGCAGAATCACAGGAAGGATAGTACATTGGGGTATGATCTATTTCTTTGGTGGCCGCAAAAGCATATGTTCTCTGAAAAGGTTTCCTGGCAAGAAACATGTTCAGCCTTGGTATGTACAAGAAGAAGAAGACATCATAGTCTTGATGGTGGTTACTTGGATCAGTTTATTTCTGATCTAGGTTAGGAAGTGCATTAGCTTATGCACACTGTGAAGTCAAGAACAAGTGGCAGCAGTCTTGACATCATGGAAACAGCCCTGCTTTAGGAAGAGGAATCCTTGGCATAGCTGAAGGGTTAGGTTCCAACTGGTCCTTCTGAAGACTCATACATCAGAGTGTCTGATGTCTTTGGAGAAGAAGCAGGGATTCATCAAGGTGTGAGCTTGGATGACTTAACTGCAAACCTGCAGGATGGAGGTTGTTTACTCAAACTTGGTTCCACAATCAAGTCTATGAGAACATTGAACTCTTGTTCTGTGAAGGGAGGAAGTTCTTTCAAGTGGCAGAAGAAGGAGCTGAATTCAACAGCTAGATGTCAAAACACAATGTTGTGACATTTGGTTCAACATCAGACGCTTAGTTGGTGAAGTGGCACATCAACTTGAGATAGAAAGGTCTACAGGGTTGTAGATTGGATACTTCAAAAGCTTGAAGTTCTATTCTTACTCGGAAGGTCAGAATATCTTTGGGAGAAGTCTGATAAACTTGGGGAGGTCAAAAAGCAGCATTTGATCTTTTCATATGAGAATTCATGAAGGAGGTAATCAACCAGTGGCAGTTGGTCTATCTCAGAAGTGAGTTCGAAGAATCAAGATAATCAACATAAGACAGCTGGTTATTCTTGAGGAAAGTCTGAGACAAATTACTTTTGAGCAGAAAAGTATTAAGTTGAAGACAAAAGGAGGTGTTCTCTATTCATCTCTTGGAGCTTGTGGTAGAAGTTCTGAGCTATCTATGGAAGAATGTCTCTAGTAGTGGGATGAGAGTGTATATCCCAATGTATGTATGGGTTCCTCTGGCCCAAGCTGGGGACTCAGTAATATCTGAAGTCTATCAGATAGTGCTCCTTGTGATGCTGTGAAGGATGTCCCAGCTGATGTTAAAACATCTGGTGAAGTGATCTTCTGTTCTGGTTAGAAGAGAGAGTGACACAGAGTGTGGATGTGTTCAGCCAAGAGGGTTTGACAGAGGGTGCGCTCTTGAAGACATGAAGATGCGTCTTATGTTTTCCTTTCATCAAGTGGTCTGGAATCTCTTTGAATCAGGAAGTATGTGAAGGTCCAACCTTGGGATGTTGGATATGATCATGTGTGACCTCCAAGGGAGTAGGTTGTCCATGACAGGGGGAGTTGTGCCTTTGTGCTGCAAGCAATCACCAAGCTTGTGGTCTATGTGCTCCTAGATGACTAGGTAGTTATCAGGATGCTGTGATGTGCAGCAAGGCTGAGTGAGCAGAAGAATGTCTGACCGGATGTCATGACATTGCCCTGGACATTGCTGTTAATTCCTTCTGAAATTTCAAGTCATTAGGAATTATGAGGGTGATGTGGCTAAGACTAATGGCTACAGCTGTGTGGTACAGGGGGAGTAACCATCAACTGAAGTGTGAAAAGTTGGCTGTAGCAGTGCTAGGTGTCAAGCCTCTACTGGAGGAATGACAGAGGTCTTGGGAAATGTTGAAGACTGGCTGAATGCAGGAATGTTAAGACATCGAGTGCAACGTGTCTGACTGCATATATGGAATGGTCTCCATGCACTGGAACGGCTGTTTTGAAAAAGAAACAGTCAAGAGCTATAAAAGGCATTCAAAGATAGTCTGAGATTTTGTTGGTGATTCTCTGACTGTTTCTCAGCAAAAATAAATGCATCTTGACCAAGCATTTATTTCCACCGGATATTCCTAAGCACAGGCTGGACTATTTAAAGGATGCAAGAGACCCCCCCCTTCTCCCCACAACAGATACACTCCAATCCCAGAATCATGGGGTATGTTAAGGTCTGGGCAAGCTGCGCCTGGATCTGGTTTTGTGAAGGGTGCCTTTACAAATGTTTAGCTAAAAAGGGGGAGAGAAACGTCAGAAACGTCCTGGGGTCGAGAAGCAAACAGATCACTGTGGTAACAAACAGAATGTTGGGGTTGGGGTTAAACACAAAATTCACCAACTGAAATACCACTTGTGTCTTGTGATCTGAGTTAAGAGAACAGTTGTGCCCTGTGATCTGAGTTACACTGTCTATGTACTCAGCATTACATACTCTTCAGGAAGCTCTCCTGTTGAAGGGAAGGGTTCTGGAACAACTGAGCCTTGTTTCTCTTCTTCCTCATGTACACCAACATTGGTGCTCATGGTGGGGGAGATGATAACAGAGGATTATTTGTTTTAGCTAAAATTTGCCAAAGGGGGAGATTGTTGATTCCTTAGGATTGGCAGTAATTTTAGAAAACAAATAATGTAATCATCTCTGTTGTTTTAATATGTTGGGTTGAAGAAAGTCAACATCTGGACCAACATGTCATGTACGATGTCACGACATCAGGTCTGTGACATCGCACATGTGTAGGAAACTGAATTAATTAATTCAGTATATGTCATGGGATCAGCAAGGATATCTGGTGAATATCCTAACTCCCATGTGGAGGTCTTGAAGACTAAATCAGAATATATATAGGCTCTAAACATGGAGATATATATGGAGAGAGTTTAGGAACTTGAAGACCTTGTTTGTAGCAGAATTTTTCTGCTGAAGTTGCAACAGCAAAGAACAAGTCTGCTGCAGTTTTCTGAAGGCCCAAATCCAGTTGGGTGATTAGGTTATAAATAGCTGATTGTAATCTAGTTTTTGTAAGCCTCTTAGAATGAATTTTTAAGGGTGTGTGTAAGGTAAACCTCCCAATCTGTGGGAAGGTTACCATGTGTCTCTCAGTGGTAAACCTGAGAGTGTTTGTTACTCAAAGCCTGTAGGCAAGAGTAATTATGTTCTTGAATGAAGCTGTGAAGCAAGTTCAAGGTGTTTGCACATTACATTGTATTTGTAGTGATAGGAATGGAAACTGGAGGTTTCTATCTAGGAGTTCCTAGGTATAGATTGCATTGGGTAGGGATTAAGTGATGAGTTGTAAACGGGGGAGTTTAACTCTGAATTGATACTACTAATAGTGGATCTTCTTCCTGGCTTGGTAGCCCCCAGATGTAGGTCATGTTGGACTGAACTGGGTTAACAATTTCCTGTGTTTGTTTTCCTTCTGTATGATATAATCATGTCTGCCATAACTCAGCATGTATTCCAGTCTGTTCATCAAGATAATAGCAGACCTGATACATAGCCTTCTGTTGGAATGTCAATCAGAATGTTTTGACATTCATCAACAACAGCACATACTGTTTAATAAGCTGATGAATTCAGTTCAGTATGTAGTGAAGTCTGGAGTTCAAGAGCACAACAGACCTGGCCAAAAGATCATTGTGAAACTGTCAAACTGGATGTCTTGACAGGTCTTCCAGTAAGCTGATACTGAAGTAGAGACTGGTTGGTCTTTTACAGTACAGCAAATTTAGCACAGTCTGTTTTCAGGAACCAAACAGACTTAGCATAGGGTTCTGGACTTGGATGTCAAACGGAATGTTGTGACATTCACTCACGACTGCATATGCTAAATTGTTGGATGGTTAGTTTTCTGTTTCAGGATTTTTTTCAGGCTATTCTTCAGGAATCCACCAGCTGATCTAAAATCTAGGAAACTAACAACTAAGCTACAATTAATGAACCTAACAATTATCTATTTGTTAGCTCCTTAATAAGTGGAGATTAGTTTAACTTGTTACAACCTTTAATCTAGGAAATACAAGTACATGACCAACAAACTGGAACAATGTAACAGATGATGTCCAAAACAGGATTTAGACATCGTGCTGATAACTGTGTAGGAAAACAACAGTTGTGAATGTTATGGTGCACATAACAAAGTGTTCCTCCATTCTAGGATGACAGAGAAGGAGAGGATGTGACACTGTGAAAGGGTACACATTAGTACAGAGTGTAATAACTGTCTTGCTGTCTTAGGTACGATGTTAGATCAGATGTCATGACTTGAAGTAGAACATCTGAATACTGACTACACCAGAATTTCAAAAACATCATTTGAAGTGAAAATAAGTGCAAATTCGTACTGTTCATCCATGCATTTTCATGCATAGGGTGAAATCCCAATTTTGCCAAAACACCTCATAATTGCTAATTACATTTACCATTTGGCTTAAGCTTAATTAATCATGTTTAGCATAGCATATAAATAGAAAACCTCTAACTGTTTTTCACATTTCCCAATTCTAGATCTAGAATTCTCAAAGTCTCTCAAAATTCTCTCTCATTTTTTCTCCAAATTTCTTCACATCTCATGCATTTTTCTTGATCAATTCATCATTCTTAAGCATTTGTGAGCAAGATTGAAGCTAGAACCAAGAGGACTCGTGCAGTTTGAAGCACATTCAAAGTTATGGAAGCATTAATGGTGGAATCAAGTTCTGTTGAAAGCAAGCGCAGTTAAGCCTCAATCTCCATTCCAAACACTTGCACAAGCATCCTGGAGCAACATTGAATCCATTACAAGGCCTGAATCGAGCAAATTGCAAAACTGCACTTCAAGAGGTCACTTTTTCGACCTCTTTAATTCATGAAATTGTTGATATATTCGTGTAGATCTTTTTGCTGTGAGGATTCTGAGCTTTGAACCACTCAATTCCATGCCATATCCACTGAGTTTCGATAGATTAAAGTTTCATGTTAAAATTTTGTTTGCTTCGATCCACATGATTTATGATGTTATAGGCTTAGTTATTGCTTGATTCATGCTCCTTGATGTGTGATCTACATGTACATGTGCTTAATTCTAAAAACTGGAAAATTTGTTCTTGATGAATGATGATGATGCACTGTTCATATGCGTGTTGGTTGAGGAAGATGATTCAGGATTTTAGAGAACGGTTTTGTGTGTTTCCAATCCGTTGCCTTAGGTGTTCGTGTCAGGGCTTGATCTCATTGGCTGCATGGGACCGCATGCAAGCGTTTCTGATTGGCCAAGGCATTTGTTAATGAAACGCAGCGTATTTGCGTGGCGCCATCTCCATAATTCAAATTAATTAATATATTTCAACTAATTCATTTATTTGTTTCAATTTTTATTTCAATTTCATTTCCAATCTTTAAAAATTCATAACTAATTGAGTTTTGATCCAAAAAATACAAGGATTTTTGCATTAGGTCACATTTTGTGTCTAGTTTTTTATGAATATTATTTTGCAAATTGTGCTTGGCTGGTTTGTTTTTTGCCTTAGGGTTTGTGTATACATGTCATGTTTTGACCTTGCCTTGATATATCATTTGTGAAATGCTCAATTCTAATCCAATGCTCATGAAATTTTACATGTAGAAACTAGACATCTTGCTGGACATTTTGGTGTTGAGGTTGCAGCTTTATCATGTGTCATTGCTGATTTATGTTTTTTCTAAGTTAGGTGTGACAATTTGTGTCACACCTTGTGATGTCCAACATGATTGATGAATTTACCTTATCAAATGAATTCCAAATGTTCTGATTTTTTGTATGGTGCTTGATATGAACGTTGTGAATGCTCATGATTTTCTGTAGAATTTTTGCATTGATTTCTGATTTGATTGAGATTTTTCATTCTGGATGGTCATTTTTGAGCTTTTGAAATGTCTTGAACTTCAATCTTTTGTGAAATGCTTGTGCTTTATCCTATGAATGTGAAATTTTACACACTAATTCTAGACATGTTGAATGTGGTTTTGGCTTTGGTTTGAGGTTTTTACCTTTTACCATTTCTGTTTTAGGCTTGTGCTAAGTTGGTATACCAAGTTGTGTCACATATGTGCTTGATTATGCTTGCCTTGGCTTATGAAATTTGATTACCATGCTTAATGTTGTCCAAATGCTCTAAAATTTTGTGTGATGATCATGTTGTATGTCCTATTTACCTATGATTTTTTCCAAAATTAATTGAATCATTTTTGAATTAATGTGCATTTGTTCATTCTGTTGTCACAATGTGCTTTCAACTTGCATACCTTGACATATTTGGTTCATGAAATGAAATTGGTGATTGATATTGATATGGGACCTTTTGGATGATATTCTTAATTGATTGAAGTTGATTCATGTCTATTTTCATGTTCTGTTTTGAATTTTTTCTCCCTCTTTGACCCTAGGCCTTGACCTAGTGGTTTGTCTCATCTTTGAGCTTTGTTTTCAGGTTGAACATCCAGGTTATGTGGTTCATGATGCAACCTCACTTGAGCATTTGATGCTTGTTTTTGACTACTAATCTTGTGTGTTTTGTAGGGTTGCTAACTCATTTGAGTTTGACTTTTGGCTTATGCCTTTGCTCATTGGGTTTGACTGTTGATATTCATGATTGTCTGTTTGTCTGTACAGTTTAACTGACTTGTGTGATGTTTCAACAGGTACATAAGTTGCTTAAGTTCAATTTGAACTTGCTTTTGCTTGGTTGCTTAACCACATAGGTATAACTCTCTGACTTCATGTAGTCTGGAAGACCTGTCCTGTTACTTGGGCAGGCACCTGTCTGAAGCCCTCCTTAAGAGGCAATGCTTGTGTATGTTTATTTTTGTGCCAAGCAGGAAAAGACCTCTTAAGAGGAAATTGGCAGATAAAAGAGATGTGTAGTCCATCTCCTGCTATTCAGTGTGTCATCCACTTTGCTCACACACCTTGTGTTGATGCATTGTGGATATTAACCCAAGATCTTTGTTGTGTCAGTCATATGTGGAGAAGAGTTCCAACTTTCTGAACTCCCACTTTCATTTGTCTGAAGCTCTCCCAGGCCAGGGATAAGAGCTGTGAGGTCTTACCCTCACTTCCCATTTCATCTGCTTCACCCTAACTCTCAATGTTAGGGTTAAGAGCTAACTACACCCGATTCCAGTTGGCTTGTGTTTCACAGCCTAACCTTGTGTGAGCCCACTTTGTTTGTATATAGTGTGTGCTAATTGTGTGTATGTTTGCTTTGCCTGTGCTATTTAGGATAGCTTGCTGCCTGTGCAAGTTAGATAGAAACCTCAACCTAGGACCATGGTGGATTACATGATAACTATTAGGCTCGAGTCAGTCTCCCTTCTAGTTTGTCATTTCCCAGTCTCTGGTTAGGAGAAAGTTTCTCCCCTGTTAAGGGGAACTACGTTGCCCTGATCCTCATACCAGATGAGGTACGTAGGCAGGAGATCGTACGAGATCTCTCCGGGCACCCTTTTTCTTTTTGTGTGTGTTTGCTTGACAGTTAGCAGGCTCGAGTACCAGACTCCCTGTTAGCTTGTTTGTTCACTTTTTTGTTGCTTTCGACGACTCAGCGTCCGGTTAACCTCTTGTTTTCGTGGAGTCTGACGTAAGTCCAGCGATTGGCAGTCGGTTTCCTATGTGTGCGTTTGGAGCCTGACGTAAGTCCAGCGATTGGCAGTTGGTTTCCTGTGTGTGTTTGTTGGTTCGGAGTCTGATGTAAGTCCAGCAATTGGCATTCGGTTTCCATGTTTGCCTGTTTGTGTGGAGTCTGACGTAAGTCCAGCGATTGGCAGTCGGTTTCCTGTGTGAGTTCTGTTTCGGCGTGCGTGAGCCGAACTATGGTAGCTCTGATTCTCATTCCAGATGAGATACGTAGGCATAGGATGCGATATCCTAGCGAGCCCTTTCCCCTCTTATTCCACCTGTGTTGTTTCCAGTGTGTGTGTGCATTCTTTTGAGCAGTGTTTAGCAACCTTTCTTCTATCTTTCTGAGCGTGGATCCCGTCGAGTACGACGGATGCGTAGGGGTGCTAATACCTTCCCTTCGCATAACCGACTCCCGATCCCATCTCTCTTTGGTCGCGAGACCATGTTTTTTCCAGGTTTACTTCGAGCGTTTCCTTTCCCTCTTTTGGGATAAATAACGCACGGTGGCGGCTCTGTTTGTTTTGTTTAGCCCGCCGGTTGTTTTTCGCGGATGCGACAGGATGAATGTGCAATAAAAAAATATTGAGAACTGGTGGTGGAGGTGAGTACACCTCAACTGAATTTTCTCAATTTTGTGAAAATAAAGGATTAAGCATGAAGTTATAGCACCTTACACACCTTAGCATAATGTCATAAGTAAGTAAAAGAATAAAATTATCCTGAGCACAAATAACAACATTCTCAAGGCAAAGAAAATGCCAAATAATTTATGGGGTGAGGCTATTTCAACTTCTATCTACATCATCGGTAGATATCCAATAAAATGGTTAACAAAAAAAACACCCTATAAAGTTTGGTCAGGCTTGAAACCAAGTGTTGGACATTTCAATATTTTTGGCTCATTATGTTACATACATGTATCTTAGAAACTCAGAAGGATCCTTGATTATAGAGGCCAAGCCACGATCTTGGTTGGTTACCATTCCAAAGGTTCCTCTAAGTTGTTCTAACTAAATGAGAACAAGGTGGTGATTAGTAGGGATGTGGAAATTGATAAAAGCAAAGGATGGAACTTTCTTAACTAAATGCATGGGGGTGAAGGTTCAAGTTACATCATAACTACTCTACAGGATGATGACAAAGAAGTAGTAACTGAATCTGTATAACCTCAAAAACTAAGGAGATCATTCAGAGTCATAACTCGATCAGTTAGATTGAATGGTTATGAGAGGTTTCCTTATGAAACTATAAAAGAAGATGGTGAACTGATTGAAGAAGCCATGATAGTTGAGTCAAAATCAATTTACCATGTTCAAGCCTTGAAAGATGAGAATCGTAAAGGTGTAATGAATGAAGAGACCAATGCCATTGAAAAGAATATTACCTGGGAACTAATCAACCATTCAGGAAAGAAGGAAGTATATCTCAAGTGGGTTTACAAGGTGAAGTTGAATCCAAATGGTGAAATTATCAAGTATTAGGCAAGATTGGTGGCAAAATGCTTTCTTCAAAAGCCTGAAATTGACTTTAACTAAGTCTATGCAACATTTTCTGGACTTGAAACCATAAATTGGTTGTAGCTATTTGTAGCCTCTAGAGGATGGAAAATGCACCAACTTGATGTAAAGTCAACCTTTCCTAATGGACCTCTAGAAGAAGAAGTCTATGTGAAGAAGCCACCAAGTTTTGAGGTGAAAGATGAAGAGACAATGATGTGGATATTGAGAAAAGGATTGTATGGATTGAATCAAGCACCTAGGGAATGGAACAAGAGGATTAATATCTTTTTGATCAAGCTAGATTTCAACAAGTGCACATCCGAACAAGGAGTGTATGTGAAAGGCTTTAGTGAACAAGGAAAAGTCATCCTATGTTTTTATGTATATGACTTATTGGTCATAGGCTCTAATAAAGAGGGATTGGAAAAGTTAAAATCAAGCATGGAAAATTAGTTTTAAATGCCAGACTTAGGAAATTTGGCATACTTCCTAGGAATGAAAATTGTAAACACCAAACATGGGGTTTTCTTGCATCAGAAGAAATATGCAGAAGACGACTTGGAGAATTTCAAGATGAGTAGTTGCAATCATGAAATTACACATACAGGGACCACTATCAAATTGAAGAACGAGTCTGAAGATGAAGTGGTAGATATCCCATCGTACAAGCAGATTATTGGTTTATTGAGGTATATTTACAATACAAGACTTGATATTTGTCACAATGTGGGATTGGTTAGTAGATTCACGGAGAAACCAAGACTATGTTAACTACTTACAACAAAGAGGATCCTAAGGTACATTATAGGTACAACATATCAAGGAATGCTAATGCCACATCAATAAAACATGAGACTGGAAGTTATGGTTTATAGTTATTCTGATTCAAATTGGAGTGATGATCAAGATGATATAAATAACATATTTTGCTATTTGTTCATGCATGGATCAACATACATCCAATGATGTTTAAATAAGAAAGGAATTAGGGCTTTGTTTTCATGTGAGATAGAGTATGTTGTAGTCTCCTATGTTGCATGTCAATCACTTTGGTTGGAGATTCTACTTGAAGAGTTGAATGTCAATAATTGTGTGTAAATCAAGTTGCTAGTGGACAATCACTCAACAATTGATATGGCAAACCATCCAATAAGCTATTGTAGGAGAAATAATATGGAAAGAAGATACTATTTCTTAGGGATCAATTTGATAAAGAAAGGTTGAGCATTGAGTATTGCAAGAGTGAGTTGCAATTGACAAACATCTTGACAAAACTCTTGAAGCATAAAAGATTTGAATGCCTTAAAGGACTAATGAGAATGAGGAGCTTAGAAAAACTTAATTAGTAAGAGTATTAGGAATTAATTGAGTTTTGTATATGATTCTCACTAATCGTTAGAAAATGTGGCAAGTGTAACTTGTGACACAAGAAATCTGTCACAATTTTCAATTTTTTGCTAAGGGTTAGTTGGTTAATAATTTGTTAACCCTAAAAGAAGCCCTCTCTTTGTACACATAATATAATTCTATTCTAATACCCCGTCTCTCTCAATTGGTTTTAATTTTCTCAATTTTCACGTAACTTATAACATAATTTACCCACCAATAAGTGCATGATTCTGACCTCCTGTCAACTTTTTACCATCAAATATAAGTGGACTGTGATCCACACAAACCACCAGATTAATCACAAATAGTTCTAACCACCTTTCATGTATAAAGCTCTGCATACACCAAAATCCAAGTAGTCTAATCATTCTGACACTCAAACCACTTCACATTCAATCATTGACTTGGGCGTTGGAGTGCTAAATATATATGCCCACTTGTTCCGCCGCATCGAAAGTTCACTCCACCACACATGAACCTTATCTCACTTCGTCATCAATTATTTCTGATTCCTAGACGGAATTTTATCTATATTATTTTTGATATACTTGACGGTTCATTATATGTTGTCAATGAAGCTTAAAAAGATTCAATTTTATCTAGAAATCATTTTGGAGTTGAAATCAGTTTGAAGGTAATGTTAGAAGTAATTCATATTCAGTAGTAGTAATAATATTATTTTCTGTTAAGCTTAATCTAACTAGTGTAGGTTAACACTTTTGCCTACATGGCATTATTATTTGTGTAAATAAACAAGTGTAACTATCAACAGTGTAATGTAGCAACGCGACATTCAGTGTGTGTGCTGTGTACAATGTGTGTGCAACCATTTACTTTAACCGTTTTGCAAAAGTATTGTAAGTTTGTTATTTTCTCTTCTCTCTCTTATTCCATCTTCATTTTCTTCACCTTGTGCACCAATATGTAAGAAGTCGAACATAACAAATTTGTAGTAAAATCATGTTTGACTAAATTAACCCTTGACCTGGCAAGTATCAGCCAACTAGAACAAACTGGAGACTAGTGTGTGAAGCTTTGTGATCTTCTCCAAGATCTGTAGTAGATAGCTTCTTTGGGATTTAGAAGCAGATAACGTACTCAAAGGTAAATCAATTATACTAAATATGGATATTTAGCCTATAATTGTTTATTCTTGCTACATTTTTACCACAATTAT
Organism: Lathyrus oleraceus; assembly: GCF_024323335.1. Taxonomy (NCBI): domain Eukaryota; kingdom Viridiplantae; phylum Streptophyta; class Magnoliopsida; order Fabales; family Fabaceae; genus Lathyrus; species Lathyrus oleraceus. Next base: position 187,097,275 of record NC_066580.1, on the reverse strand, counting down.
CAAATTGACAATCAACTAATGGTAGTGTCTACCCTCTACCCTCTAGTTAGATAATGATTATATCAAATTATCTTTAACTCATATATTGAACATGTTCTGTTAAATAACAATACTATAGTATTAGACATCTCAGTTTCAGTAGTGCCACCAATAAGAGTGGCATGAAAGATCTAAAATTATGACTTTTACAGAGATTATGACTTTATCATTTGTGCTCTAATAATGGATCTAGTCACTAGTGATAAATAAATCCACTATAAGCTATATTACTTTACTTTGGTATTTTCGATCTTGATTATTTTATGGAATGAATCCTACTAAATTTAATGGAAGGGAATAAGAACATTCAAGAAACAAAATTATTGTCGTGTGATCTAATCTATCTATGAACATAAATAAGTTAAGATAATTATATTGTGGATTGTCCTTGTGAATCTTTGTCACCGACGTACAAAAGTTTAATTATTTTATCATTAGTTGTTAGTGCCTATGGCAACAACTAGAATGGTCCCTAATATAGGTTGATTATCCTACGATACTACTACCCCTATAATTAGGAATAATGTACCCCCTATAATTTCATATTATCCCAAAGATATTTATCTCAAGTCCCTAATATAGTTTGATTGTCCTACGATACTACTATCTATATCATTAGGAAAAATGTACCCCCAATAATTTCATATTATGACAAGATATTCATATATGAGCTTAATAGATACTCGTCTGTCTCAAATTGTTACACACAAATTAAAAAAAAAAATAACAAATTACAAAAATTAATAATTGAATAAATAAATGTAATGATTTTATAAAACTGCTTTTAATTATTATTGACGGTTATACATTATCTAAATGTATAGTATAATTTAATAATTTGAAAGTACTGTAGAAAATATTTATTATGAAAAAATTGATAAAAATTATTTAATATTGTATTAAAAAATAAAGAGATATTTATTTTAAACCAAATTCTTTAGATAATATAATACTTATTTTAGAATAAATGGAATATATATTAAGATTATTTTGTTTAAATGTCACAAAATCACTAATTGACACAATAGCAACAAAGCCACAATCAGTACCTACAAAGAATCTCATCAGACAACTAACTACAAAAATCAAGACATTTCTTTTACAAAGAAACCATAAAAATATTAACAATATTATCATGATTAACTGGTGCGGGAATCTTATATCAAATACAAACACAATAGTGGAAAACAAAACTTCCTGCATACTTATTGTTAAAAAGTGACGGGTTAATACGGGGAGTGTAACCGGTTACAGTAAAGTAAGTTTCACTTCTGAGTTGTAGAAAAAGGAAATTTTTTGAAGCTGGAATTGGTTAACCTTAAACGTTAATCTGTTACCACTGAAGTTATTTTAATTCACATGTCAACTTTAACCGGTAACCAAATGGGGTAACTGATTACATGTTTGAATGAAATTTCTATGCTATTTTTCTATTGTGCAATTATTTGTTTTGGATCCCAATCAATTTGTAACACTTGTATAAATATGTTGGATGCATTCTCATCCAAGGTTAATGCAATTATCATTCTCACCCTCAATCATCTCTCATTCTTACCCTCAATCATCTCTCTCTCTCTCTCTCTATATATATATATATATATATATATATCTATCTATCTATCTATCTATCTATCTCTATCTCTCTATCTATCTATCTATCTATCTATCTATCTATCTATCTATCTATCTATCTATCTATCTATCTATCTATATATATATATATCTATATATATATATATATATATATATATATATATATATATATATATATATATATATATATATATATATATATCAATTTTCCTCTTTCACTATACACATTCCAAATTTCTTCACAATTGTTCATCAATCTTGTGATCCAAAGTTCCAACATTTTGCATCAAGAGTCTAGTTCTTATCCATAAACACCTAGTGTGCAACATGAATTCTATTTTTAATGAAAGAATCCCCGCAAACCTACCTATCCTTGGTGCAAAGAATTACGACAAATGGTGAAAGAAAATGAAAGTGTTGTTTGGCTACCAAGATGTTCTTGAAGTGATCAAGAACGGGGTGAATCCTCTTATCGCAGGTGCAACGGATGCACAACAAGCAACACACAAGTAAGAGAAGAAGAAAGATTTTAAGGTGTTGTTTTTTATCCATCAATATGTGGATGGTGATAACTTTGAGAAAATTGGTGATTGTGAATCGTCAAAGTAAGTGTGGGAGATCTTAGAGAATGCCTATTAAGGGGTTGATAAGACGAAGGTGGTGAGGTTACAAACTCATAGGCGTCAACTTGAATTGATTCAAATTAAAGAAAAGGAGACAATTAACGATTTCACAATGAGGATCACTCAGTTGGTGAATTAAGTGAAGTCATATGGAGAAACAGTCACATAGCAGTATGTTGTCGCGAAAATCTTGTGTTCTTTAACACCATGATTTGACAATGTAGTTGTAGCGATTGAGGAATCGAAATATGTTTCGAAGATGAGAAAATAGGAGCAACAAAGCTCTCTTAAGGCTAACGAGAAAAGGATGGAGGAGAGAAATTATAATAAGGAAAAGGCGGATAACGCTTTGCAAGCTCGTTTTAATGAGAAGGACAAGAGATCGAAAGAAAAATGGGCCATGAAGAGTAAAGGGAATTTTCAGAATTTTGGTGGGACAGAGTCCCAAATTTTCAAAATTCGACTTGTCAAAGGGGTGGGAGTAGCTACAACAAAAATGGTCATGAAGTCAACTTTAGAGGTGAAAAGAAGAGGTTTAACAAAAATAAATAGCAGTGCTTTAAGTGTCAAAGCTTCGGTCATTTTACAAGAGAGTGAAATGCGAACAAGAAGGAACCTCAAGAAGATGAAGCCAAGGTTGCAAGACAAGAGTTTAATGAAGAGAATACACTCCTGGTCATGATAACATAAGGAAATTGCAGCAACATTAGGACATTAGCAACAACAATTTTGGGAATGCTGCAAAAATAGGTTGAACAGTTACATGAGATGGTTAACCAATAACATGCAGAGGAAAATGCCATGATGAGTACTAAAGGAGTTCAGTGCAGAGAGGAATGGTACTTGGACTCGGGTTGTTCTACTCATAAGACGAGGAGGAAGGATTGGTTTGTTAAAATTAATTGTGACATAAAGAATAAAGTAAAGTTCGCATATGACACCACTCTAGCTACATATGGGATTGGTGATGTTTTGATCATGAGAAGGGATGGTGGACATTCCTTGATCAAAGATGTATTGATCATTTTCTTCCATCTTTTGAATATTCTCTCCACTTCTTTTCCACTAATTTCTTCTGGAAAATTATTAACTTAACATCTAGTTGTCCCATCTAGAATCCCATCTGGTCTACTTTAGATTATTAACGTAAAACTAGTGATACATATTTTTCTATTTACAGTCATGGCTTGATCCAATCTAGATTTTCTCCCTCTTCATGAGCTCATATTAGGTCTCTCTCTCTCTCTCTCTCTCAAATTTAATTGATGTTTGGAAAGATTTGAAGGAGATATTTTTCAAAATTGATAGAGTTCAAGTATCCACTATTAGATCCCAATTCAATGCATTCAAACAAGGCTCAAAATTGTTATGGAGTATTTCATATAAATGGAAACTCTTTGGGATGAACTGGTTGCACACATACCTATTCCCCCTTGTACTTTCCTTCACCCGTGCAGAATGAGAAGCCATGCATTCAATAAGATACTTCATACTTGAGGATCAATTAATTCAGTTTTTTACTAGTTTAAATGACTATTTCTTTGTAGTTAAGACAAAAGTTCTATTAATGGAAACTTTACCATCCAATAACAAGGTATATTTTTTGGTTGCTCAACAAGAGAGCAACGCTGTCCCTACAAACATTTCTGATTAATCAAGCCTATTTTTCAATGACTAAGATACCAAAGAGATTATGGTTGTGGTATAGGCCCAAATTATGGAGGAAATGATAAGGAAAATTCTAGATACTGCACACATTATAATAGTATACACACTATTGAGTTTTAATATAAAAAACATGGTTCTTTATAAGTAAATAAGTCATCTTCATTTGCTAATGCATTTAGTAGCACTCTTCATGACACACATAACTCTAAAATGACCTTGCATAGGGAGACAACTTGTGCCCACCCTAGGAATTGGAAGCAACGCGAGGCTGCTTGAAGGGAGGTATCGCCTTTCCCTCAGGTTTTCTTCTCCCCTGGAAAAAAGAAACATGGGATAAGTCATGTCTTGGATAAAGATAAAGTCATATTCGTTACTGACCCACGTCTCCCTTGGGAATATGGATTCAACTGTCCAGTTTTTGACAAGTTGGACGCACGACCTTTCTCAATGAAAACCTAGGGATCAAGAATTCATATAAATAAATAATCCCTCAATGGGGTGAAGGATAGATTCTCTACTCATACACACCTAATACTACTCATAGAGCTTCAAAGCTCCTAGTAATCCAACATCGCAAAGTTAATCGTCCGCGTACAACCCATCAGCACCAGCCACCTATAGTTCGTCTCAACTCATGTGAATTGGTCCCTTAAATAGCCTAAAAAACAACCATAAATGGATACTCTCCGCCGTGATCTAGCCCTTGCCCTCAAACGTATAATATACCTACTAGGGCCTCTGAGTCTCCTTGCCCTTGGAAGGGGAACACACACACACACACCTGTACTTTTTGGATAGTATATTGGAGCCCACTATGTGGCCCAGTAAAACTAACCTAGGACACACCTTACGCTCCAATCTTGTCATCCCCTCTTTCCTTCCTGGAGATGACTAACATGATCCTACACCAGGCTGCGAACACCATCGCCGAAGGCATTTCTAGGAGAGGTATCTCCAGACCTACTCGACAAAGATACGCAAGACAGGTGTTTGTGGCTAACGTAATATCCTCTGGTTGTCCGGAAAACATCATAGGAAAGATTGGAGCCAACATTGTTTTCTCTTAGGAAGATGCCTTTGATGTCGACCCTCACAACAATGACCCATTGTTTATCATCGTCCAACACAAAAACTTGGATATCAAACACATCTTCCAGGATTATCAGGTGCATCTTGATGCCCATCCTTTCAAAGTTCTAAATGTTGACTTCGAGGGTTGGAACCACATATGGGGTGCCGAACCGGAACGACTCACGCCTATAGAAGACTTGAAGGAATTCCAAATAGGACCTCACGTCCACCAAGTTACAAATATATGCACCTAAAATTCTTCCCCTCAGGGAACAAATGTTGAACATGATGCTCCAACAACAGGTTCAACAACATATACCAGAACCATTATAATAACAATTTCTAGACGATGGGGCAGAAAATCAATAATCAACACATTTAATTTTTTACCTAGTTCGGTGATACTACACCTATGTTCGGGGGGATGAGTCTACAATCCAATAAAGGAAAATCAATTATTAGTAGTTTAGTACAACTATTCTTACAAGAAAAAACAAATCGTATGTTGTCCAATGCCTCTTCCTAACACTACCCGATGAATTTCTATTTAGAGTCTCCTCCTAAACATGAGAGCCTACTCATTTTCTTCTCTTCCATAAAACTAGTGACAGAGGAAAACAACCAGTAAACCCCAGTAATCAACTTCAATCTTAACAAGAAGAAAGAATTTTGAATATTACAACTCAACGAGAAAAACATTATATGTCAAGTTACTGAAACATGGAGGTGTACATAACAATTTTTAATTTACAACTCAAGTAGACAAACCTTTTATTCCAAGTTACTTAAACATAGAGGTGTACATAAAAATAACAAGGACTCTTGTAAACCCTAGAACTCTTAAATATTCAATGTGAATGCTTGCTTTCCAATGTAGGTTTGAGCTCCTTATATATAAAAATAAATATGGGCTTCTCTCCTTGGATAATATCTTTAATATTATCCAGAACTAAGGCAGAATCGGTTGGCTATTTGATTTTCTCCTTGAATATCTCCAACAATATATGATCTGTTTTAATTTAAATTCGAATTTGAATTTGAATTAATCTTCATCCAGCTATCAAACAAATCACCTAACCATATTGTTAAATCGATAACAATAAAACTTCAACAAATCTTCTACATAACATCCTATAAAATGCAACATTCTTGCATTTATTAAGCAAGGCCCAGATGTCGTACGAACATGTTGGAGCATCGTGCCAAGCATGTGTCCCTTCTAAAGTTTTATACAACTTTAGCAACCTAGACGAATCTTGAATACTTTGACACTTCTCCATGTTTTTTTTGCTAAATGCAGCCAATCCAAAGAACCAATGCACTAGGAACAACAATTTCCCCTTGGGAAAATGTGGCAAAAAAACTCTTCAAGATAATAGCACTTCTTCAATCATAACAAGTTACAACCAGTAGATGTATTGGATCTTCAAAGCATATAAGCATCAGCAACTTCCAAGTATCAGAGTTAAGCACCAATAATAGCATAAATTAGAAGCATCAACATTCAGATGCTTACATATAATCCATCCAGTTTCTCCAAACCAAACATATAATCATGCAATCATTCACAGACTTAGTCATGCATGAATCTAGTACCACAAAGTAAATAGCATGCAATCCTACTAAGTAACATATATCAATATGAAATCATTCACATACTTAGTCATGCACACACAATCAGTTAGTAGTTGATATCAGAATATACAATGAATAATACTAATATGGAGCACAACATTATTCTCACAGATACAAGGAGAAAGACTAGATATCTTTCCTAATGCTCTAGCATGGAGCACAACATTAGCACCCATTACTCCCCTTTTTTATCCATAATTTGGCAAAGGCATGGAAAGAACAAATATCTTCAACAACATACCAAAAGAACTTTATACACTAGTGTTTCAAAATAAATCTCATGCATTCTTATTTTCATATCCTTCTTCTTCCTCAATTTCGCTTCCTTTTTCAATAGAGGGAACCTTGATTCTGCCTAATCAATTAAGAGTTACAAATGAAAGTTGTAGCGGTAAATTCATGACCATTAAGCTATGGATAAACTTAACGTTAATAAAACCAGAGTCGCCACTGCGCTTTTATTGTTTCCAATGGAAAAGGGAAAAGTACGAACAAAACCCAAAGATAATAATTTTTCAAATCAAAACTAATAAAATGCTAGAGATTACAGGTAAGGGGGTTGGTTACACAGAGGGAAGGTGTTAGCACCCAAAGTGTCCTAGGTACTCCTAGGGAGCCCTTTTTTATGTGTGTATGTGTTTTGGCATAAAAGATGTTTGCAATAAATAGAATGTGGAGATGAGAAAATAATTCATTAATTATATTTTTGTGTTTGACAAGACATTCGGACTTGTGCCTACGTACCAACATAAAAATGAGGGATCAAAACCTCATAGTTCGTGGTATCAATTTCAAAGTGAGTGGATTACTTTTAATAAAAAATTTAAACCTAAAAAAGGAACAAAGGGCCTAAAAGAGTTTGAATGAGTGTTAGTTCTTTTTATCTTTTTTTTGAAATTTTAAGTCAAGTATGGTTAAGTTCATTTACAAGTTTCATCTAAGAAAAGAGTTTTAAAATGCAATGGCATAAGGCCAAAGTTTCTAATTTGCAATAAAGTCTAAGTTTAGAAATCACAAGCAAAGAAGATTTTAAAAGCGGGGAGAGATTTGAAATTTAAAAGTGGGAGGAGATGAAGAGACTAATCCTAAGCAAGAATTTAAAAGTTAAGAGTTGAAAAGATCTGACCAATGGGATGCAATCCAATAGACAAGAATATCGTATAGAAACGCACTTTTCCCTTGGATTTTAAAATCAAGCAATATCAATACACAAGTAGCAAGATGAAGAGTCGGGCATCAAATAAAGATAGCCACATCCAAGATAGCAACTTCATAGTCTTCTTCATAGTCTCCCCCATGTATCAGATGACATACTCCTTGAATGACTCAGAATAAGGAATTAGACATAGGTTTAAAGTAACATTTGCATCAAGACCATGTAGCAGATGAAATCAAAAGGGATCTCAATACTTGCATCAGATGAAATGTCAGTTCACAATGACTTGGTTTCAGAAATGTTGGCATTGGCCAAGTCCTTTTGCATAGGGAGTGTTGCCTAATTCTAAGTCCAAGTCTCGGATCAAATCCAGCAGTCTACACAAACATTTTTTAAGAGTTTTTGTTGTTTATTATGTACATTAAAGTCCTAAGACCACAAATACAAATGAGATACACAAACAAGTACATACAATCACAATATATGGCTCAAGTGAGCAAAGTGAAAATGTCATAAACATAAACAAGTTAAATGGTATGTATAATGGAAAATGATAAATGGCTTGAATTTAAATTGCATAAAGTAAATGACTTGAAATTAAAAGTTAGTCAAATGTTAGTTGATTAGAAGTTAGTGGAGTTTTGCTTTTCAATTGTTTAAGTCATTCTTTGGATAACACTCAACCCTCTATTCACAAGCATGGATCATTGAACCAAGATATCTTCCAAAGGAAGGAAAAAAGGCCAAGTTTCCACACAATACCATGAAAGGGGGGAGACTTACAATCTCACTTACTAGAATGATATACCTTTTATGTAAACATTTAGCGTTATGTTAAGCAATCATAATTGAACTTATGTAGAAGTCACAACTATCTGAGGTCAGACAATAATTTTTTTGGTGTTAATGCATGTTAGAGATATGGTATAATGAACCATACTCCTAAAACATACCACACACAAAAATAAAATGATCAAAAGGGTGGACCTAATCTCATTCATACTTGTATTGGTTTATGAACCAAGTAGCCTTAGGATATTGAGATGTCATTGATCAATGAGAGGAGTGGGATAACAAGGGATTGAAGATGAAGAGGGAGGGGAAATGAGACAAACACAAATTGGTCATGGGAGGAATTTGATCAAATTAAAATCATTCATTCATTTTGGGAGATGAAATGTATATTTTGTCAATCCCCTAAATCCAATGATTTTAATCCAAAAAAAGTCAAATCAACCTTGACCAAGGCCCAAACACAATAGTCAAACTCCACAAGTCAATAAAAATAGCTCAACACATATTATTTAAATTAAAAAAATTAAAAATCAATTAAAAATGCATTAAATTAAATTATGTTTGATCAAAAACCTAAAACCCCTTCAAAACACCAAATAAATGGCCAAGAGATTCATCATAGGTCAAACAAGGTCAAATGACCTTGGAGAATAAATTTCACTATTTTTTAAAAGTCAGAAGTATTTTTAAACAATTAAAAATATGCACAGAAATAATTAAATCATGAAAAATATTAATATTTATCCAAAAAATATTTTTAATTCAGAAAATGAAAGAGAAAAATATTTGAAGTTTTTTGGTGAAAGTCCCATATTTTTTGGATCAATATTAAAATTAATATGAATTAATGAAAATAAAGCAATTAAAATGAAAATTCGGAAATTCCAAAATATGGGGACCATCTGATCTCCCTCATTAATTGAGGTGGCAAATCAAATGGTCAAAAGTGTGCGTTCCATGTGGTCATCAGTCAACTGCGCAACACGCGTGGTAATCACAACCAACGCTTAAGATTAAAACATTTTAAATGGATCATGTGGTTCAGAAGCTTACCAACATATTGCCAGAGCCAGAGCTCCGGTCTTCTTCTCCGGTGGACCTCACCGGACTGATCCATCTTCAACCATCACCAAAACGAAAAAGCAAGACATAGATTCAAAGAAAAAATGCTCAGGAGCTCGAATATGGCCTCAATTTTGTCTAACTCCAAGTATACAAGAAGATACAGGGAGTTGAATTTTGAGGATCATGATCTGAGTGGCTTCGATTTGTCCTCAAATCAACTCAATCTTGTTTCCTACATTGGTAGGACTTCAGACAACCAAAAATCAACAAGAATAATGGAGAAATAATAGAGAATCGAAGAGTGAAAGTTTCTGAAAATTCACCTTCGAGTTGATCCAATTTGACTTGATCTTGATCTGGATTTGATTGCTTTCTCCTCCTCTTGCTTGCAGGAACCAAATGAACTGAAAATAGAAGTGAATTTCCGGAGTTTGAACTTCCAAACAGATGGTGAAGTTCAAGCTCTATTTCAAAGAAATCTCATAAAATTCTATCGAAGTGAGGGTTTTCAGAGGTCTAGCAAAGCTTGGGCAAGGTGTTGATGATGAATCTGAAGCCTTAAGCTTGTTTAAATAGGCATTGTGTTTGATATTTGTACCACTTGAAATTTGGATAATTTTTTAAATCTATTTACATGGGTGAATGGGCAATCATTTGGGCCTTGAGAGTGATGTAATCCAACTCCAAATCGTGCATAAAGTCTACTGAATTCATAATGCGCAAGCATGAAAAAGCAAATGATGATTTGAAGTCCAAACTTGCCAAAACACTTTCCATAATGAAGCCATGCGCAAGACCTTCAATTAGGATCCAAATGAGATGATCTTGGATGTTTTGGAGAGGTAAGATCAAGGGGAACAAATTTCATTTTGAACACTTTTTCATTTTAAGATTTTAGCATGATGAAGTTTGAGGTGGAAGTTTGGGAAATCAAACATATTTGAAAATTTTCTAAGTCCCAAGTCAAATGTTCACTTCTTCCACCTTGAATAACTTTTTCTGTGGACTTCAAATAAGAACATTTCCTTCATCAAAGTTGTATCTCTTTCAAACCTATTCAATTTGGTCACAAATTTGACCTCATTTGGATTTGGAATGAAGGAGATATATATTTTAGAAGCTGAGGAAAATCACTTGTTCAATGGTATTGGCCCAAAATGACCTATAATATTTCCTCTTGGCACATGCATTTTCAAGTTGAATTTTCACTTCCTCCAAACATCAAAGTTTAATTAGACTTCTTGAAATTGATTATTCAATTTGAATGGCCTTCATATCATAAAAAATGAGTAAGTTATGGTCTTGGGAAGTTGAACTCCAAATTAGGGTTTAGACAAAATGACCTATAATCGTTCACCATAAAAAATGATTTTCCAAGAAAAAATAGCTCTTTACTTAAACATGAAAGTTATTTAGAATGTCCTTTATAGTAACATTTCTCTTGGAATCATTTTCATATGATAAATATTGTAGGAGATAGGGTCTAGGGAACCCCAGTTTTGACCAGTTTATTTCCTCAAATCAACCACAATGAACCATCTTGCGAGCTTGACATTCTCTTGACTTTTGGGACTCATGGAGGATCATATATGAATAAGATGATGAAATTTGAAATATCCCTTTAAATATTTGATCAATTACTAAGGAAACTTGTTGAAGAAGTCACATAAGATACCTAGATGAATTAGGGTTTCCAAGGCAAACCAACTCCAAACTCTTTATGATTTCTTGATCAAAATAACATGTGAAGATCATGGGGGATCCATATATGAAACTTAGAGAAAATTTGGACCAATTCTTGATTGAGCTCCTTGCAATGAGGTTCTTAAACCCTAGATATGAGCTTGATAGATCATAGGTGAGCATATACACTACCTACAAAAGAGTTAAACTATACAATGACATATTTTTGGTATTTTAGTTAGTAAATAAAGAAAAAAATGAAGTATGATACAATAAAATGTGCTTGGTGATCTCTCCTAATGCAAACCCAATGAATGAGGGGTAAGGAGGATGCCAAGTTGTGATCCCAGTGCTAATGCATATGATGAAATAACATGAGGGATCTTAGGGTCGAAATTGGGGTCTTACAAAAGTTTCACAATGTTTATTCTATCATGCACTTTTCTAAATTCCTTAATCAACTTATCATTAATAGATTTATTATTTGTAATAGTCTTCATTAGTAGAGAAGATTTCATGCTTTCTTTCCAATCAAGAGCTTATTCTTCTAGCTACTCTTAAACATCAATATTTCTTTGAAGAACATATTTCCACTTCTTAAAAATTATTTCAGGATGGAACGACATATTATCCATGTCAGTAGAGTAAACATCCACATGAAATCTCTTCTCTTCAGCCTTCTCCTCAAGAAGGATACAATATCTTTGGACTTTTCTTCAACATTTCCCTCATAATCTCTTGTTTGAACAACTTGATATCCACTTCAGACTTAACAAATGCACTTTCTCCTAAGTTAACAACATGTCACACAAGATGTCCGACTCATCTAGGTTGACATCCTCATCATTAATCATTTGGTTGCTCCAAAATAGACGAGTGCAACTTCTTTCAACATATGTGAAGATGACAAGAAACGCAAGAAATTGGGGTTTTGAATTAGGTTTCCAAGATCAAAACTTGTCGTACCCAAAACACTTGAAAATTAATCAAGAGCAAAAATAAAAAAAACACAATTATTTTTATCCTAGTTCACTGTTAACTAAGTTACTTCAGTCAACCCGCCAAGGTGATTTCGCCTTATCAACAAGGAATTAATCCACTATAATCAATTGATTGCATACACACACAGACTACCCATCAATGTCTTCTTGAGAATCTTGACTAAACCCTAGTCTCTCAAGGAATACAAACTAAATCAATGAGATATAAGAAACGTGTTTACAAGATTTCTTCTAAGAAAATAGATTACAAAAATTTCAGTACAAAGAATTTATTCAAAAATGAACAAAAGCTCTATGTGTGTTTTATTTTCTATATTCATAAGAATAATATTCAGTTTAGCATAAGCATTATTAGATAGTAGTGAATTAGCAATTGATCATTCTTCCAAGTCTCCTTTATATAGGAAATGAACAGATTCGTTGTAAAGTGTGAATGGAAATCTTCATAAATGAGTTGCCACCTTGCATAACGGTTTGCAAAGGTGGGAGACAAATGGTACAATAGTATAGTCCTTATTCAACAAAACCAGCATAGTGGAATGAGCATTTCACTTGTATTATGTACTATTTTTCTCACATAAAACCTTGATCTTATCTTCTAATCTCCAGAGGCTTCTGAATAAATTTTATTGAAGCATGTTTAGAAGGATCAAGACTAAGTAGAGATTCTTCAAAACCTTGTCTTCAGAGTCTTTAGAACCTTGTATTCTGAGTCTTCAGAACATCGTCTTCAGAACTCGAGAGAGCACAATCTTGAGAGCTTGAAAAATCTTCAGAGGCTCTTGTATCAGGGTTATAGCCAGAAGCTTTAGCATAAACTTTCACCAAACCACTGTTTAAGAGTGTTCTAAAACTTGACATAATCTTATAAAGCACACTTTTTATCTCTTCAGAGTCAAAGTGTGTTGAGTCCAAAATTTGTTGACGTCACACGCCAATTCTTCAGAAACAGAACATGTTAGCAAAAGCTACACACTAGACAAAACCATTAGAGTGAAATTTTTTTCACTAAGAAAAACTGTATTGTTATCATCAAAACTAAAGGGCAGATGCAGAACCAAATCTTGTTCTTACATTCTTCCCTTTTGATGATGATAAAACCATGTATTTTGATGAACAATTTTTACTTGGTTAAATCACATAAAAACATTAGAGTGAGGTTTGTAAGCTCCCTCTAAATTCTATACTATTAAAATTATTTTTTAGCTTAGAATTTCAGAGTTAGGTTTGCAAGCTCCCCCTGAATTTAAAACTTTAAAATAATCTTAACATATAAAATATTTCAATCAGCATGAAAGAAATAACTTCCCAGAACACAGAGGCTGATTATAGAAGTATTCATAAATTTCATGGCTTTGAGTATCATAAAAACTGGTTATCAACCTTGTATCAGAGCTTGATATGTCAGAACTTATAAACGTCTGGTTAACTCAAACTTAACTTAAACTCATATCAGCTTCGTTAACGTCTTCTGGAAAAATCTTAACTCCTGAAAAGCCTGGTTAACTAGAAGCATGGTGAACTTTAAGAATATTAAAGTTCCCAGATTAGTTAATCAGATTCAGAAATAAGAATATTAAAGACAAATGTTGGGTGTTAGAAAGGAAATAAGTATATCAAAATCGTATCACCTCTTCTCCCTTTTAGTCATTAATCAAAAGGAAATAAATAGACAAAGTAAAAACCACTATAGAAATTCATTTCATTGAAAAATTTCAAGGTACAAAATAAAAAAAATAAAAACTTAAAACTAGGAAAGCAACAAGTTATTAAAACTAAGGTTTAAGATGGGGGTGACAGTCTGGATATGATAGCATGAAGCGTCCTTTCAATCTTGTTATTCTTTGCAGCTTATTTCTTGAACATCTCATCTTACTTGTCCATTTGAGTCCTTACAACTTTATTCTCTTGCTTCAACTCTTGCAGAGTCTTCAGAACCAGAGGAATGGGTTTAGAACCAGAGCCTTCAGCTTCCATAGATTGATTTGTTCCAGAAGATGTTTCTAATGTAATTTATGGAGCAGGAGGAGGAACTACCACTTCAGGTGCAATTTCTTTTTCAACAATCATAACTTTTAGGTTTTGAGTTCCAGTAGGAGGAAATTGTCTTATAGGACTTCTTGGGGAGAAAAGGCTCGTAAGAGGCTCTAAGTATTCTGATAGATTGTCACTGAATATTTTATGATCACCTACATAACGAAGTTCCTTGAGATCCTTGGAGCGTGAATTCATCCACCTTCTGTGGCCATCCCAGGCAACATCGCTCTGGGTATGATTGACATAATTTGTGCAATCTTGTACTAGATAGTGGAGACGTTCATTTGACTCATCGGGTGTGTTCTTTCCTCTATGTTATTTTATGTTTGTTTCTTTCATTGAGGATAATGTGTGTTTTAAGGGTGGGGGAGGGATGCCATTTACTTTCCTTATTTTGTTTTCTTCATTTAATTTTGTTGTTTTGTTTTCTTTAAAAAAAGTTATGCATGTTTTTCATTGGTTTTTGGGTTGCAAGTGTTGTGTGAGTAATTTCTCTATTCTATTGATTAATGACTTGTGGTGTGATGTGATTGATTTACTGTACACTCTTAGTATGATAGTATGGCTAAATTTTGAATTATGCATCATTTGTGGTAGATCATTAACCTTTGTGAGATTTTGAGCCTAATAATGGATAACATTAAAAAAATTCATCTCATGTCTGTTAGTATCTAGAACTTGATCTGACTTTGTTTGAAATTGTTTGATTACTTATGCATACTGATATGATAAAGGCAAGTTATTTCTGTTTTTTTATCCAGTTAGCCAAAAAGCCAACCCTGGATATACCATCCCTTGTTTAAAAACTCCTTGAGCTCATTACCGCATTCTTTGTTTAAAACTCATTACAAGCCTAAAAGTGAAAAACATAGTTATGAACCTATTCAAATGGTTGAAAGAGTCTTGTTTGGAGTTGAATAATTATAGTTGTGATATTTCATTCAAAAGTTGACAAAAAATAGAAAAAGAAAAAAACTGAAAAATAAAAGAAAAAAAGGAAAAAGAAAAGAAGGATGACAATGCATATTCCTTATGAAAAAAATAATAAAAAGAGAGAAGATAAGAGAAATAGTTGCAAGGTTGTTTGTTGAAAATGAATAAAGTCTTTTGTAGTTCAACTCCCGCGGTTTCTTTCAAAAAACATTTACCCTTTGAATTTTAGCCTAGTACCCTTTGTGATCTATATCTCTCTTACCGTGGTCAAGTTACAACCCGGATAAAAGTCTTTTTCATATCTGTGCGCATGGATTTCGAGTTTATGGTAGTACTTTAAATTCTGGTATGCAGATCCTGGATGTCGTACACGATGTCACGATACCAGGGTCAGCACATTATCACACCATAAACAACGTTAGGATTTAAATAACAACACAAAAGAAAATAACACAACTAGTTGTTAACCCAGTTCAGTGCAACGTCACCTATATTTGCGGCTACCAAGCTAGGAAGGAAATCCACTATCACAAAATTAGTTTGAAGTTCTGAGCAACCTCAGGTTTTACAAACTTCTCACTTAATATCTACCTGTGGATGTTTCTATATAAGACTCTCTTAGATATGAGACCCCTCTCACTTGCCTTCAACCATACAACAACTTATAACAGAAAAATGAAATCCACTCTTGTTAATACATCGGGTCCAATTCAAGTATCGAGGAGATAATCGAATGACCCGCATAATACAAAGACACAAAACCCTAATTTAGACAATATTCTTCACTGCTTCGATGCCTCCTTAGGTTTTAGGAACGGTCTATAAATACCACTAGAGAGACATGGGCTTCGGGCTTGATTCTTAGCAGATTCAAGAACTCTGTACAATCTTCTGCATATTTGATTTCAATTAGATCATATGTTTCCTAAAATGTTTTGACATCTTTACTTTGTAAACAAGTCAAGGAAAAATAGTCTTTTGCATTTTAGAGAACATTCTACATAATTTATGAATTAAATCTTGAGAGTATCTTCAAATAAACCATAAACGGAACCAAATCTCACAAGATACTAAAATAGATCACACTCCAATGTTAAACTAACATGTCAGGATATTTTGTTCAACACCTGACAATAATACTTATTTTTCCAAAATGCAGCCAATCATTACATATCAGACCTAACAATCTCCCCCTTTGGCAAATTTTGGCTAAAAAAACCTTTACATATACCAACAGGAATGAGGATAAAGATCATAGTATGAAACCCTCATGCAAACAACAAAAATCTTTTCCCCCCAAGAACACCAGAGGCAGGTGTAGTGAAAAAAATTGCCTCATACTAGAGAGATAAACTCACACACGAAGAACCTGTCTAAGAGAAAAATAAATTCTCTTTAGTCAGGATGTTAGGACATTGTTCCAGGCATTATTAGCATCAGCAGCCCATTCATAACAACACAACTATAATCAAAACTATTTACTCCCCCTCTTTAGCCATAAAGTTTACAAGAATAACCAAACATCAGAGTTAGCAGATCAGTCAAAAGCGAGTTTACAAACAGAACACAACCAAGAGCACTTTAAAGTGCAAAAGTATTCAGGGCATAGCCCAAAAAAAATAGAAGAATAAACAACATACAAAAGAACCAGATTGCTTCAGTCTTAATCACTACTGGTAGTGTATTCATCATCATTTGCATCAGAATCTTCTCCATTTGCCTCTTCTTCACCTGTTCCATCACCTTTAAAACTTAATTCTTCTTCAGACAAGGCCTTTATCAACATTTCAATCTTGCTTTTCCTCTCGATACAACTTTTGATAGTTTCATCCAAGGACTTGTAGGTATCTTTTAGCTCAGCAAGGATGCATGTTCTAGAAGTAGGCCTGGAAGATGGTTGTCCAGATTTCAAGACAATGTCTGGAATATGTTTCCCAGTGAACAACCTATAATGTAATAAGAGAGAAGGGTCCCTTTTGTAGATATTGTCAGAACTGATTAAGATACTTGGGTGTTAACTCATAATAACACCACAAATCAATGAGGGAAAAGCTATTGACATCTTCACAGCATAAGAGGCAGCATGCTTCATAGTTTGATCAAAGACATAGGATCCAAAATCAAAACTTGACTTGGTCCCTACAATATAAATAAACTTACCTAGTCCTATAGCAATGTTGGAAGTGTGATTGGTTGGAACCCAATAAGCATCCCCAATTCTATGAAGTACAACATACTTCACACTCAAGGAACTTGTGGACAACTTCCTTTTCCTTGGCCATTCCTTCACTTGTTTAACAGTAATTTCTCTACAGATAACATTGTCAGAGACTTCTACTTCAGCTTGTTCTTCTTCATTTCTGCCCAAAAACCTATCTATTATTTCAAAATAAAAATCCACACATCTTCCTCTGACTAACATTTTTCTAAATTTATTGCTCCTCTTGTTATCACATTCCTAAGATATGTTCACAATAAATTCTTTAACAAGCATTTCACAACACTTGCCAATTCCAGTTACAGTTTTCATTAATTTAGCCTCTTGAATCAGACTCATCACCTATTTGCATTCAAAAGCATCTTTTCCCAGTTCCCTTTCTAGTGCTAATCTTCTTTGATAAACAAATTTACATTTTTCAACATTCTCCACAGAGTGAAAGGAAATGTTGTCAATTGGAACTTTAGGAATATTTGTTGGAATCTTCTTCCCAGATGCTTGCTTTATGGTAGTAGAAATGATGTCCTGAACCTTGTGCTCGAAATCATGGTTAGAATCATTAGACTCTTAAGGAACTTCCTTCCTTTTAAGTTATTTTATCTTAGAAACAGGAATGACAACCTTGCTCCATATTTTTGTAAGGCCAACACTAGCTCTTTTCTTGGGAGATTCGGAGGGCGTGCTGGAGGATTCAAAAGCTTGACATTTTCTGTTCTTCAATCTTTTATCTATTCTTGGAGAAAGTTCTTGACTGATGGGTACATCATCAAAGTTTAGATCCTCTATATTTACTAAGACAATGGATTAATCTTTTTTCTCAACAGAGTTTTCATCTTTGTCAGCCAGATCACCAGTCATCCCTTCAGGCGCCTCTTTGTCTTTCAATTTTTCAGGAGATAGAGTAGATGCATTCACATCATATTTATACATGGGGTTCAATAATGTTATCAGGTTAGGCTAAGGATGTGGAGACATCCGACGCGTTATTAGTCTTGGGTTCAATTGTTGGTGTAAGCCCTAGAGGCCAATACTCTTGGTACTTGTATCGAATTATTTATTAATAATAAAAGGCTTTTTCTTTATTATGTTTGTTTAATAAAGTCCCTGGAATAGATAATTCGTTTAATGTATCAAGTGTGACTTAATCATGAGATCACATTAAACATAAAGACACTATTCTTAAAGTATCCGTAGTCGAGCTTTATTGTGAAGTGGGATAACATTAAAGCATGAAGACTATTATGGTTATAGACTGATGATCACATCTCATGGATCATGGATAAGGAGTTATCAAGTCTCAAACATAGGTATGAATATTAAGAGTAATATTTATACTGGATTGACCCGCTATGAGAATACTATATAGAATGTTATACAAAGTGTCATAAGTTATTCTCATGGTGATAATGGTGTATACCACCCTTCGACCTGAAACCACTATGGACCCTAGATGTAGAGTCGAGTGCCTTATTGTTGATCAAACGTTGTCCGTAACTGGATGACCATAAAGACAGTTGATGGGTACTCCACGAAGCATGCTAAGGGACATGAGTGACCTAGATGGAATTTTCCCATCCTGCGTAACAGGATAAATATCTATGGGCCCAATATTTAACTGGACAAGGATGACACAGTCTATGCCTTATGTTTAATATAGACATAAGGGAAAAAGGGTAATTATACACATAATTATTATCACAGAAGGATTTTTCAGATCACGTGACATTTTCGTGTCTTGGGTAGTAGTGATGTGTTGCTAGATACCGCTCACTGTTTATTATGTTAAATACGTGATCTAATATAATTGCCAATGCCGCGAAAACCTATAGGGTCACACACAAAGGACGGTTTGATGAGAGATAGAGTAATTAAGGAATACCGTAATGTATGGTTCCCTTAAGTGAATTATAGAACATCGTAAGGTACGGTGTACTTAAGTAGAATGCGAAATATGGTAAGGTACGACGCGCTTAAGTGATTTTGGCATATTATAAGATATGGGCCATATACACTTGAGTGGGCTTTTTAGCTTGCAGCCCACACAAGTGGTTCTATAAATAGAACCCTTGTGTAGAAGCATTGTCATACTTGCAATTTCGTTTCTCTCTCGCTCTCTCACTCAAAGCCTTCATTCGTAGCAACTAACATTGAGATTGAAGGAATCCGTTCGTGTGGACTAAGTAGAGGCGTTGTCATCGTTCAACTTTCGTGATCGCCACAAGAGGTAACGATTCTATCACTGATCATACCCATTCGTAAGGATCATTAAAGTAGAAATTTTAAATTCCACTGCGTTTTGGATCGCCCTTCTCCTTCAGTGGTATCAGAGCCACTTACGAAACCATGCATCTGATAGCTCTTTATTTTCTGTATTAATACGATTAAAAGACAGAATGAATCAAAGAATAAATGAGTAATTAAATTGAGATCGATCAAGTTATATATATGATATAAGTAATCCTGATGCAAAATACGGTATATATGATATACTGTTTCTGTTTCATTCATTCAAACACTTGATGGTTGTTTTCCTTTGAGCGATCAAGGGTCGTTTGCTTCTTGATCCGACATTAGTATGGTGAAGCAATGACGTGTTGATCAATCATACTGAATCAACAATCAAGATGTGTTTGACGGTCTGAAATTGGTGCATTAGGGTTAATGACGACACAAGGGTTGTGTTGTCAAAGAGTTATGCATTAGGGTTAATGACGGCACAAGGGTTGTGTTATGCATTAGGGTTAATGACGGCACAAGGGTTGTGTTGTCAAAAAGTTATGCGATTAGGGTTAATGACTGCACAAGAGTTTGCTTTAAAGTATCAAGTGTTGATGCGAAAAACGACGTCGATTTTAAATGACTCTGCGTAGTGTGATCGGTCGCCGAAATTTAATTTGGTTTTAATTAATTAAAAGAATTAAAATTAATAATAATAATAATAATTATAATGTGTTTATTATTATTGTCTTGTGGTGAGCGGTTATGGCCTTAGTTTTCCTTTATTTTGTTTTGGATTTTTAAAATACGACCTGCGTGTCGTGCCTCTCTTTTAATCTCATAATGTAACTTCTTTTCTCATCTCACTCCCTCGTATGTAAAACGAGTTTCTTTTATGTAATGTAATGTTATGAAGAAAGAGAAGAAGTCAATATCAAAGGAGGACAACCTTGAAGATCTTGCTTGGAGAAGCTTAGATCGTTATTAGGTTAGCTTAGGTTCTCTCATTGGCTTGAGAGAACAATTGCGCTAGGGGCCATAACTGTTTCATTATGTTTGTATGTTGATGCATGTGAATGTATGTAGATTCACACTTGGACAGTTTAGCAAATAACTTCTTTTCTCGTAGAACTCCTAAAACCACTCTCAAATGTTCAGCATGCTCTTCTTCAGATTTCGAATACACCAAAATATCGGATTTCTGACCCTCTCTAATCTCATCCAGAATACCACTCGTTAACTTCAACATTCCCAATTTAACACTATTGTGAGTACTCTCACACACCAAACTCAAGTCTCTAAACTGCTCAATTAAATCCAATTCCTTAACCATTAACATAGACATATGCAATGATTTCCGACTCAATGCATCAGCCACTACGTTTGCTTTACCCGGATGGTAATTCAAACCAAAGTCATAATCCTTCAGAAACTCTAACCATCTCCTCTGTCTCATATTCAGCTCTTTCTGATCAAACAAATACTTTAAACTCTTATGGTCACTGAAAACCTCAAATCTTGACCCGTACAAGTAATGCCTCCATAACTTCAGAACGAATACCACAGCTGCCAACTCTAAATCGTGTGTCTGATAGTTCCTCTCATGAACCTTCAGTTGTCTCGAAGCATAAGCTACAACCTGCTTATTTTGCATCAAAACACCACCCAAACCCAACAATGAAGCATCACAGTAAACCTCAAATGGTTCCGATGGACTTGGTAATATCAGAATAGGAGCAGTAGTTAACCTCCTCTTTAACTCTTGGAAACCTTCTTCACATTTTGAGTACCAAACAAACGCTTGCCCCTTTCTAGTCAACATCGTCAACGGTAACGCCAACTTAGAAAATCCTTCAATGAATTTCCTATAATAACCTGCAAGTCCAAGAAAACTCCTTATCTCAGAAACTGACTTCGGAGTTCCCCACTTAGATACCGCTTCTATCTTAGAAGGATCAACAACAACACCCCCTCTTGAAACCACATGACCAAGAAAACTAACCTCTTCTAACCAAAATTCACACTTGGACAGTTTAGCAAATAACTTCTTTTCTCGTAGAACTCCTAAAACCACTCTCAAATGTTCAGCATGCTCTTCTTCAGATTTCGAATACACCAAAATATCGTCAATAAACACCACAACAAACTTGTCTAGGTACGGATGGAAAATCCTATTCATATACTCCATAAATACCCCAGGCGCATTAGTCACACCAAAAGGCATTACAGAATACTCATAATGTCCATACCTTGTTCTGAAAGCAGTCTTCTGAATATCCTCAGTTTTCACATGTATCTGATGATACCCCGATCTCAAATCTATTTTGCTGAACACACTCGCACCAACCAACTGATCCATCAAATTATCGATCCTCGGCAAAGGATACCGATTCTTGATCGTCACTTTATTCAGTTGCCTGTAGTCCACACACAGCCTCATAGTACCTTCTTTCTTCTTAACCAATAACACTGGTGCACCCCACGGTGACACACTCGGACGAATAAATTTCTTATCCAACAGATCTTCCAGCTGACTCTTCAATTCAGCTAACTCAACAGCAGACATACGGTACGGAGCCATCGACACCGGCCTAGTACCAGGTACCAAATCAATCGAGAACTCAACTTCACGCTCTGGCGGTAATTCATTCACTTCTTCGGGAAACACATCAGGAAAATCACACACCACGGCTAGATCGCAATTCGCCAGTTTATCTTTAGCCTCCAAAGTCGCTAACAGCATAAACAACTCTGCCCCATCTGCTACTGCCTCATTCACTTGCCTTGCTGATAGAAACAAACTCTTTCCTTCCTCAATCTCAGGAAAGATCACAGTCTTATCAAAACAGTTGATATAAACTCGGTTAAACACCAACCAGTTCATACCCAGGATAACATCAATCTGCACTAGTGGAAGACACACGAGGTCCATCCCAAAGTCTCTACCAAAAATACTCAAAGGGCAATTTAAACAAACTGAAGTAGTAGTCACTGAACCCTTCGCAGGAGTATCAATCACCATACTCCCATGCATCTCAGATATCTCTAATTTAAGTTTCACAGCACAATCCAAAGATATAAAGGAATGAGTCGCACCTGTGTCAATAATAGCTACAAGAGGAAAGCCATTAATATAACACGTACCTCGGATCAAACGATCATCTGCAGAAGTCTCAGAACCCGATAAAGCAAAGACCTTGCCTCCCAACTGGTTCTCTTTCTTCGGCTTAGGACACTGTGGGCTAATATGACCCACCTCTCCACAGTTGAAACAAGTCATCGTCTTCAACCGGCACTCTGCAGCCAAGTGACCACCTTTTCCACACTTGAAACACTTCTTCTCATTACTGGTACACTCATGGAAACGATGTCCAGCCCGACCACATCTGTAACACTTAGCAGGGGCACTGGAGTCTCCCCCACTAGGTCTCTTCATCCCACTCTGTCTCTGGAAACCTTTGCCAACTGCATACGGTTTCCCACGATCATTCTGATTCTTGCCTTTCCTATCAACCCTCTGCTGATAGCTCTCCGCTCTGGCCTTGGTATCCTGTTCAAAAATCCTACAGCAGTCAACCAAGTCAGAAAACACTCTAATCCGCTGATACCCAATAGCCTGCTTGATCTCGGGACGTAACCCGTTCTCAAACTTCACACATTTTGAAAATTCCCCAGTAGCCTCATCATAGGGAGTGTAATACTTCGACAGCTCTGTGAACTTAGCAGCATACTCAGTAACAGACCGGTTGCCCTGCTTCAATTCTAAGAACTCTATCTCTTTCTTTCCTCTGACATCCTCTGGGAAGTACTTCCTCAGGAATCTCTCCCTGAACACCGCCCAAGTGATCTCAGCACTCCCAGCAGCTTCCAACTCAGTGCGGGCAGCAACCCACCAATCATCTGCTTCCTCAGACAGAATATGCGTACCGAACCTGACCTTCTGGTTATCGGCACACTCAGTCACTCGGAAGATCCTCTCGATCTCCTTCAACCACTTCTGAGCACCATCTGGATCGTATGCTCCCTTGAACATTGGAGGATTGTTCTTCTGGAACTCACTCAGTTGACGAGCAGCTCCCAGTCCCACAACATTCGGATTTCCTCCAAGTACTCCAGCTAGCATACCCAGAGCCTCAGCAATCGCAGCATCGTCTCTACCTCTTCCAGCCATCTCTATTCTGAAAACCCAACAAGCTAAAACAATAAGTACTGATAGGGTTACACAACACCTATCACGTACAGGGAAACAGAATAACTACGACTCGACTCGACCAACTATGCTCTGATACCACTAATGTAACACCCTTCTAAAATACCCCAATAATTAATTAATTCAACAAAATATAAATCAGAGTAGATATGCAATTTAAGGGTGTCACACTTGACACTTCACACCATTCATCAAAATAGCTTGTCATACTCATTTATTTATCAAAATAAAACATTGCACAATACGCAGCGGAATGAAATCCAACAACATGCAAAACATGTAACACATTACATGTAAAACTTGTTCAACAACCAACAAATGAAACAAGGTAAAACACCCCGTCCCGATGTTACATCTACCAGAGCATGACCCACTAAGGAACTACACTAGACTCCAAGCACTAGCTTCTACTCAATCACTGCTCGTTACCTGAAACATAGTTGTAAGGGTGAGTTCCTCAATCGATATAATAAGCATTATAAAATATCATATAATGTTAAGTAAATCAACACATGTCATCACCCTAATCATAACACACATTCAGCAACGGCAACATCAACTCATATTCATACTCATACTCATACTCATACTCAACACAACCACAAAACACACGTATAATATTGGAATACATCCATTCATATTATACGCCATACATACATTATGCAATGAGACTCCATGCATGCGGTACCGACTATTCGTGAACATATAGTTCAACCTCACCGATCAAATCCAGATACGGCTACAAAGCTCACTAGTCCCACTCATTTGAGACCTAGTGACTCACATCACTAATTCCTCACCATGGGAATTAGCTACCACCCCAAGGGCTATGCTATGCACGCTAAATCACCTAGCATGCAAACATCAACAACAATCCACAATAACTCATCACTAATTCCTCACCATGGGAATTAGCTACCACCATAAAGGCCATACTATGCACGCTAAATCACCTAGCATGCAACCATCAACAATCCACAATAACTCATCACTAATTCCTCACCATGGGAATTAGCTACCACCATAAAGGCCATACTATGCACGCTAAATCACCTAGCATGCAACCATCAACAATCCACAATGGACATATGCTCACACTCTAAGCCATAAACAGTCCATTCACAATTGCATACATAATAGATATATTCACAACATTATGCATACCATCACACATCATCAGCATATTTATCACATAATCATATCATATCATGCCAAATTAATAAACCACAGTATTAGCACACTCTACTAATACCTATACTGCTCAATACAACGGGAAATGATCCCTACTATATCATACACCAATATAGGCCAATCATCAAATATGTCCACAATATTTAAATATCAAATTTCCACTTTTCCAACAGTGTTAACCGGTTAACGCCCTGGGTTAACCGGTTAACGCAAACAGAACACGCTTCCTGGCACATTTTAACAGTGTTAACCGGTTAACACCCTGGGTTAACCGGTTAACGCAAGACAGACAGCAATATTTTCACAATTCATAACAGTGTTAACCGGTTAACACCCTGGGTTAACCGGTTAACGCAAGACAGAAAGTTGTTCCTGCGCTAACACGAAGCAGAATGCAGAATTACTCGCATTTTCCGCCGTCGGAGGACTTCCGGACCTCCGATTTCGATTCCGTAAACGGCTACACGTCCAGAAAATCACAACTCATCCAAATATAGATTCAATCACAGTTTTTAACGCAATTCATTCATCACAATTCAAGGTATTTCTCAAACCTAATTAGAGTCAATCAATGGCTTATTACTACCCATCACATGTTAATCCATAATACCCATTAAACGACGATAAACCCCCCTTACCTGAGTTAATCCGGCAATTGATTCTTCGACCTTCAACAATCGTGAATCCTCCTCTTGAGCCCTAGCCTCTTCTTCTCCCTTTCTCAGTTCTTCTCTTTTCTCCCAATATTACGTGTTCTCTGTTTTCACGTGAAAACCCTTTTTACCAAATGGGACCTTTATATATATTCCAACTTATTATTCCAATAATAATAATTCCAAATAATATTCCAATTATTTAATTAAATTAATAAATATACTATTAACTTAAATTAAATAATTATCATATTTTATCGGGGTGTTACAACTCTCCCCCACTAAAAGAGTTTTCGTCCTTGAAAACATACCTCAAGCGAACAACTCTGGATAAGACTCCTTCATCTGACTCTCAAGTTCCCAAGTCACATTGCCACCTGCTGGTCCTCCCCAAGCTACCTTTACCAAAGCAATCTCTTTACCCCGCAACTGCTTCAACTCTCGATCCTCTATCCTCATAGGTGATGTTTCAACAGTCAGGTTATCTCTCACCTGTACATCATCTACTTGGACCACATGCGACGGATCAGGAATGTACCTCCTCAACTGAGACACATGAAAAACCTCATGCAAATTCGCAAGTGACGGCGGTAAAGCGATACGATAGGCTACCTCTCCTATCCTCTCCAAAATCTGATAAGGACCAATAAATCGAGGTGTCAACTTCTTCGACTTCAAAGCTCGACCAACCCCAGTTATCGGAGTAACACGAAGAAACACATGATCTCCCTCTTGAAACTCAAGTGACTTCCTCCTCTTGTCGTGATAACTCTTCTGACGACTCTGAGCAATCCTCATCTTCTCCTGAATCATCTTAATCTTTTCCGTAGTTTATTGAACAATCTCCGGTCCAACCACAACACTCTCACCGGACTCATACCAACATAAAGGTGTCCGACATCTCCTACCATACAAAGCTTCAAACGGTGCCATACCAATGCTCGAATGAAAACTATTGTTGTAGGTAAACTCAATCAAAGGTAAATAACAATCCCAAGCACCTCCCTTTTCCAAAACACAAGCCCTCAAAAGATCCTCCAGTGACTGAATCGTCCTCTCAGTCTGACCATCAGTCTGCGGATGATATGCAGAACTCAATCTCAGCTTAGTTCCCAAAGCCCTCTGCAAACCTTCCCAGAACTTCGATGTAAATCTAGGATCTCTGTCCGAAACAATACTCGACGGAATACCATGCAAACTTACAATTTTCTCAATATACAACTCAGCTAATCTCTCTAACGGATAATCCATTCTGATCGGAATGAAATGAGCCGATTTTGTCAATCTGTCAACAATCACCCAAATAGCTTCAAAATTCTTAATTGTCCTCGGTAAACCAGAAACAAAATCCATACTGATACTATCCCACTTCCACTCTGGAATAGCCAACGGTTGCATTAGCCTAGACGGCTTCTGATGCTCAATCTTTGACTTCTGACAAGTCAAACAAGAATAAACAAAACTCGCAATTTCTCTTTTCATTCCCGACCACCAAAATAACTTTTTCAAATCATGATACATCTTCGTAGCCCCAGGATGAATACTCAGGCCACTACGATGTCCTTCCTCAAGAATACTCTTCTTAAGTTCGGTAATATCCGGAATACACACCCGATTACCAAATTTCAAAACACCATTCTCATCAACTCTGAATTCACCACCTTGACCTTGATTCACTAGAGTCAACTTATCAACCAAAAGCACATCGGATTTCTGACCCTCTCTAATCTCATCCAGAATACCACTCGTTAACTTCAACATTCCCAATTTAACACTATTGTGAGTACTCTCACACACCAAACTCAAGTCTCTAAACTGCTCAATTAAATCCAATTCCTTAACCATTAACATAGACATATGCAATGATTTCCGACTCAATGCATCAGCCACTACGTTTGCTTTACCCGGATGGTAATTCAAACCAAAGTCATAATCCTTCAGAAACTCTAACCATCTCCTCTGTCTCATATTCAGCTCTTTCTGATCAAACAAATACTTTAAACTCTTATGGTCACTGAAAACCTCAAATCTTGACCCGTACAAGTAATGCCTCCATAACTTCAGAACGAATACCACAGCTGCCAACTCTAAATCGTGTGTCGGATAGTTCCTCTCATGAACCTTCAGTTGTCTCGAAGCATAAGCTACAACCTGCTTATTTTGCATCAAAACACCACCCAAACCCAACAATGAAGCATCACAGTAAACCTCAAATGGTTCCGATGGACTTGGTAATATCAGAATAGGAGCAGTAGTTAACCTCCTCTTTAACTCTTGGAAACCTTCTTCACATTTTGAGTCCCAAACAAACGCTTGCCCCTTTCTAGTCAACATCGTCAACGGTAACGCCAACTTAGAAAATCCCTCAATGAATTTCCTATAATAACCTGCAAGTCCAAGAAAACTCCTTATCTCAGAAACTGACTTCGGAGTTCCCCACTTAGATACCGCTTCTATCTTAGAAGGATCAACAGCAACACCCCCTCTTGAAACCACATGACCAAGAAAACTAACCTCTTCTAACCAAAATTCACACTTGGACAGTTTAGCAAATAACTTCTTTTCTCGTAGAACTCCTAAAACCACTCTCAAATGTTCAGCATGCTCTTCTTCAGATTTCGAATACACCAAAATATCGTCAATAAACACCACAACAAACTTGTCTAGGTACGGATGGAAAATCCTATTCATATACTCCATAAATACCCCAGGCGCATTAGTCACACCAAAAGGCATTACAGAATACTCATAATGTCCATACCTTGTTCTGAAAGCAGTCTTCTGAATATCCTCAGTTTTCACACGTATCTGATGATACCCCGATCTCAAATCTATTTTGCTGAACACACTCGCACCAACCAACTGATCCATCAAATCATCAATCCTCGGCAAAGGATACCGATTCTTGATCGTCACTTTATTCAGTTGCCTGTAGTCCACACACAGCCTCATAGTACCTTCTTTCTTCTTAACCAATAACACTGGTGCACCCCACGGTGACACACTCGGACGAATAAATTTCTTATCCAACAGATCTTCCAGCTGACTCTTCAATTCAGCTAACTCAACAGCAGACATACGGTACGGAGCCATCGACACCGGCCTAGTACCAGGTACCAAATCAATCGAGAACTCAACTTCACGCTCTGGCGGTAATTCATTCACTTCTTCGGGAAACACATCAGGAAAATCACACACCACGGCTAGATCGCAATCGCCAGTTTATCTTTAGCCTCCAAAGTCGCTAACAGCATAAACAACTCTGCCCCATCTGCTACTGCCTCATTCACCTGCCTTGCTGATAGAAACAAACTCTTTCCTTCCTCAATCTCAGGAAAGATCACAGTCTTATCAAAACAGTTGATATAAACTCGGTTAAACACCAACCAGTTCATACCCAGGATAACATCAATCTGCACTAGTGGAAGACACACGAGGTCCATCCCAAAGTCTCTACCAAAAATACTCAAAGGGCAATTTAAACAAACTGAAGTAGTAGTCACTGAACCCTTCGCAGGAGTATCAATCACCATACTCCCATGCATCTCAGATATCTCTAATTTAAGTTTCACAGCACAATCCAAAGATATAAAGGAATGAGTCGCACCTGTGTCAATAATAGCTACAAGAGGAAAGCCATTAATATAACACGTACCTCGGATCAAACGATCATCTGCAGAAGTCTCAGAACCCGATAAAGCAAAGACCTTGCCTCCCAACTGGTTCTCTTTCTTCGGCTTAGGACACTGTGGGCTAATATGACCCACCTCTCCACAGTTGAAACAAGTCATCGTCTTCAACCGGCACTCTGCAGCCAAGTGACCACCTTTTCCACACTTGAAACACTTCTTCTCATTACTGGTACACTCATGGAAACGATGTCCAGCCCGACCACATCTGTAACACTTAGCAGGGGCACTGGAGTCTCCCCCACTAGGTCTCTTCATCCCACTCTGTCTCTGGAAACCTTTGCCAACTGCATACGGTTTCCCACGATCATTCTGATTCTTGCCTTTCCTATCAACCCTCTGCTGATAGCTCTCCGCTCTGGCCTTGGTATCCTGTTCAAAAATCCTACAACAGTCAACCAAGTCAGAAAACACTCTAATCCGCTGATACCCAATAGCCTGCTTGATCTCGGGACGTAACCCGTTCTCAAACTTCACACATTTTGAAAATTCCCCAGTAGCCTCATCATAGGGAGTGTAATACTTCGACAGCTCTGTGAACTTAGCAGCATACTCAGTAACAGACCGGTTGCCCTGCTTCAATTCTAAGAACTCTATCTCTTTCTTTCCTCTGACATCCTCTGGGAAGTACTTCCTCAGGAATCTCTCCCTGAACACCGCCCAAGTGATCTCAGCACTCCCAGCAGCTTCCAACTCAGTGCGGGCAGCAACCCACCAATCATCTGCTTCCTCAGACAGCATATGCGTACCGAACCTGACCTTCTGGTTATCGGCACACTCAGTCACTCGGAAGATCCTCTCGATCTCCTTCAACCACTTCTGAGCACCATCTGGATCGTATGCTCCCTTGAACATTGGAGGATTGTTCTTCTGGAACTCACTCAGTTGACGAGCAGCTCCCAGTCCCACAACATTCGGATTTCCTCCAAGTACTCCAGCTAGCATACCCAGAGCCTCAGCAATCGCAGCATCGTCTCTACCTCTTCCAGCCATCTCTATTCTGAAAACCCAACAAGCTAAAACAATAAGTACTGATAGGGTTACACAACACCTATCACGTACAGGGAAACAGAATAACTACGACTCGACTCGACCAACTATGCTCTGATACCACTAATGTAACACCCTTCTAAAATACCCCAATAATTAATTAATTCAACAAA
This sequence comes from Lathyrus oleraceus, assembly GCF_024323335.1. Lineage (NCBI taxonomy): Eukaryota > Viridiplantae > Streptophyta > Magnoliopsida > Fabales > Fabaceae > Lathyrus > Lathyrus oleraceus. The sequence goes on along the minus strand of NC_066580.1, from coordinate 187,066,635 downwards.
ATATAAATCAGAGTAGATATGCAATTTAAGGGTGTCACACTTGACACTTCACACCATTCATCAAAATAGCTTGTCATACTCATTTATTTATCAAAATAAAACATTGCACAATACGCAGCGGAATGAAATCCAACAACATGCAAAACATGTAACACATTACATGTAAAACTTGTTCAACAACCAACAAATGAAACAAGGTAAAACACCCCGTCCCGATGTTACATCTACCAGAGCATGACCCACTAAGGAACTACACTAGACTCCAAGCACTAGCTTCTACTCAATCACTGCTCGTTACCTGAAACATAGTTGTAAGGGTGAGTTCCTCAATCGATATAATAAGCATTATAAAATATCATATAATGTTAAGTAAATCAACACATGTCATCACCCTAATCATAACACACATTCAGCAACGGCAACATCAACTCATATTCATACTCATACTCATACTCATACTCAACACAACCACAAAACACACGTATAATATTGGAATACATCCATTCATATTATACGCCATACATACATTATGCAATGAGACTCCATGCATGCGGTACCGACTATTCGTGAACATATAGTTCAACCTCACCGATCAAATCCAGATACGGCTACAAAGCTCACTAGTCCCACTCATTTGAGACCTAGTGACTCACATCACTAATTCCTCACCATGGGAATTAGCTACCACCCCAAGGGCTATGCTATGCACGCTAAATCACCTAGCATGCAAACATCAACAACAATCCACAATAACTCATCACTAATTCCTCACCATGGGAATTAGCTACCACCATAAAGGCCATACTATGCACGCTAAATCACCTAGCATGCAACCATCAACAATCCACAATAACTCATCACTAATTCCTCACCATGGGAATTAGCTACCACCATAAAGGCCATACTATGCACGCTAAATCACCTAGCATGCAACCATCAACAATCCACAATGGACATATGCTCACACTCTAAGCCATAAACAGTCCATTCACAATTGCATACATAATAGATATATTCACAACATTATGCATACCATCACACATCATCAGCATATTTATCACATAATCATATCATATCATGCCAAATTAATAAACCACAGTATTAGCACACTCTACTAATACCTATACTGCTCAATACAACGGGAAATGATCCCTACTATATCATACACCAATATAGGCCAATCATCAAATATGTCCACAATATTTAAATATCAAATTTCCACTTTTCCAACAGTGTTAACCGGTTAACGCCCTGGGTTAACCGGTTAACGCAAACAGAACACGCTTCCTGGCACATTTTAACAGTGTTAACCGGTTAACACCCTGGGTTAACCGGTTAACGCAAGACAGACAGCAATATTTTCACAATTCATAACAGTGTTAACCGGTTAACACCCTGGGTTAACCGGTTAACGCAAGACAGAAAGTTGTTCCTGCGCTAACACGAAGCAGAATGCAGAATTACTCGCATTTTCCGCCGTCGGAGGACTTCCGGACCTCCGATTTCGATTCCGTAAACGGCTACACGTCCAGAAAATCACAACTCATCCAAATATAGATTCAATCACAGTTTTTAACGCAATTCATTCATCACAATTCAAGGTATTTCTCAAACCTAATTAGAGTCAATCAATGGCTTATTACTACCCATCACATGTTAATCCATAATACCCATTAAACGACGATAAACCCCCCTTACCTGAGTTAATCCGGCAATTGATTCTTCGACCTTCAACAATCGTGAATCCTCCTCTTGAGCCCTAGCCTCTTCTTCTCCCTTTCTCAGTTCTTCTCTTTTCTCCCAATATTACGTGTTCTCTGTTTTCACGTGAAAACCCTTTTTACCAAATGGGACCTTTATATATATTCCAACTTATTATTCCAATAATAATAATTCCAAATAATATTCCAATTATTTAATTAAATTAATAAATATACTATTAACTTAAATTAAATAATTATCATATTTTATCGGGGTGTTACAACTCTCCCCCACTAAAAGAGTTTTCGTCCTTGAAAACATACCTCAAGCGAACAACTCTGGATAAGACTCCTTCATCTGACTCTCAAGTTCCCAAGTCACATTGCCACCTGCTGGTCCTCCCCAAGCTACCTTTACCAAAGCAATCTCTTTACCCCGCAACTGCTTCAACTCTCGATCCTCTATCCTCATAGGTGATGTTTCAACAGTCAGGTTATCTCTCACCTGTACATCATCTACTTGGACCACATGCGACGGATCAGGAATGTACCTCCTCAACTGAGACACATGAAAAACCTCATGCAAATTCGCAAGTGACGGCGGTAAAGCGATACGATAGGCTACCTCTCCTATCCTCTCCAAAATCTGATAAGGACCAATAAATCGAGGTGTCAACTTCTTCGACTTCAAAGCTCGACCAACCCCAGTTATCGGAGTAACACGAAGAAACACATGATCTCCCTCTTGAAACTCAAGTGACTTCCTCCTCTTGTCGTGATAACTCTTCTGACGACTCTGAGCAATCCTCATCTTCTCCTGAATCATCTTAATCTTTTCCGTAGTTTATTGAACAATCTCCGGTCCAACCACAACACTCTCACCGGACTCATACCAACATAAAGGTGTCCGACATCTCCTACCATACAAAGCTTCAAACGGTGCCATACCAATGCTCGAATGAAAACTATTGTTGTAGGTAAACTCAATCAAAGGTAAATAACAATCCCAAGCACCTCCCTTTTCCAAAACACAAGCCCTCAAAAGATCCTCCAGTGACTGAATCGTCCTCTCAGTCTGACCATCAGTCTGCGGATGATATGCAGAACTCAATCTCAGCTTAGTTCCCAAAGCCCTCTGCAAACCTTCCCAGAACTTCGATGTAAATCTAGGATCTCTGTCCGAAACAATACTCGACGGAATACCATGCAAACTTACAATTTTCTCAATATACAACTCAGCTAATCTCTCTAACGGATAATCCATTCTGATCGGAATGAAATGAGCCGATTTTGTCAATCTGTCAACAATCACCCAAATAGCTTCAAAATTCTTAATTGTCCTCGGTAAACCAGAAACAAAATCCATACTGATACTATCCCACTTCCACTCTGGAATAGCCAACGGTTGCATTAGCCTAGACGGCTTCTGATGCTCAATCTTTGACTTCTGACAAGTCAAACAAGAATAAACAAAACTCGCAATTTCTCTTTTCATTCCCGACCACCAAAATAACTTTTTCAAATCATGATACATCTTCGTAGCCCCAGGATGAATACTCAGGCCACTACGATGTCCTTCCTCAAGAATACTCTTCTTAAGTTCGGTAATATCCGGAATACACACCCGATTACCAAATTTCAAAACACCATTCTCATCAACTCTGAATTCACCACCTTGACCTTGATTCACTAGAGTCAACTTATCAACCAAAAGCACATCGGATTTCTGACCCTCTCTAATCTCATCCAGAATACCACTCGTTAACTTCAACATTCCCAATTTAACACTATTGTGAGTACTCTCACACACCAAACTCAAGTCTCTAAACTGCTCAATTAAATCCAATTCCTTAACCATTAACATAGACATATGCAATGATTTCCGACTCAATGCATCAGCCACTACGTTTGCTTTACCCGGATGGTAATTCAAACCAAAGTCATAATCCTTCAGAAACTCTAACCATCTCCTCTGTCTCATATTCAGCTCTTTCTGATCAAACAAATACTTTAAACTCTTATGGTCACTGAAAACCTCAAATCTTGACCCGTACAAGTAATGCCTCCATAACTTCAGAACGAATACCACAGCTGCCAACTCTAAATCGTGTGTCGGATAGTTCCTCTCATGAACCTTCAGTTGTCTCGAAGCATAAGCTACAACCTGCTTATTTTACATCAAAACACCACCCAAACCCAACAATGAAGCATCACAGTAAACCTCAAATGGTTCCGATGGACTTGGTAATATCAGAATAGGAGCAGTAGTTAACCTCCTCTTTAACTCTTGGAAACCTTCTTCACATTTTGAGTACCAAACAAACGCTTGCCCCTTTCTAGTCAACATCGTCAACGGTAACGCCAACTTAGAAAATCCTTCAATGAATTTCCTATAATAACCTGCAAGTCCAAGAAAACTCCTTATCTCAGAAACTGACTTCGGAGTTCCCCACTTAGATACCGCTTCTATCTTAGAAGGATCAACAGCAACACCCCCTCTTGAAACCACATGACCAAGAAAACTAACCTCTTCTAACCAAAATTCACACTTGGACAGTTTAGCAAATAACTTCTTTTCTCGTAGAACTCCTAAAACCACTCTCAAATGTTCAGCATGCTCTTCTTCAGATTTCGAATACACCAAAATATCGTCAATAAACACCACAACAAACTTGTCTAGGTACGGATGGAAAATCCTATTCATATACTCCATAAATACCCCAGGCGCATTAGTCACACCAAAAGGCATTACAGAATACTCATAATGTCCATACCTTGTTCTGAAAGCAGTCTTCTGAATATCCTCAGTTTTCACATGTATCTGATGATACCCCGATCTCAAATCTATTTTGCTGAACACACTCGCACCAACCAACTGATCCATCAAATCATCGATCCTCGGCAAAGGATACCGATTCTTGATCGTCACTTTATTCAGTTGCCTGTAGTCCACACACAGCCTCATAGTACCTTCTTTCTTCTTAACCAATAACACTGGTGCACCCCATGGTGACACACTCGGACGAATAAATTTCTTATCCAACAGATCTTCCAGCTGACTCTTCAATTCAGCTAACTCAACAGCAGACATACGGTACGGAGCCATCGACACCGGCCTAGTACCAGGTACCAAATCAATCGAGAACTCAACTTCACGCTCTGGCGGTAATTCATTCACTTCTTCGGGAAACACATCAGGAAAATCACACACCACGGCTAGATCGCAATTCGCCAGTTTATCTTTAGCCTCCAAAGTCGCTAACAGCATAAACAACTCTGCCCCATCTGCTACTGCCTCATTCACTTGCCTTGCTGATAGAAACAAACTCTTTCCTTCCTCAATCTCAGGAAAGATCACAGTCTTATCAAAACAGTTGATATAAACTCGGTTAAACACCAACCAGTTCATACCCAGGATAACATCAATCTGCACTAGTGGAAGACACACGAGGTCCATCCCAAAGTCTCTACCAAAAATACTCAAAGGGCAATTTAAACAAACTGAAGTAGTAGTCACTGAACCCTTCGCAGGAGTATCAATCACCATACTCCCATGCATCTCAGATATCTCTAATTTAAGTTTCACAGCACAATCCAAAGATATAAAGGAATGAGTCGCACCTGTGTCAATAATAGCTACAAGAGGAAAGCCATTAATATAACACGTACCTCGGATCAAACGATCATCTGCAGAAGTCTCAGAACCCGATAAAGCAAAGACCTTGCCTCCCAACTGGTTCTCTTTCTTCGGCTTAGGACACTGTGGGCTAATATGACCCACCTCTCCACAGTTGAAACAAGTCATCGTCTTCAACCGGCACTCTGCAGCCAAGTGACCACCTTTTCCACACTTGAAACACTTCTTCTCATTACTGGTACACTCATGGAAACGATGTCCAGCCCGACCACATCTGTAACACTTAGCAGGGGCACTGGAGTCTCCCCCACTAGGTCTCTTCATCCCACTCTGTCTCTGGAAACCTTTGCCAACTGCATACGGTTTCCCACGATCATTCTGATTCTTGCCTTTCCTATCAACCCTCTGCTGATAGCTCTCCGCTCTGGCCTTGGTATCCTGTTCAAAAATCCTACAGCAGTCAACCAAGTCAGAAAACACTCTAATCCGCTGATACCCAATAGCCTGCTTGATCTCGGGACGTAACCCGTTCTCAAACTTCACACATTTTGAAAATTCCCTAGTAGCCTCATCATAGGGAGTGTAATACTTCGACAGCTCTGTGAACTTAGCAGCATACTCAGTAACAGACCGGTTGCCCTGCTTCAATTCTAAGAACTCTATCTCTTTCTTTCCTCTGACATCCTCTGGGAAGTACTTCCTCAGGAATCTCTCCCTGAACACCGCCCAAGTGATCTCAGCACTCCCAGCAGCTTCCAACTCAGTGCGGGCAGCAACCCACCAATCATCTGCTTCCTCAGACAGAATATGCGTACCGAACCTGACCTTCTGGTTATCGGCACACTCAGTCACTCGGAAGATCCTCTCGATCTCCTTCAACCACTTCTGAGCACCATCTGGATCGTATGCTCCCTTGAACATTGGAGGATTGTTCTTCTGGAACTCACTCAGTTGACGAGCAGCTCCCAGTCCCACACCATTCGGATTTCCTCCAAGTACTCCAGCTAGCATACCCAGAGCCTCAGCAATCGCAGCATCGTCTCTACCTCTTCCAGCCATCTCTATTCTGAAAACCCAACAAGCTAAAACAATAAGTACTGATAGGGTTACACAACACCTATCACGTACAGGGAAACAGAATAACTACGACTCGACTCGACCAACTATGCTCTGATACCACTAATGTAACACCCTTCTAAAATACCCCAATAATTAATTAATTCAACAAAATATAAATCAGAGTAGATATGCAATTTAAGGGTGTCACACTTGACACTTCACACCATTCATCAAAATAGCTTGTCATACTCATTTATTTATCAAAATAAAACATTGCACAATACGCAGCGGAATGAAATCCAACAACATGCAAAACATGTAACACATTACATGTAAAACTTGTTCAACAACCAACAAATGAAACAAGGTAAAACACCCCGTCCCGATGTTACATCTACCAGAGCATGACCCACTAAGGAACTACACTAGACTCCAAGCACTAGCTTCTACTCAATCACTGCTCGTTACCTGAAACATAGTTGTAAGGGTGAGTTCCTCAATCGATATAATAAGCATTATAAAATATCATATAATGTTAAGTAAATCAACACATGTCATCACCCTAATCATAACACACATTCAGCAACGGCAACATCAACTCATATTCATACTCATACTCATACTCATACTCAACACAACCACAAAACACACGTATAATATTGGAATACATCCATTCATATTATACGCCATACATACATTATGCAATGAGACTCCATGCATGCGGTACCGACTATTCGTGAACATATAGTTCAACCTCACCGATCAAATCCAGATACGGCTACAAAGCTCACTAGTCCCACTCATTTGAGACCTAGTGACTCACATCACTAATTCCTCACCATGGGAATTAGCTACCACCCCAAGGGCTATGCTATGCACGCTAAATCACCTAGCATGCAAACATCAACAACAATCTGTAGCACCTCAAATTTGCACCTATCATTATACATACATTTTCATATTAGGTCATGGCATATCATGATCCATTGCATAGCATTTGCATTGTCCCTCAGTTGCCTCAAGAGCAAGCAATCAAGAATCAGGTCAAACTAATCTCCTGATCAGTCAACCAAGCAAGCAAAGGAATTTCTCATTGAATCAAGGCCTTGGGGTTTGTCCAACAAGTTCACATGGCTTGGAGGTCTATTTGAAGTATTTTGGTCAAGGGTTGAAGACTCAGAGGTCAGCAGTTCATACACAGACAGTCAAAAGTCAAAAAAAAGTCAACTGTCAGTCAAAGCAGTGGATGGTGGTCATTGTTGTGGAATTTGGGCACCATGGTCAATAATCAAGAGTTCAAACAACTTGGGACATCATTTGAAGTCAAATTCTCAAGGAATTAGGGTTTGGAAGTCATCAGTCAATGCACAATCGGACATAAACCCTAAAAGTCAACTGTTGGTCAACTGTCCATTTAATCAGTGATCGGATGGTTGGAATTGGTTTGTAAGAGTTCATTCATGGCCAAATAGTCCTCATATATCATGCCAAACACCATCATGGAAGAATTTGAAGCCAGATCAAAAATTTCCCAAAACGGAAACTGGGCCTGTAACTGAAACTTACCAAAAATGGAAAGTTTTGATCCTCAAACTTACATCATGATACAAGCCTCAAATGAATTTTTGCCCAACATGAAAGTTGAAGATCTTGTTCTCCCATTTCCAAAAAGTCCTAGAACTCTCAATTCCCATGTGTGGTTGGCAAGTTATGATCGAATCGATTTCAGAAAATCTTGAACTTCAAAGGGCCATATCTCCCAAACCGTTTGGCCAATTTTGGTGGGGTTTTTTCCTACAAGTCACATTTGATCCCCTCTTTCCAAAAATATAAATTTCATATGCCAAAACTTCACCACTCAAAATGGCATATTTTGACCTTTTTCATTTAAATGTAAGTTTGACCAAGAGTTGACTTTTTGATTTAAACATTTTTTCAACATTTGGCCAATTGGAACAGCTCATAAATGTCATTTAGAATGTGTTTGCAAAGTCAAAATATGCAGTACATGAGGCCATTGTTTGGTTGCTTGAATTGTAAGAAAGGTACAATTTCACCATACTTGTCCATGCTTCCCCCATGCCTTGCCTTGCACCTCAAAAGGACAGCAATTATGCAGCATTTTTTCTGTCATTAGAGCCTCATCTTGCAGCCTAAACCAACAACAATAGAAGGCCATGCTTAGTTGCTAAAAATTGGGCAAAAGTACATGTGTTCACCATGCTTCCACAACCATACTTGTACCATGACCATAACAACATACCTCCTCATCATATTTTCTGCAGATGGAGGACAGTAGCAGCACAGTAGGCTAACCATTCCTTTCACTCATCAATAGAGTTTCACCTTTTGGCCATTCTTCAAGGAAAAAGGATTGTCAAGGGAAAGCAGAAAAAGGACAAACCAACCATACCTTGTACATGTTCCTGCTGCCATTTTGAACTGCATTTGGCCTTACCACAATCACCTTCACTCTTTGGCCAACGATGCTCTTACCCTTTGCCACATTTTTTCTGTCAAAAAACCTGGCCAGACTACAAAGGAGATGGAAGCAACAAAATACAGCATAGGCAAGCATCCATCCTGCCAAGCCATACCACAAACCACGAGACCACAAACCCTTGGCATTTTCTCTTAAAAAAAACCTGTCAAAACTCCCATTAAACAAAACCAGCAGCAGCATCAAACACATGATACAGTAGGAGGCATTGGTTCTCTCACTCTCTAAAAATCACACTTTGCTACTGGCATTTCATTTTCTCCTGTCAAAAACAAAAAGCACCAAAACCTGGCCAAACCACAGAGAAACATAGAGCAGCAAATGAAAAAAACACCATGTTCCTGTCATGAGAAAAAAATTGCCAACAGCATACACTCTCTCAACTGACCTAACTATTTGCATCTCATTTTTCTTCTGTCCAAAACCAGTAACAAACCAAACACTTCTCACTCATTTTTCCAACCTCATCCTTGCTTGCTTGGATTTTATCATTGGCTGTCAAACAAAAACACACAAAATGAACTAAACTAGCTTGGCCAAATACCATTTTTCCTCACCATTTCCTGTCACAACCTGCTTTGCCTGGCACAAGGTTCCTCATCATTTTGCTGCTATGAAAAAACTGCAGCAACAAACCAACATAACTTGACATTCTCTCAAGCTCATCTTGGTATTTTACACAAAAGCTGTAAAACTCAAAAACCACAAAACAACATTCAATAGCAGTTCTTTTTTTTCTCATTTTGCTGTCAAAATGAAGCTTCCACCTAGCAGAAAAAACACACTGCACCCAGAATTCCTGCTCCAAGAACCTCACCTTGCTTTTGGCCATTTCAAAAACCAGTAAAAGAAACTTCCAAGAAGCTGAGCCTGGCACTGTTATTTTACCATCCATTCGTCAAAACTAAACTAGTTGTAACCAACAAACCAGTAGAACCAACCTGTTTCAATCACACTCCAAAAACCTCACTTTGGCATCTTTGCAAAAAAATCTATCAAACTCCCAAGAGAACCAAACCCTGCAGGACCAAAAAAGCAACACAAAACAGCAGAGCTTTTCATCCTTTTGCTGTCATTTTTAAAAAACACAATTTCTGCACAAACCATTCAAAGAGCTCGAATAACCTTTGCATCCTCCATCATTTGAACCTTTTTGGGAGTCTTTTCACCATCAAAACCCTGCTGTAAAGCCATTTCTCACTCTGTTTTCTCATCAAGCTCAACAATGGCAGGTCAAGTGTTGGAAGTTTTCAAGAGGTGCTGAGCTAACATACTTCATTCTCCATCATTGCAAGGCCAAAAGAAGCAACTGTTTGAGCTCGAATCAACCAAAGCAACACTGTTTCACATTTTCTTCAAAATAAGTAAGTGAATCGACCTCCTCCTTTTACCATGCCATGATATGTTTTAGATAGTTTGTTGTATGCTGATTCCAATGAACATTAGTTTGCTTGAAATGATCAACTATGCTGAAAGAAATAAGGATTTCATTTTTCATGCTTAAATGTGTTTTTCTTCGATTTGCTGTGATGCTGGGGTTTCCATGAAAACTATGACTTGATTAGGTATGTATGATGCATGAGGATCACATTGATATGCTTATTTCTTGTTTCTGGTTATTTCGAATTTTTGAGTTCATGTTGATGATGAAGGCAAGCTGCTGTTTAAACCCTAGTTTTCCAGAAGTTTACATGAATGTTGTGGCTTACTATTGCTTTAGTTGTGTGAGAGCCAATACCATGCTGTGGTGTGATTTGCTAGTTTTGATTGTTGTCTGATGATGTTAAGCATGAGGTGATGAATGTTGCTGCTATGATGAACTCTGTCATTGTTTCCAGAAAAATCCAGCTTCATAGATGCATGTATATTGGTTGCTGCTATTGTTCTTGTTGCATGATACCATCATTCCATTGTCATGCTGTTGATGCACCTTGTTCGAATTTCTATTGCTAATGCTGATGATGAATCATGAGATGAATTCGATTGCCTTGCTGCTAAAACCTGCCATGATAAACCCTGTTATTTTTCCAGAAAACTAGCTCATGTATGTTGGTTGCTGTTTGTCTGTTGGTGTTTGAAGTTTGTTTTGATGCTGGTAACAACACAATGAGCAAATGCCCTGCTATTAAACCTTAAGTTGCCCAGAAATCCATATGGTTTGTGGCTATTGTGTGTGGGTTGCGACTACTTGCTTGTTGCATATTTGTTATGTTATGTGTTGCTGTTCATTTGTTGTTGTTTTTGATCGAATGCTGAATGCCATAGCCATTGCACATGCTGTAAAACCCTAGGGTTTTAGAAACCCAGAACCATGAACAACCATTGGCCGTGTACTGTTCCATTGGGAACTGGCCAATCACAACATTTCGTTGTGTAGGCCAAAACTGTGTCGTTTTGTTAAGTGAAGGAGTTAATTACAAAACTGCCATCGTTGACTCCTTGTTGGACCCCATTTGCCATGCTATCTTGTTCATACTTCATCCATTATTCACTCAACTTAAACAATTCATTTTTAATTCAAATTTCATCCAAAAATCCTGAAATCTTTTGCATGATGATCACAAATGTGTCTAGTATTTTATTGTGATTTTTAATTAATTTTCCATTGGCTGGATTTTAATTGATAAATATTTTCTTGACATGTATGCCAAAATGATACATTGTGCCATTCCTTTTGTGAAATAATGATGATGCATCCTTTGAGTTTGAAATTTTTTGTGCTTAAACTAGACACACTCATGGTGATTTTGGTGCAGAGTTTGTGAATTTATCATTTGTGGTTTGTGAGTTATGATTTTTTGAATTAGGGTGTGACAATTTGTGTCACACCATTGATGTCCAACTTCATGATTTTCATTACCATGCTTCCTTACATCCAAATGACCCCAAATTTTGCATGAACCTACTCTTGTATGTCTAGTTTACATGTGAATTTTCTTGGATTTATTTGAACTATTTTCCATTTGTTTGAGATTTTTCTTCCCTGCCTAGACAAATGTTGACCTTGTGTGACACATGTTCCCATTTCATTTGTGAAATTCTCATACTTTATTAGATGGACATGAAATTTTACATGAGATAACTAGACATCCTCATCTTTGCCATGGTTTTGATCCCATTCATTTATCATACACCATTCTTGACTTATGATTTTTCTAAGTTGATGCATGTTTGGTTGACTTCATTGAGCATGTTCAAAATTGCTCTGACTTTCTGATTTTCATTGACTGCCTTCCACTTGTCCAAATGAGATGAAATTTGACATGCTTACCATGCTGTGGATTGTGATTGACCATGATTTATTTGTTGATTTTTGGAAATGTTTAAGATTGCTTTTGAGTTGAGTCTTGCTGTTGACTTCTATGAGCTTCTGTTTGCCATACTTTGACCTAAATGGTTCATGAAATGATGATAGTGATTGATATGGATGTGAACCCAATTGGTTGTGTTTCTTAATTGTTTGAACATGATTTTGGATGCTTGCCCTTTGCTGTTTTGACTTTCTCATTCATTTTTGACCCTAGGCTTGCCCTAGTGGTCCTGTTACTCACCCTTGAGCTTGTGTTTTCATGTTGACCATCAAATGGCCTTTGAGACCAATTCTTTTGATTGAGCTTGCTTGATTATCATTGACTAACTTGTTTGTTTTGTAGGTGGCTTGGCTCACATGCCTTAAGCCTTGTGCCTTGCACATCCATGTGCCTCTAATTGACTGTTGGTGTCTGTTGCTGTTTGTTTTGTTTGAAGTTGCATACTAACATCTGCTTGACTGTTTCAGGTGCTTTAGTTGCTTTTAATTCCTTGTGAACTTTTGCTTTGCTTTGCTTGTATAAGAAATTTGCATTGAGGTATGTCTCTTTTACTTCATGTAGTCTGGAAGACCTGGCCTGTTACTTGGCCAGGCAACTGTCTGAAGTCCTCCTTAAGAGGCAATGTTTGTGGATGTTTAATTTTGTCCTTGCATAGAGTCAAAGTCCTCCTAAGTGAAGAGGCAATTGGTGGAAGGTAGGGATATGCAATCTATCCCCCACTATTCAGTGTGTCATCTACTTTGCTCGCACCACTGTGTTGATGCATTGCAGATACAAACCCAAGATCTTGTACAACTGTACAGTTGAGTCAGTTTTAAATGTGTAGAAGGGTTCCCACTTTCTGAACCCACACATTCTTGTCTTGAGCTCTCCCTGGCCAGGGATAAGAGCTGTGAGGTCTCATCCTCACTTCATCCTTTCATCTGCTTCACCTTAGCCCCTCAATGGCAAGGTTAAGAGCACCTTTTACCCTATTCCAGTTGGCCCTAGTGCCTAACCTTTTGCTTGAGCCTCTTGTATGCATATAGAGTGTGCTTCTTGTGATTGTGATTGCCTGTTTGCTTTGCCTCTTTAGGTGTAGCTTAGACTTGCCCTTGTGCAAAGTCAAGTCTGTGTGGCTTGCTTCCTGTGTGAGCCACGTTTAGGGTTGTTTGGCCGAACTACGGCAACTCTGATTCTCATGTTCAGGTGAGATACGTAGGCACGAGATGCGATGTCTTGTCGAGTTTGACTAACCACTAACACTAACTCTTTTCTCTCACCCTGTTGTGATTGAGATATCCCCTGTCTCTTGCCCTAGTTGCAATCGAGACCTTGCTTCTCCTGTGTTTGCTTAGGATAGGTTGGCCCTTGTGCCATTTAGCTAGAAACCATAACTTAGGGTTGATTTTGCATGACAACATCTAGGCTCGAGTCGTAGTCTCCCTAGTGTTGTGTCTCCCTCTGTTATCTGGTTAGGCTAGAACCTTTATCCCTGCGTAGGGGAACTACATCGCCCTGATCTTCACACCAGATGAAGTATGTAGGCAGGAGATTGAGCTGATCTCTCCGGGCGCCCTTTTTCTTTTGTGTGTGTTGTCTGACATTTGCTAGGCTCGAGTGCCTGACTCCTTAGCAATTTGTTGTCTGTCTTTTTTGTGTTTGTTTGACAGTTATAGGCTCGAGTCCCCGACTCCCTACCAACTTGTTGTGTTGTTGTGTGCTTGGAAGCCGATGTAAGTCCATCGAATGGCATTTGGGTTCCAGTGTGTTGTGTTTAGGTTCGGATGCTGATATAAGCCCAGTGATTGGCATTCGGGCTCCATGTTTGCCTTCTTGTGTGTGTTTAGGTTCGGATGCTGACATAAGTCCAGTGATTGGCAGTCGGGCTCCACGTTTGCCTGTGTCTTGTTTGTTTTGTGTGCGTGTCAGCCGAGCTACGAATGCTCTGATTCTTCTCTCGTCCGAGAAGATACGTATGCATAGGATGCGATATCCTAGCGAGCATGTGTCGTTTCCCCAGTCCGAACTACTTCGACTCTGATGTCTATGCCTGATAGACTAAGTAGGCCCAGGATGCAGTATCCTGCCGAGTCAGTTTCAGTCAGTTTCTTGTGTCTCTTTCAGCCAGTGTGTGTGAGTATTTGAGCAGTGTTTAGCAACCAATTTTCCTTTCTAGTGTGCGTGGATCCCGTCGAGTACTACGGATGCGTAGGGGTGCTAATACCTTCCCTTCGCATAACCGACTCCCGAACCCATACTCTTTGGTCGCGAGACCATGTTCTTTTCCAGGTTTACTCTGAGCGTTTCCTTTCCCTCTTTTGGGATAAATAACGCACGGTGGCGGCTCTGTTGTTCTTGTTTTCCCGCCGGTTTTTCGCGCGATGCGACAGCTGGCGACTCTGCTGGGGATATAGAGAAGTTGACCTGTGCTGGTCCATCTTCCCTAAGCGAGTCTCTCCTAGCGCTCTCTAGGTTAGGGTTTTGGTTGCTTTGTGCTGTGTTTATTTATTGCATTCATTATTTACTGTTTGCATTCATTGTCTATTGTTTGCATTTATGTTTGCATTAATGTTTGCATTTATTCATCTGTTCACCTGGCTGGTTGTTTGTTTCTCTCTGTGTGGGGGGGAAGAGTCAGTTGAGGTAAAAGGTCCAATACCCAGACCATGAGTGCAATCTAGGATACCTAGGAATAGAGTGATTCATGGGAAGCGGGTGGTATGGCGCCACTTAGCGGAACATTGATATCACGAGCAGTTCAGACCCTGGTAGGATGCTGTCGTTACATACTTCGGGTGTGTATATGACAGTATTCTGCGAAAGGTTATTTATGCTGCGTTTCTCTCGACCTTACCCTGGCCTAGGCTACACCCGTGAGTGGGGAGGGAATGATCATTATTACAGGTACCGTTGGTGACTCGGTTCTGTTGGTGACTTGGTTCTGTTGGTGACTCTAGTTCAGACAACAGTTTTCGGTTGACCTTAAGTTGGATTTATGTTCTGATTTTGACTGAAGCTTCGACCTAGTGATCAGAGATTGCACAACCAGCCAGTCCAGTCTGCATCATGTGCATCATAGCATATTTATTTTTCAAAAGAAACGCAATAAAAAAAAAAAATCAAAATCAAAAAAAAAAGAGAAAAAAAAAAAGAAGAAAAAAAAACTAATCTCTGCATGCATATCATTTCTCAGGTACATTCCCGAGCTTGTCTACTGATAGAGATGGCAACAGTCCCAGAGTTGAAGCGGAAGACCTGTTCCTACAGTTTCCACCGTGAGCCGTTGACTCCGCTAGTTGAGTTGGGTAGCCTCGTGACAGACGATCGACTGAAGAGTTTTGTTGGGCGGTACGGAGATATCTTGACAGTATTGAAGACAGTAGTGGATCCAGTGCCTCTGCAGACACTACTTCAGTTTTATGACCCAGAGCTCAGATGCTTCACTTTCCAAGATTACCAGTTAGCACCTACTCTCGAGGAGTATTCTATCCTGTTAGGTATCCCTATTCAGCATCAGACTCCCTTCTTGGACGTTCCAAAGGAGGTCGACTTCAGATTGATTGCCAGAGCTCTCCGTTTGAGTGTTGAGGAGGTTAGTAAGAGTTGGAAGCCCAGTGGGGAAGTTGTAGGTCTGCCATTGAAGTTCCTGTTGAGAGTAGCCAGAGTTGAAGCAGAAAAGGGGAATTGGGAAGTTTTTCACGCACAGCTAGCTGCCATGATCTATGGGATCATCCTATTTCCCAGTATGCCAAGTTTCACTGACTTCACTGCTATCAGCATTTTCATCAGAGGGAATCCAATCCCTACTCTTCTAGCAGATACTTACTATGCCATTCACAGCAGGCATGGTAAGGGTGGAGCCATCAGGTGTTGCTTACCTCTTTTGTTCAAATGATTCATGTCTCTTCTGCCAGCCAGTGGACCATTTGTGGATACCCAGAGCACTCTTAAGTGGACTCAGAGGGTCATGTCGCTCACTTCCTATGACATCAGGTGGCAGTCATACCGGATGGATGTGAAGGATGTCATCATAAGTTGTGGTGAATTCTGGGGCGTGCCACTCATAGGGACCAAAGGTTGCATCAATTACAACCCAGTTCTTTCTCTTCGCCAGCTAGGGTTTGTTATGAGCGAAAGACCGCTCGAAGCAGAGATAGCTGAGAGTTTTTGTTTTGAGAAGAAGGATGACCCTGTTAGGTTGGAGCAGATAGGGAGAGCCTGGAGAGATGTGGGAGTGAAGGATGGATCCGTCTTGGGGAAGAAGTTTGCCGTTGCTATGCCCGATTACACTGATTGGGTCAAGAAGAGAGTGGAAACTTTGTTGTTACCCTATGATAGGATGGAGCCGTTGCAGGAGCAACCACCTTTGATCCTTGCTGATAGTGTGTCTGCTGAACACTATAAGCAAGCCCTAATGGAGAACCGCCGTTTGAGAGAGAAGGAGCAAGACGCTCAGATGGAGTTGTACAAAGCCAAAGCTGATAGGTTGAATTTGGCTCATCAACTCAGAGGAGTGCGAGAAGAAGATGCTAGCAGACTGAGAAGCAAGAAGAGATCCTACGAGGAGGTGGAGAGTATGTTAGATGCAGAACACCGGGAGTGCTTGAGGCTGCAGAGAGCAGAAGCCAGTTATCAGAAGAGGATCAGAGACTTGGAGATGCAACTCAGAGATAAAGACATCCAGTTGAAGAAGGAAGTAGACTTGAGACAGGCATCAGAGGACCACCTTGGAGGAGAAGTCTTGGAGCTGAGAAGACAACTGAAGGAGAAAATCACCCCTCTACCAGAATGCTCAGAATGCTCACTGTTGATAGACCAGTGCCATTACCTGAGGACCCTCATTCCGGAAGACCGTCTGTCTTAGTTTGTATCTCTGATTGTATTTTGTTGAGAATCACCTCCAGGCTTGTTGGATGGGATTCATTTGCGTGTAAGCCATCTCTTGGATCTTTGTTAAGAATCACCTCCAGGCTTGTTGGAAGGGATTCTTTTTCTTTGTACGTTGTTTATTCAGATATTCTGTTGACATTGGTTGTATGCCTTTTACCCTTATGTATGTATAAGGATGTCAGCATTTCCTTGTATCTGTTTGTTCTCTTGTTGCTGCAGGTTGCCATCTTTTCAGGATGGGTCAGGCTCTTTGAATGCCTGAGAAATGAGCATATCATGTGCATCATACGCATCATTAGCATCATACTCATATCATTTTGCATAACAGGTGTTCTTGGTCGTGACTTCTCACTCTTGGTTCCTGTTCAGGCAGGATAGCTGATCAACGTCCGCACCGCTACTCAACAAGACTGAATCAACAGAGAAGTATGGATCAATTTCAAGCTGAGTTGGCTGAGATGAAGGCTAGCATGGCCCAGTTTATGAATATGATGCAAGGGGTTGCGCAAGGTCAAGAAGAACTCCGAGCTATGGTTCAGAGACAAGAGGCTGCAAATCCACCGACCAACCATGCTCCGCCAGAGGGAGGTCCGGTCAATGATAACAATGTTGCTGCTGCTGTACCCGTCAACAACTATGCTGTAGGTGATGAGTTGGGGGGTATTCGAATCAACGGTCAACCTATTAATCCAGATGCCGCTAATGCCAGAGTAGTCCGTGCTCCGGCCCGTAATCCTGTTCCGATTGTTGACAGACAAGAAGATATGTTCTCTCTGCTCAGTGAAGACGAAGACGTTCTGGGAAGGGTTAATGAGAGAGACCGCAAAGTTGAAGCTCTTGCTGAGAAGATCCGTGCTATGGAAAGTCAGAATTCCCTCGGTTTTGATGTTACCAACATGGGATTGGTTGAAGGTTTGAGAATCCCTCACAAGTTCAAAGCACCGTCCTTCGACAAATACAACGGTACTTCTTGCCCTCGCACCCATGTGCAGGCTTATTATCGAAAGATCTCTGCGTATACCGATGATGAAAAGATGTGGATGTATTTTTTCCAAGATAGTCTATCTGGGGCTTCTTTAGACTGGTACATGGAATTGAAGAGAGATTCTGTCCGCTGCTGGAGAGATCTGGGTGAGGCCTTCTTGAGGCAATACAAGCACAACATGGACATGGCACCTAGCCGGACTCAGCTGCAGAGTCTATGTCAGAAATCCAATGAAAGCTTCAAGGAGTACGCTCAGAGGTGGCGTGAACTGGCTGCTAGAGTTCAACCCCCTATGCTGGAGAGGGAGTTGACAGATATGTTTATTGGTACTCTTCAAGGTGTGTTTATGGACCGGATGGGGAGCTGCCCATTCGGTAGTTTTTCTGATGTCGTCATTTGTGGAGAGAGGACTGAGAGTTTGATTAAAACTGGGAAGATTCAAGATGCTGGTTCCTCTTCTTCTAAGAAGCCGTTTGCTGGGGTACCTCGTCGAAGAGAGGGTGAAACTAATGCTGTTCAACACCACAGAGATCAGAACAGAATTGAATACCGTCAAGCTGCTGCAGTAACCATTTCGGCACCTCAACCTCGTCAGCAACAACAACAAAGAGTTCAACAACCGCAACAACAACAACAACAACAACAACGTCCTTTCCAGCCTAGGCAGAAATTGCAGGCTGATAGAAGATTTGATCCTCTGCCCATGTCCTACGCAGAGCTACTACCCGAACTACTCCGGTTAGGGTTTGTAGAGTTGCGTACGATGGCCACTCCAACAGTGCTGCCTCCCGGCTATGATGCTAATGTTAGATGTGACTTTCATTCTGGGGCACCAGGCCACCATACTGAGAAGTGTCGAGCTCTCCAGCACAAGGTCCAAGATTTGATTGATGCCAAGGCAATCAACTTCGCTCCAGTGCCTAACGTCGTAAACAACCCTATGCCTCAGCACAGTGGGCATAGAGTGAACAATATTGAGGGGAAAGAAGCTGAAGATCTGGTTGTTAATGTTGATGATGTTCAGACTTCTCTGCTAGTTGTGAAGTGTCGTCTGCTGAAGGGGGGTGTCTACCCGGGCTGTGATGAGAATTGTTTGGGCTGTGCAGAATCTGAGAATGGTTGCGACCAGTTGAGGACCGGTATCCAGGGTATGATGGATGAAGGTTGTTTGCAATTCAGTAGGGCTGTAAAAGATCGTGGAACAGCGTCAACTATCACCATTTACTTTAAACCATCTGAAGAACGTGGACAAAGGATTGTCAGTGCACCTGCAGCAAATGGTACCCCAGTTACCATTCCCGTGCCTGTAACCATCAGTGTTCCAACTACTATCGTGGCGTCTGAAAGAAGGACTGTTGAGAATAGTAAAGCCGTGCCGTGGAAGTATGATAATGCTCACCGCAATTACAGAAGGGCTGAAAATCAGACAAGACCAGTGAGTCAAACTCCAGTGACGATTGGTTTACCGAATAGAGTTCCTGCAACTGTTGGTCCGGTTGTGGATAATGTAGGGGGTCCAGGAGGTTTTACCAGAAGCGGTCGTCTGTTCGCACCGCAGCCTTTGAGGGACAATAATGCTGAGGCTCTCGCCAGAGCAAAGGGTAAGCAAGCTGTGGTTGAGGAAGAACCTGTCCAGAAGGAGGCGCCCGAGGGGTCATTTGAGAAGGACGTGGAGGAGTTTATGAAGATAATCAAGAAAAGTGACTACAAGATTGTAGACCAGTTGAATCAAACTCCGTCCAAGATTTCTATACTTTCACTGTTGATGTGCTCTGAGGCACACCGTAATGCCTTGCTGAAGATGTTGAATCTGGCTTACGTGCCTCAGGAGATTTCTGTCAATCAACTGGAGGTGTGATGGCCAATGTGAGCACCAGGCATGGTGTAGGTTTCACCAACCTGGACTTACCGCCTGAAGGGCGAAACCATAACAAAGCCTTGCACATCACCATGGAGTGCAAGGGGGCAGTGTTGTCTCACGTATTGGTAGACACCGGGTCGTTGCTAAATGTGTTGCCTAAGCAGATTCTGAGGAAGATTGATGCGGAAGGGTTCGTGCTTAATCCCAGTGACCTGATCGTTCGTGCTTTCGACGGATCCAAACGTTCTGTGTGTGGAGAAGTTACCTTGCCTGTGAAGATAGGTCCTGAGGTATTCGATATCATCTTCTATGTTATGGACATCCAGCCCGCCTATAGTTGTTTGTTGGGGCGTCCATGGATTCATGCAGCAGGGGCAGTCTCGTCGACTCTCCATCAAAAGCTCAAGTATGTCTGGAACGGTCAGATTGTGACTGTGTGCGGTGAAGAAGAGATTCTGGTGAGTCATCTATCCTCGTTCAAATATGTTGAGGTGGATGGCGAGATCCACGAAACCTTATGCCAGGCATTTGAGACTGTGGCTCTTGAGAAAGTGGCGTACGCTGAGCAGAGGAAGCCAGGTGCTTCAATCACTTCTTACAAGCAGGCTAAGGAGGTTGTTGATTCTGGCAAAGCTGAAGGCTGGGGCAAGATGGTGGATTTGCCGTTAAAGAAGACAAATTTGGTGTTGGTTATGAGCCTCTCCAAGCAGAGCAGAATGGTCAAGCGGGTCCGAGTACCTTTACCAGCGCTGGGCTGATGAATCATGGCGACGTCTCTGCAACCGGTAGTGAAGACTGTGACAGTGATTGTGATTTGGACAACTGGGTTCGCCCGTGTGCACCAGGGGGTCTATCAACAACTGGACGGCTGAAGAAGTGGTTCAAGTTACTCTTCTGACAGAGTAATTTTCTGTTGTTTTGTCATTTTGCATGAAAATCCTACGTTCTGCCCAAGGCGTAGTGATTCATTTTGTAGGGCCTCATCATGTTTTAATGATTATCATTAATGAAGGACATTTTTTGAACAAATTTTGTGATCCCTGTCTTTCTGTTTTCTGTTTTCACTTTTTTTCAAAACAATAAAAATGGCAATGTTTTTTGTTTTTGTGACTTTATTGAACTCTTTTTCTAAAACAAAGCATCAAACATGCAGAAGCGACCTTATGGCATTCACTATGAACAGTTCTGTTATGGCTCAGTATGATTTCGATAATCCCATCTACCAAGCTGAAGAGGAGAGTGAGGAAGACTGTGAACTCCCTGCAGAATTGGCCAGATTACTGAAGCAGGAGGAAAGGGTCATCCAACCTCATCAGGAGGAGTTGGAAACTATTAATCTGGGTACTGAAGACGCCAAAAGAGAAATCAAGATTGGGGCTGCTTTAGAGGACTCTGTCAAGAGGAGGCTGATTGAGATGCTGAGAGAATATGTGGAAGTGTTCGCCTGGTCGTATCAAGATATGCCTGGTTTAGATACAGACATTGTGATGCATCGATTACCTCTTAGGGAAGGATGTCCTTCGGTCAAGCAGAAGCTTCGTAGAACGAGTCCTGACATGGCAACTAAGATCAAGGAAGAGGTTCAGAAGCAGTGGGATGCAGGTTTTCTGGCTGTTACCAGTTATCCACCGTGGGTGGCCAACATCGTTCCTGTGCCGAAGAAGGATGGTAAAGTCAGAATGTGTGTCGATTACCGGGATTTGAATAGAGCGAGTCCGAAAGATGATTTCCCATTACCTCACATTGATGTATTGGTTGATAATACGGCTCAATCCTCGGTATTCTCTTTCATGGATGGTTTCTCTGGATATAATCAGATCAAGATGGCGCCAGAGGACATGGAAAAGACGACATTCATTACACCTTGGGGCACGTTTTGCTATAAGGTGATGCCATTTGGGCTGAAGAATGCTGGTGCTACCTATCAGAGGGCAATGACGACTCTCTTTCATGACATGATGCACAAAGAAATCGAAGTGTACGTAGATGATATGATTGCGAAGTCGCAGACAGAAGAGGAGCACCTGGTTAATTTGCAGAAGCTGTTTGACCGGTTGAGAAAGTTCAAGCTGAGGTTGAATCCGAACAAGTGTACGTTTGGAGTGAGATCAGGGAAGCTTTTAGGCTTCATTGTCAGTGAGAAAGGGATTGAGGTTGATCCAGCAAAAGTCAAAGCTATTCAAGAGATGCCTGAACCGAAAACGGAGAAGCAAGTCCGTGGGTTTTTAGGGAGGTTGAACTACATTGCAAGGTTCATATCTCACCTAACTGCTACATGTGAACCAATTTTCAAACTACTCAGAAAGAATCAAGCAATCAAGTGGAACGATGACTGTCAGAAAGCTTTTGACAAAATCAAGGAGTACTTGCAGAAACCTCCAATCCTGATACCTCCAGTTCCAGGGAGACCTCTGATAATGTACCTGTCAGTGACTGAGAACTCGATGGGGTGTGTATTGGGACAGCATGACGAGTCTGGTCGAAAAGAGCATGCCATATACTACCTTAGCAAAAAGTTTACCGACTGTGAAACAAGATATTCACTGCTCGAGAAAACTTGTTGTGCTTTGGCCTGGGCTGCTCGCCGACTAAGGCAGTATATGTTGAACCATACTACCTTATTGATTTCTAAGATGGATCCAATAAAAGTACATCTTTGAGAAACCAGCTCTCACCGGACGAGTTGCTCGTTGGCAGATGATCTTAACAGAGTATGACATTCAGTACACGTCACAGAAGGCCATCAAAGGTAGTATTCTGTCAGACTATCTTGCCGAACAACCGATTGAAGATTATCAGCCTATGATGTTTGAATTCCCTGATGAGGACATCATGTATCTGAAGATGAAAGATTGCGAAGAGCCTCTTGTCGAGGAAGGACCGGACCCGGATGACAAATGGACACTGATGTTTGATGGGGCTGTGAATATGAATGGTAATGGTGTTGGGGCAGTATTGATCAATCCTAAAGGTGCTCATATACCTTTTTCTGCCAGATTGACGTTTGACGTCACCAACAACGAAGCTGAGTATGAGGCTTGTATCATGGGGATAGAAGAAGCCATTGATCTGAGGATCAAAACACTTGATATATTTGGAGATTCAGCTCTAGTGGTCAATCAAGTCAACGGAGATTGGAATACGAATCAGCCGCATTTGATTCCGTATAGAGATTACACCAGAAGAATACTGACGTTCTTCAAGAAAGTGAAGTTGTATCATGTCCCCCGGGATGAGAATCAGATGGCTGATGCCCTGGCTACTTTGTCGTCTATGATCAAAGTTCATTGGTGGAATCATGTGCCACATGTTGCGGTGAATCGACTTGAGAGGCCTGCGTATGTGTTTACAGCCGAGTCTGTTGTGATTGATGAGAAGCCGTGGTATTATGACATCAAGAATTTCCTCAAGACTCAGGAGTACCCTGAAGGTGCGTCGAAGAATGACAAGAAAACCCTGAGGAGGCTAGCTGGAAGCTTCTATTTGAATCAGGATGATGTGTTGTATAAGAGAAACTTTGACATGGTCTTGCTCAGATGCGTGGACAGACCCGAAGCGGACATGTTAATGCAGGAAGTTCATGAAGGTTCCTTCGGTACTCATGCCGGCGGACATGCAATGGCTAAGAAATTGTTGAGAGCGGGTTATTACTGGATGACTATGGAATCCGATTGTTTCAAGTATGCTCGGAAGTGCCATAAGTGTCAAATCTATGCTGATAAGGTGCATGTACCACCAAGCCCTCTGAATGTCATGAATTCGCCTTGGCCGTTTGCCATGTGGGGCATTGATATGATTGGGAAGATTGAGCCTACTGCTTCGAATGGACATCGCTTCATCTTGGTTGCGATTGACTATTTCACCAAATGGGTGGAAGCAGCTTCCTATGCTAACGTTACCAAACAAGTGGTTACCCGGTTCATCAAGAAAGAAATCATATGTCGTTATGGAGTTCCTGAGAGAATCATCACTGACAATGGTTCGAATCTCAACAACAAGATGATGAAGAGCTTGTAAAGATTTCAAGATTGAACATCACAATTCTTCTCCTACAGACCGAAGATGAATGGTGCTGTGGAAGCGGCAAACAAGAATATCAAGAAGATTGTGCAGAAGATGGTCGTTACGTACAAGGATTGGCATGAGATGCTGCCTTTCGCTTTGCATGGGTACCGTACCTCAGTACGTACGTCGACCGGGGCAACCCCTTACTCCCTTGTGTATGGTATGGAAGCTGTCCTACCTGTTGAAGTGGAGATTCCTTCTCTGAGAGTTTTATTGGATGTCAAGCTGGACGAAGCCGAGTGGATTCGAACAAGGTTTAACGAGTTGAGCCTTATCGAGGAGAGACGGCTAGCAGCTGTATGTCATGGACAGTTGTATCAGCGAAGGATGAAGCGAGCCTTTGATCAGAAAGTGCGTCCTCAAAGCTATCAGATTGGTGATCTAGTTTTGAAAAGGATCCTCCCTCCCGGTGCAGATAACAGGGGCAAGTGGACTCCTAACTATGAAGGTCCGTATGTTGTGAAGAAGGTCTTCTCCGGTGGAGCCTTGATGCTTACAACTATGGATGGTGAAGATTTTCCGTCTCCTGTCAACTCAGATGTAGTCAAAAAATACTTCGCATAAATCGACCCGCTGGACAAAAGAATAAAAGAGTCCAGGCAAAAAAAGGGCATCCCGGCGAACCAAAAAACAGAAAGAAAAGGTTCGGGCAAAAATTAGGGATAAAACGAAAATGTGTACACCCGGTAAGTCGAAAACCCGCAAGGGCGGCTTAGGCAAAAATGGGTATCCCGGTGGGTTGAAAACCCGAAAGGGCGATCCAGGCAAAAGTTAGGGATTAAAGCGAAGACTACAGTCTGAGTTGTCTGTACTTCATCGAGCTTTGTCGTCTGCCATCTCGAAAGATGTGATCTGTCCAGTCATTCTTCTCAGAAAGCAAGGAGTTGGGAGGAAAATTGATGATCTGCGAGTTATAACAGAGTTGGGAAATAGTGGATGCCGTGTTCACATTGCCATTAGGAAAGATTTCTCCTTTTGTACGCGATTACCTCTTTCTAGGAATCGCTTCCCAATGTATTTGCCTTTTCAGGCGCATTTTCAATCAATAAAAAATCGTTATTCAGATAAATAGCTCTTGTTTTTATTTTTACTGTTTTGTTTGCAAAATGTCCGAATTTTTGATAAGCATTGCATATAAAAAACATGAAGGCTACACAACAATGTGCAGAATGATAAAACATTTGAAAATCATTTTGAACGTTGAGGACACTTGAGCGTATCTTGTCCATGTATCCCCTGGGGGCATTTTGTTGTACTGTTTTTCAGGTTGGCATCTGTGAGGATGTTTCCTCAACAGATATTTTCCCCAAGCAAGTTTGGAAGCTACCAGAGCTATGTTCCCCTGCAGAGACATCCGCGGATAGTGCCTTCTATTCCCCAACAGATCTAAGGATTGCCTATCCCCAGCAGGCCTGTATTTGCCGATTTCCTCCCCGAGTGAGGCAGGTTCACTGAAATTTATCTCCAACATTTATCCTACTTGTGGACTGAAGGATATCCCCGGCGGAGTTTATCTTTCCCCAGCAGCAGTGCTATTCTTCAACATGAGTGTGAAGTCGCTTTACCATTCCTCAAGCAGAGTTCCCCGCAGAATATTTCCCCCAAGAGGAGTCTCCCCACAGAGTCAGAGTATCTGATCATTTTGGCTCCCTAGCCAGGGTTCATTTGCATTTTGCATGTAGTAATCATCGCATCCTCAAAAATTGCGTAGCATTCCCATTCAATATGGAGCATTACGCCATAGAAAAATTCAAACATATGCATTCATGTGTTAACTTCACCAGACCGTATCCCCGGCAGAGGCGGATCATTTCATTCAACATCAGCACAGCAAGACTGCTACAGTTGCTCTTGACAGCATTCAGAATTGTTTATCCCCACAGAGGTTTATTTCCTCACCCGATGGTGACAGAGGTTTATTTCCTCACCCGATGGTGACAGAGGTTTATTTCCTCACCCGATGGTGACAGAAAGTTTGTTTCTCCTCAGTGAGACCCCCAGCAAGTGGTCAACCTTGCCTTGACATATCTAAGATGTCGTTCTTGTGATACCAGTAGGTGTCATGTCAGCACCCGCGTGTGTCTTCTCTTTTTGATGTCGGTAAACATCATCTTTCGATGTCGGTAAACATCAAGTATTCTCCAGTCATCAGTAAATGTCTGGTCATCATTTTTGGTGTCAGTAAACACCATTGTTTCGGTGTCTGTAAACATCGAGTATTCCCTCCCAGTCATCAGTAAATGTCTGGTCATCTTTGTTTGGTGTCGGTAAACACCATTGTTTCGGTGTCGGTAAACATCGAGTCTCACCCAGTCATCGGTAAATGTCTGGTCATCATTTTTGGTGTCGGTAAACACCCTTGTTTCGGTGTCTGTAAACATCGAGTCTCACTCCAGTCATCGGTAAATGTCTGGTCATTTTTGATGTCAGTAAGCATCATCTTTCGATGTCGGTAAACATCAAGTCTTTTCTGCAGTCGTCGGTAAACGTCTGATAATCCCCAGCCGGAAATCCCCAGTAAAGTCATCGGTAAATGTCCTATCTGGTTTCCAGTTGCAAATATTTGTATCTCCCCAATAAATTTCTCATTCCCAGTCATCGGTAAATGTCTGGTCATTCTTTTGATGTCGGTAAACATCGAGTCTCATCCCCAGTCATCGGTAAATGTCTGGTCATTCTTTGGATGTCGGTAAACATCATCTTTCGATGTCGGTAAACATCGAGTCTCATCCCAGTCATCGGTAAATGTCTGGTCATTCTTTGTTTCCTTGTTGATAAAATCAAAATCCCCAGAAGTCGTCGGTAAACGTCTTGTCTGGTTCTACCACAAAGATTTTGTCCCTCCCCAAGTGGAGACGCCATCGGTAAATGGCCCCGTTTTCTTCGATATCGGTAAATATCGAGCTCCCAGTAACAGCAGTCATCGGTAAATGGTCTTGCTAAGTTGACATCGGTAAATGTCAAGTTTCTTTGAAGCCACCATCGGTAAATGGTCTTGCTTCCTTTCTACATTAAACTTGTTTTCCCAGCAGCCATCGGTAAATGGTCTGGCTGAAGTTGATATCGGTAAATATCAAGTTTTAACCATCGGTAAATGGTTCTGTTTTTCTCAAGATGTTTTCCCAGCAGCCATCGGTAAATGGTTTGGCTGAAGTTGATATCGGTAAATATCAAGTTTTAACCATCGGTAAATGGTTCTCGCTTTTCAGAAGTTGTTTTCCCAGCAGCCATCGGTAAATGGTTTGGCTGAAGTTGATATCGGTAAATATCAAGTTTTAACCATCGGTAAATGGTTCTCGCTTTTCAGAAGTTGTTTTCCCAGCAGCCATCGGTAAATGGTTTGGCTGAAGTTGATATCGGTAAATATCAAGTTTTAACCATCGGTAAATGGTTCTCGCTTTTCAGAAGTTGTTTTCCCAGCAGCCATCGGTAAATGGTCTGGCTGAAGTTGATATCGGTAAATATCAAGTTCTAACCATCGGTAAATGGTTTTGCTTTTCAGAAGTTTGTTTCCCAGCCGCCATCGGTAAATGGTCGTGCCGAAGTTGATATCGGTAAATATCAAGATTCCAGTTCCTAACCATCGGTAAATGGTTTCGCTTTTCTGAAGTTGTCAATTGCAGGCGTCATCGGTAAATGGCGTGGTTCTTTTGTATCATATCCAGTACTGTGCAAATTCTACGGTTCTTTGGTATTCAATCCCTGTTTACCCTGAAAGTCTGACAGCCGTTGCTATCATCCGTTCGGGTTCCCAGCTGATTGAATAGGGGCAGCTGTAGCACCTCAAATTTGCACCTATCATTATACATACATTTTCATATTAGGTCATGGCATATCATGATCCATTGCATAGCATTTGCATTGTCCCTCAGTTGCCTCAAGAGCAAGCAATCAAGAATCAGGTCAAATTAATCTCCTGATCAGTCAACCAAGCAAGCAAAGGAATTTCTCATTGAATCAAGGCCTTGGGGTTTGTCCAACAAGTTCACATGGCTTGGAGGTCTATTTGAAGTATTTTGGTCAAGGGTTGAAGACTCAGAGGTCAGCAGTTCATACACAGACAGTCAAAAGTCAAAAAAAAGTCAACTGTCAGTCAAAGCAGTGGATGGTGGTCATTCTTGTGGAATTTGGGCACCATGGTCAATAATCAAGAGTTCAAACAACTTGGGACATCATTTGAAGTCAAATTCTCAAGGAATTAGGGTTTGGAAGTCATCAGTCAATGCACAATCGGACAGAAACCCTAAAAGTCAACTGTTGGTCAACTGTCCATTTAATCAGTGATCGGATGGTTGGAATTGGTTTGTAAGAGTTCATTCATGGCCAAATAGTCCTCATATATCATGCCAAACACCATCATGGAAGAATTTGAAGCCAGATCAAAAATTTCCCAAAACGGAAACTGGGCCTGTAACTGAAACTTACCAAAAATGGAAAGTTTTGATCCTCAAACTTACATCATGATACAAGCCTCAAATGAATTTTTGCCCAACATGAAAGTTGAAGATCTTGTTCTCCCATTTCCAAAAAGTCCTAGAACTCTCAATTCCCATGTGTGGTTGGCAAGTTATGATCGAATCGATTTCAGAAAATCTTGAACTTCAAAGGGCCATATCTCCCAAACCGTTTGGCCAATTTTGGTGGGGTTTTTTCCTACAAGTCACATTTGATCCCCTCTTTCCAAAAATATAAATTTCATATGCCAAAACTTCACCACTCAAAATGGCATATTTTGACCTTTTTCATTTAAATGTAAGTTTGACCAAGAGTTGACTTTTTGATTTAAACATTTTTTCAACATTTGGCCAATTGGAACAGCTCATAAATGTCATTTAGAATGTGTTTGCAAAGTCAAAATATGCAGTACATGAGGCCATTGTTTGGTTGCTTGAATTGTAAGAAAGGTACAATTTCACCATACTTGTCCATGCTTCCACCATGCCTTGCCTTGCACCTCAAAAGGGCAGCAATTATGCAGCATTTTTTCTGTCATTAGAGCCTCATCTTGCAGCCTAAACCAACAACAATAGAAGGCCATGCTTAGTTGCTAAAAATTGGGCAAAAGTACATGTGTTCACCATGCTTCCACAACCATACTTGTACCATGACCATAACAACATACCTCCTCATCATATTTTCTGCAGATGGAGGACAGTAGCAGCACAGTAGGCTAACCATTCCTTTCACTCATCAATAGAGTTTCACCTTTTGGCCATTCTTCAAGGAAAAAGGATTGTCAAGGGAAAGCAGAAAAAGGACAAACCAACCATACCTTGTACATGTTCCTGCTGCCATTTTGAACTGCATTTGGCCTTACCACAATCACCTTCACTCTTTGGCCAACGATGCTCTTACCCTTTGCCACATTTTTTCTGTCAAAAAACCTGGCCAGACTACAAAGGAGATGGAAGCAACAAAATACAGCATAGGCAAGCATCCATCCTGCCAAGCCATACCACAAACCACGAGACCACAAACCCTTGGCATTTTCTCTTAAAAAAAACCTGTCAAAACTCCCATTAAACAAAACCAGCAGCAGCATCAAACACATGATACAGTAGGAGGCATTGGTTCTCTCACTCTCTAAAAATCACACTTTGCTACTGGCATTTCATTTTCTCCAGTCAAAAACAAAAAGCACCAAAACCTGGCCAAACCACAGAGAAACATAGAGCAGCAAATGAAAAAAACACCATGTTCCTGTCATGAGAAAAAAATTGCCAACAGCATACACTCTCTCAACTGACCTAACTATTTGCATCTCATTTTTCTTCTGTCCAAAACCAGTAACAAACCAAACACTTCTCACTCATTTTTCCAACCTCATCCTTGCTTGCTTGGATTTTATCATTGGCTGTCAAACAAAAACACACAAAATGAACTAAACTAGCTTGGCCAAATACCATTTTTCCTCACCATTTCCTGTCACAACCTGCTTTGCCTGGCACAAGGTTCCTCATCATTTTGCTGCTATGAAAAAACTGCAGCAACAAACCAACATAACTTGACATTCTCTCAAGCTCATCTTGGTATTTTACACAAAAGCTGTAAAACTCAAAAACCACAAAACAACATTCAATAGCAGTTCTTTTTTTTCTCATTTTGCTGTCAAAATGAAGCTTCCACCTAGCAGAAAAAACACACTGCACCCAGAATTCCTGCTCCAAGAACCTCACCTTGCTTTTGGCCATTTCAAAAACCAGTAAAAGAAACTTCCAAGAAGCTGAGCCTGGCACTGTTATTTTACCATCCATTCGTCAAAACTAAACTAGTTGTAACCAACAAACCAGTAGAACCAACCTGTTTCAATCACACTCCAAAAACCTCACTTTGGCATCTTTGCAAAAAAATCTATCAAACTCCCAAGAGAACCAAACCCTGCAGGACCAAAAAAGCAACACAAAACAGCAGAGCTTTTCATCCTTTTGCTGTCATTTTTAAAAAACACAATTTCTGCACAAACCATTCAAAGAGCTCGAATAACCTTTGCATCCTCCATCATTTGAACCTTTTTGGGAGTCTTTTCACCATCAAAACCCTGCTGTAAAGCCATTTCTCACTCTGTTTTCTCATCAAGCTCAACAATGGCAGGTCAAGTGTTGGAAGTTTTCAAGAGGTGCTGAGCTAACATACTTCATTCTCCATCATTGCAAGGCCAAAAGAAGCAACTGTTTGAGCTCGAATCAACCAAAGCAACACTGTTTCACATTTTCTTCAAAAATAAGTAAGTGAATCGACCTCCTCCTTTTACCATGCCATGATATGTTTTAGATAGTTTGTTGTATGCTGATTCCAATGAACATTAGTTTGCTTGAAATGATCAACTATGCTGAAAGAAATAAGGATTTCATTTTTCATGCTTAAATGTGTTTTTCTTCGATTTGCTGTGATGCTGGGGTTTCCATGAAAACTATGACTTGATTAGGTATGTATGATGCATGAGGATCACATTGATATGCTTATTTCTTGTTTCTGGTTATTTCGAATTTTTGAGTTCATGTTGATGATGAAGGCAAGCTGCTGTTTAAACCCTAGTTTTCCAGAAGTTTACATGAATGTTGTGGCTTACTATTGCTTTAGTTGTGTGAGAGCCAATACCATGCTGTGGTGTGATTTGCTAGTTTTGATTGTTGTCTGATGATGTTAAGCATGAGGTGATGAATGTTGCTGCTATGATGAACTCTGTCATTGTTTCCAGAAAAATCCAGCTTCATAGATGCATGTATATTGGTTGCTGCTATTGTTCTTGTTGCATGATACCATCATTCCATTGTCATGCTGTTGATGCACCTTGTTCGAATTTCTATTGCTAATGCTGATGATGAATCATGAGATGAATTCGATTGCCTTGCTGCTAAAACCTGCCATGATAAACCCTGTTATTTTTCCAGAAAACTAGCTCATGTATGTTGGTTGCTGTTTGTCTGTTGGTGTTTGAAGTTTGTTTTGATGCTGGTAACAACACAATGAGCAAATGCCCTGCTATTAAACCTTAAGTTGCCCAGAAATCCATATGGTTTGTGGCTATTGTGTGTGGGTTGCGACTACTTGCTTGTTGCATATTTGTTATGTTATGTGTTGCTGTTCATTTGTTGTTGTTTTTGATCGAATGCTGAATGCCATAGCCATTGCACATGCTGTAAAACCCTAGGGTTTTAGAAACCCAGAACCATGAACAACCATTGGCCGTGTACTGTTCCATTGGGAACTGGCCAATCACAACATTTCGTTGTGTAGGCCAAAACTGTGTCGTTTTGTTAAGTGAAGGAGTTAATTACAAAACTGCCATCGTTGACTCCTTGTTGGACCCCATTTGCCATGCTATCTTGTTCATACTTCATCCATTATTCACTCAACTTAAACAATTCATTTTTAATTCAAATTTCATCCAAAAATCCTGAAATCTTTTGCATGATGATCACAAATGTGTCTAGTATTTTATTGTGATTTTTAATTAATTTTCCATTGGCTGGATTTTAATTGATAAATATTTTCTTGACATGTATGCCAAAATGATACATTGTGCCATTCCTTTTGTGAAATAATGATGATGCATCCTTTGAGTTTGAAATTTTTTGTGCTTAAACTAGAAACACTCATGGTGATTTTGGTGCAGAGTTTGTGAATTTATCATTTGTGGTTTGTGAGTTATGATTTTTTGAATTAGGGTGTGACAATTTGTGTCACACCATTGATGTCCAACTTCATGATTTTCATTACCATGCTTCCTTACATCCAAATGACCCCAAATTTTGCATGAACCTACTCTTGTATGTCTAGTTTACATGTGAATTTTCTTGGATTTATTTGAACTATTTTCCATTTGTTTGAGATTTTTCTTCCCTGCCTAGACAAATGTTGACCTTGTGTGACACATGTTCCCATTTCATTTGTGAAATTCTCATACTTTATTAGATGGACATGAAATTTTACATGAGATAACTAGACATCCTCATCTTTGCCATGGTTTTGATCCCATTCATTTATCATACACCATTCTTGACTTATGATTTTTCTAAGTTGATGCATGTTTGGTTGACTTCATTGAGCATGTTCAAAATTGCTCTGACTTTCTGATTTTCATTGACTGCCTTCCACTTGTCCAAATGAGATGAAATTTGACATGCTTACCATGCTGTGGATTGTGATTGACCATGATTTATTTGTTGATTTTTGGAAATGTTTAAGATTGCTTTTGAGTTGAGTCTTGCTGTTGACTTCTATGAGCTTCTGTTTGCCATACTTTGACCTAAATGGTTCATGAAATGATGATAGTGATTGATATGGATGTGAACCCAATTGGTTGTGTTTCTTAATTGTTTGAACATGATTTTGGATGCTTTCCCTTTGCTGTTTTGACTTTCTCATTCATTTTTGACCCTAGGCTTGCCCTAGTGGTCCTGTTACTCACCCTTGAGCTTGTGTTTTCAGGTTGACCATCAAATGGCCTTTGAGACCAATTCTTTTGATTGAGCTTGCTTGATTATCATTGACTAACTTGTTTGTTTTGTAGGTGGCTTGGCTCACATGCCTTAAGCCTTGTGCCTTGCACATCCATGTGCCTCTAATTGACTGTTGGTGTCTGTTGCTGTTTGTTTTGTTTGAAGTTGCATACTAACATCTGCTTGACTGTTTCAGGTGCTTTAGTTGCTTTTAATTCCTTGTGAACTTTTGCTTTGCTTTGCTTGTATAAGAAATTTGCATTGAGGTATGTCTCTTTTACTTCATGTAGTCTGGAAGACCTGGCCTGTTACTTGGCCAGGCAACTGTCTGAAGTCCTCCTTAAGAGGCAATGTTTGTGGATGTTTAATTTTGTCCTTGCATAGAGTCAAAGTCCTCCTAAGTGAAGAGGCAATTGGTGGAAGGTAGGGATATGCAATCTATCCCCCACTATTCAGTGTGTCATCTACTTTGCTCGCACCACTGTGTTGATGCATTGCAGATACAAACCCAAGATCTTGTACAACTGTACAGTTGAGTCAGTTTTAAATGTGTAGAAGGGTTCCCACTTTCTGAACCCACACATTCTTGTCTTGAGCTCTCCCTGGCCAGGGATAAGAGCTGTGAGGTCTCATCCTCACTTCATCCTTTCATCTGCTTCACCTTAGCCCCTTAATGGCAAGGTTAAGAGCACCTTTTACCCTATTCCAGTTGGCCCTAGTGCCTAACCTTTTGCTTGAGCCTCTTGTATGCATATAGAGTGTGCTTCTTGTGATTGTGATTGCCTGTTTGCTTTGCCTCTTTAGGTGTAGCTTAGACTTGCCCTTGTGCAAAGTCAAGTCTGTGTGGCTTGCTTCCTGTGTGAGCCACGTTTAGGGTTGTTTGGCCGAACTACGGCAACTCTGATTCTCATGTTCAGGTGAGATACGTAGGCACGAGATGCGATGTCTTGTCGAGTTTGACTAACCACTAACACTAACTCTTTTCTCTCACCCCTGTTGTGATTGAGATATCCCCTGTCTCTTGCCCTAGTTGCAATCGAGACCTTGCTTCTCCTGTGTTTGCTTAGGATAGGTTGGCCCTTGTGCCATTTAGCTAGAAACCATAACTTAGGGTTGATTTTGCATGACAACATCTAGGCTCGAGTCGTAGTCTCCCTAGTGTTGTGTCTCCCTCTGTTATCTGGTTAGGCTAGAACCTTTATCCCTGCGTAGGGGAACTACATCGCCCTGATCTTCACACCAGATGAAGTATGTAGGCAGGAGATTGAGCTGATCTCTCCGGGCGCCCTTTTTCTTTTGTGTGTGTTGTCTGACATTTGCTAGGCTCGAGTGCCTGACTCCTTAGCAATTTGTTGTCTGTCTTTTTTGTGTTTGTTTGACAGTTATAGGCTCGAGTCCCCGACTCCCTACCAACTTGTTGTGTTGTTGTGTGCTTGGAAGCCGATGTAAGTCCATCGAATGGCATTTGGGTTCCAGTGTGTGTGTGTTTAGGTTCGGATGCTGATATAAGCCCAGTGATTGGCATTCGGGCTCCATGTTTGCCTTCTTGTGTGTGTTTAGGTTCGGATGCTGACATAAGTCCAGTGATTGGCAGTCGGGCTCCACGTTTGCCTGTGTCTTGTTTGTTTTGTGTGCGTGTCAGCCGAGCTACGAATGCTCTGATTCTTCTCTCGTCCGAGAAGATACGTATGCATAGGATGCGATATCCTAGCGAGCATGTGTCGTTTCCCCAGTCCGAACTACTTCGACTCTGATGTCTATGCCTGATAGACTAAGTAGGCCCAGGATGCAGTATCCTGCCGAGTCAGTTTCAGTAAGTTTCTTGTGTCTCTTTCAGCCAGTGTGTGTGAGTATTTGAGCAGTGTCTAGCAACCAATTTTCCTTTCTAGTGTGCGTGGATCCCGTCGAGTACTACGGATGCGTAGGGGTGCTAATACCTTCCCTTCGCATAACCGACTCCCGAACCCATACTCTTTGGTCGCGAGACCATGTTCTTTTCCAGGTTTACTCTGAGCGTTTCCTTTCCCTCTTTTGGGATAAATAACGCACGGTGGCGGCTCTGTTGTTCTTGTTTTCCCGCCGGTTTTTCGCGCGATGCGACACAATCCACAATAACTCATCACTAATTCCTCACCATGGGAATTAGCTACCACCATAAAGGCCATACTATGCACGCTAAATCACCTAGCATGCAACCATCAACAATCCACAATAACTCATCACTAATTCCTCACCATGGGAATTAGCTACCACCATAAAGGCCATACTATGCACGCTAAATCACCTAGCATGCAACCATCAACAATCCACAATGGACATATGCTCACACTCTAAGCCATAAACAGTCCATTCACAATTGCATACATAATAGATATATTCACAACATTATGCATACCATCACACATCATCAGCATATTTATCACATAATCATATCATATCATGCCAAATTAATAAACCACAGTATTAGCACACTCTACTAATACCTATACTGCTCAAAACAACGGGAAATGATCCCTACTATATCATACACCAATATAGGCCAATCATCAAATATGTCCACAATATTTAAATATCAAATTTCCACTTTTCCAACAGTGTTAACCGGTTAACGCCCTGGGTTAACCGGTTAACGCAAACAGAACACGCTTCCTGGCACATTTTAACAGTGTTAACCGGTTAACACCCTGGGTTAACCGGTTAACGCAAGACAGACAGCAATATTTTCACAATTCATAACAGTGTTAACCGGTTAACACCCTGGGTTAACCGGTTAACGCAAGACAGAAAGTTGTTCCTGCGCTAACACGAAGCAGAATGCAGAATTACCCGCATTTTCCGCCGTCGGAGGACTTCCGGACCTCCGATTTCGATTCCGTAAACGGCTACACGTCCAGAAAATCACAACTCATCCAAATATAGATTCAATCACAGTTTTTAACGCAATTCATTCATCACAATTCAAGGTATTTCTCAAACCTAATTAGAGTCAATCAATGGCTTATTACTACCCATCACATGTTAATCCATAATACCCATTAAACGACGATAAACCCCCCTTACCTGAGTTAATCCGGCAATTGATTCTTCGACCTTCAACAATCGTGAATCCTCCTCTTGAGCCCTAGCCTCTTCTTCTCCCTTTCTCAGTTCTTCTCTTTTCTCCCAATATTACGTGTTCTCTGTTTTCACGTGAAAACCCTTTTTACCAAATGGGACCTTATATATATTCCAACTTATTATTCCAATAATAATAATTCCAAATAATATTCCAATTATTTAATTAAATTAATAAATATACTATTAACTTAAATTAAATAATTATCATATTTTATCGGGGTGTTACAACTCTCCCCCACTAAAAGAGTTTTCGTCCTTGAAAACATACCTCAAGCGAACAACTCTGGATAAGACTCCTTCATCTGACTCTCAAGTTCCCAAGTCACATTGCCACCTGCTGGTCCTCCCCAAGCTACCTTTACCAAAGCAATCTCTTTACCCCGCAACTGCTTCAACTCTCGATCCTCTATCCTCATAGGTGATGTTTCAACAGTCAGGTTATCTCTCACCTGTACATCATCTACTTGGACCACATGCGACGGATCAGGAATGTACCTCCTCAACTGAGACACATGAAAAACCTCATGCAAATTCGCAAGTGACGGCGGTAAAGCGATACGATAGGCTACCTCTCCTATCCTCTCCAAAATCTGATAAGGACCAATAAATCGAGGTGTCAACTTCTTCGACTTCAAAGCTCGACCAACCCCAGTTATCGGAGTAACACGAAGAAACACATGATCTCCCTCTTGAAACTCAAGTGACTTCCTCCTCTTGTCGTGATAACTCTTCTGACGACTCTGAGCAATCCTCATCTTCTCCTGAATCATCTTAATCTTTTCCGTAGTTTATTGAACAATCTCCGGTCCAACCACAACACTCTCACCGGACTCATACCAACATAAAGGTGTCCGACATCTCCTACCATACAAAGCTTCAAACGGTGCCATACCAATGCTCGAATGAAAACTATTGTTGTAGGTAAACTCAATCAAAGGTAAATAACAATCCCAAGCACCTCCCTTTTCCAAAACACAAGCCCTCAAAAGATCCTCCAGTGACTGAATCGTCCTCTCAGTCTGACCATCAGTCTGCGGATGATATGCAGAACTCAATCTCAGCTTAGTTCCCAAAGCCCTCTGCAAACCTTCCCAGAACTTCGATGTAAATCTAGGATCTCTGTCCGAAACAATACTCGACGGAATACCATGCAAACTTACAATTTTCTCAATATACAACTCAGCTAATCTCTCTAACGGATAATCCATTCTGATCGGAATGAAATGAGCCGATTTTGTCAATCTGTCAACAATCACCCAAATAGCTTCAAAATTCTTAATTGTCCTCGGTAAACCAGAAACAAAATCCATACTGATACTATCCCACTTCCACTCTGGAATAGCCAACGGTTGCATTAGCCTAGACGGCTTCTGATGCTCAATCTTTGACTTCTGACAAGTCAAACAAGAATAAACAAAACTCGCAATTTCTCTTTTCATTCCCGACCACCAAAATAACTTTTTCAAATCATGATACATCTTCGT
This sequence comes from Lathyrus oleraceus, assembly GCF_024323335.1. Classification (NCBI taxonomy): domain Eukaryota; kingdom Viridiplantae; phylum Streptophyta; class Magnoliopsida; order Fabales; family Fabaceae; genus Lathyrus; species Lathyrus oleraceus. The sequence continues at coordinate 187,029,102 of NC_066580.1, read as the reverse complement.
AGCCCCAGGATGAATACTCAGGCCACTACGATGTCCTTCCTCAAGAATACTCTTCTTAAGTTCGGTAATATCCGGAATACACACCCGATTACCAAATTTCAAAATACCATTCTCATTAACTCTGAATTCACCACCTTGACCTTGATTCACTAGAGTCAACTTATCAACCAAAAGCACATCGGATTTCTGACCCTCTCTAATCTCATCCAGAATACCACTCGTTAACTTCAACATTCCCAATTTAACACTATTGTGAGTACTCTCACACACCAAACTCAAGTCTCTAAACTGCTCAATTAAATCCAATTCCTTAGCCATTAACATAGACATATGCAATGATTTCCGACTAAATGCATCAGCCACTACGTTTGCTTTACCCGGATGGTAATTCAAACCAAAGTCATAATCCTTCAGAAACTCTAACCATCTCCTCTGTCTCATATTCAGCTCTTTCTGATCAAACAAATACTTTAAACTCTTATGGTCACTGAAAACCTCAAATCTTGACCCGTACAAGTAATGCCTCCATAACTTCAGAACGAATACCACAGCTGCCAACTCTAAATCGTGTGTCGGATAGTTCCTCTCATGAACCTTCAGTTGTCTCGAAGCATAAGCTACAACCTGCTTATTTTACATCAAAACACCACCCAAACCCAACAATGAAGCATCACAGTAAACCTCAAATGGTTCCGATGGACTTGGTAATATCAGAATAGGAGCAGTAGTTAACCTCCTCTTTAACTCTTGGAAACCTTCTTCACATTTTGAGTACCAAACAAACGCTTGCCCCTTTCTAGTCAACATCGTCAACGGTAACGCCAACTTAGAAAATCCTTCAATGAATTTCCTATAATAACCTGCAAGTCCAAGAAAACTCCTTATCTCAGAAACTGACTTCGGAGTTCCCCACTTAGATACCGCTTCTATCTTAGAAGGATCAACAGCAACACCCCCTCTTGAAACCACATGACCAAGAAAACTAACCTCTTCTAACCAAAATTCACACTTGGACAGTTTAGCAAATAACTTCTTTTCTCGTAGAACTCCTAAAACCACTCTCAAATGTTCAGCATGCTCTTCTTCAGATTTCGAATACACCAAAATATCGTCAATAAACACCACAACAAACTTGTCTAGGTACGGATGGAAAATCCTATTCATATACTCCATAAATACCCCAGGCGCATTAGTCACACCAAAAGGCATTACAGAATACTCATAATGTCCATACCTTGTTCTGAAAGCAGTCTTCTGAATATCCTCAGTTTTCACATGTATCTGATGATACCCCGATCTCAAATCTATTTTGCTGAACACACTCGCACCAACCAACTGATCCATCAAATCATCGATCCTCGGCAAAGGATACCGATTCTTGATCGTCACTTTATTCAGTTGCCTGTAGTCCACACACAGCCTCATAGTACCTTCTTTCTTCTTAACCAATAACACTGGTGCACCCCACGGTGACACACTCGGACGAATAAATTTCTTATCCAACAGATCTTCCAGCTGACTCTTCAATTCAGCTAACTCAACAGCAGACATACGGTACGGAGCCATCGACACCGGCCTAGTACCAGGTACCAAATCAATCGAGAACTCAACTTCACGCTCTGGCGGTAATTCATTCACTTCTTCGGGAAACACATCAGGAAAATCACACACCACGGCTAGATCGCAATTCGCCAGTTTATCTTTAGCCTCCAAAGTCGCTAACAGCATAAACAACTCTGCCCCATCTGCTACTGCCTCATTCACTTGCCTTGCTGATAGAAACAAACTCTTTCCTTCCTCAATCTCAGGAAAGATCACAGTCTTATCAAAACAGTTGATATAAACTCGGTTAAACACCAACCAGTTCATACCCAGGATAACATCAATCTGCACTAGTGGAAGACACACGAGGTCCATCCCAAAGTCTCTACCAAAAATACTCAAAGGGCAATTTAAACAAACTGAAGTAGTAGTCACTGAACCCTTCGCAGGAGTATCAATCACCATACTCCCATGCATCTCAGATATCTCTAATTTAAGTTTCACAGCACAATCCAAAGATATAAAGGAATGAGTCGCACCTGTGTCAATAATAGCTACAAGAGGAAAGCCATTAATATAACACGTACCTCGGATCAAACGATCATCTGCAGAAGTCTCAGAACCCGATAAAGCAAAGACCTTGCCTCCCAACTGGTTCTCTTTCTTCGGCTTAGGACACTGTGGGCTAATATGACCCACCTCTCCACAGTTGAAACAAGTCATCGTCTTCAACCGGCACTCTGCAGCCAAGTGACCACCTTTTCCACACTTGAAACACTTCTTCTCATTACTGGTACACTCATGGAAACGATGTCCAGCCCGACCACATCTGTAACACTTAGCAGGGGCACTGGAGTCTCCCCCACTAGGTCTCTTCATCCCACTCTGTCTCTGGAAACCTTTGCCAACTGCATACGGTTTCCCACGATCATTCTGATTCTTGCCTTTCCTATCAACCCTCTGCTGATAGCTCTCCGCTCTGGCCTTGGTATCCTGTTCAAAAATCCTACAGCAGTCAACCAAGTCAGAAAACACTCTAATCCGCTGATACCCAATAGCCTGCTTGATCTCGGGACGTAACCCGTTCTCAAACTTCACACATTTTGAAAATTCCCCAGTAGCCTCATCATAGGGAGTGTAATACTTCGACAGCTCTGTGAACTTAGCAGCATACTCAGTAACAGACCGGTTGCCCTGCTTCAATTCTAAGAACTCTATCTCTTTCTTTCCTCTGACATCCTCTGGGAAGTACTTCCTCAGGAATCTCTCCCTGAACACCGCCCAAGTGATCTCAGCACTCCCAGCAGCTTCCAACTCAGTGCGGGCAGCAACCCACCAATCATCTGCTTCCTCAGACAGAATATGCGTACCGAACCTGACCTTCTGGTTATCGGCACACTCAGTCACTCGGAAGATCCTCTCGATCTCCTTCAACCACTTCTGAGCACCATCTGGATCGTATGCTCCCTTGAACATTGGAGGATTGTTCTTCTGGAACTCACTCAGTTGACGAGCAGCTCCCAGTCCCACACCATTCGGATTTCCTCCAAGTACTCCAGCTAGCATACCCAGAGCCTCAGCAATCGCAGCATCGTCTCTACCTCTTCCAGCCATCTCTATTCTGAAAACCCAACAAGCTAAAACAATAAGTACTGATAGGGTTACACAACACCTATCACGTACAGGGAAACAGAATAACTACGACTCGACTCGACCAACTATGCTCTGATACCACTAATGTAACACCCTTCTAAAATACCCCAATAATTAATTAATTCAACAAAATATAAATCAGAGTAGATATGCAATTTAAGGGTGTCACACTTGACACTTCACACCATTCATCAAAATAGCTTGTCATACTCATTTATTTATCAAAATAAAACATTGCACAATACGCAGCGGAATGAAATCCAACAACATGCAAAACATGTAACACATTACATGTAAAACTTGTTCAACAACCAACAAATGAAACAAGGTAAAACACCCCGTCCCGATGTTACATCTACCAGAGCATGACCCACTAAGGAACTACACTAGACTCCAAGCACTAGCTTCTACTCAATCACTGCTCGTTACCTGAAACATAGTTGTAAGGGTGAGTTCCTCAATCGATATAATAAGCATTATAAAATATCATATAATGTAAGTAAATCAACACATGTCATCACCCTAATCATAACACACATTCAGCAACGGCAACATCAACTCATATTCATACTCATACTCATACTCATACTCAACACAACCACAAAACACACGTATAATATTGGAATACATCCATTCATATTATACGCCATACATACATTATGCAATGAGACTCCATGCATGCGGTACCGACTATTCGTGAACATATAGTTCAACCTCACCGATCAAATCCAGATACGGCTACAAAGCTCACTAGTCCCACTCATTTGAGACCTAGTGACTCACATCACTAATTCCTCACCATGGGAATTAGCTACCACCCCAAGGGCTATGCTATGCACGCTAAATCACCTAGCATGCAAACATCAACAACAATCCACAATAACTCATCACTAATTCCTCACCATGGGAATTAGCTACCACCATAAAGGCCATACTATGCACGCTAAATCACCTAGCATGCAACCATCAACAATCCACAATAACTCATCACTAATTCCTCACCATGGGAATTAGCTACCACCATAAAGGCCATACTATGCACGCTAAATCACCTAGCATGCAACCATCAACAATCCACAATGGACATATGCTCACACTCTAAGCCATAAACAGTCCATTCACAATTGCATACATAATAGATATATTCACAACATTATGCATACCATCACACATCATCAGCATATTTATCACATAATCATATCATATCATGCCAAATTAATAAACCACAGTATTAGCACACTCTACTAATACCTATACTGCTCAAAACAACGGGAAATGATCCCTACTATATCATACACCAATATAGGCCAATCATCAAATATGTCCACAATATTTAAATATCAAATTTCCACTTTTCCAACAGTGTTAACCGGTTAACGCCCTGGGTTAACCGGTTAACGCAAACAGAACACGCTTCCTGGCACATTTTAACAGTGTTAACCGGTTAACACCCTGGGTTAACCGGTTAACGCAAGACAGACAGCAATATTTTCACAATTCATAACAGTGTTAACCGGTTAACACCCTGGGTTAACCGGTTAACGCAAGACAGAAAGTTGTTCCTGCGCTAACACGAAGCAGAATGCAGAATTACCCGCATTTTCCGCCGTCGGAGGACTTCCGGACCTCCGATTTCGATTCCGTAAACGGCTACACGTCCAGAAAATCACAACTCATCCAAATATAGATTCAATCACAGTTTTTAACGTAATTCATTCATCACAATTCAAGGTATTTCTCAAACCTAATTAGAGTCAATCAATGGCTTATTACTACCCATCACATGTTAATCCATAATACCCATTAAACGACGATAAACCCCCCTTACCTGAGTTAATCCGGCAATTGATTCTTCGACCTTCAACAATCGTGAATCCTCCTCTTGAGCCCTAGCCTCTTCTTCTCCCTTTCTCAGTTCTTCTCTTTTCTCCCAATATTACGTGTTCTCTGTTTTCACGTGAAAACCCTTTTACCAAATGGGACCTTTATATATATTCCAACTTATTATTCCAATAATAATAATTCCAAATAATATTCCAATTATTAATTAAATTAATAAATATACTATTAACTTAAATTAAATAATTATCATATTTTATCGGGGTGTTACAACTCTCCCCCACTAAAAGAGTTTTCGTCCTTGAAAACATACCTCAAGCGAACAACTCTGGATAAGACTCCTTCATCTGACTCTCAAGTTCCCAAGTCACATTGCCACCTGCTGGTCCTCCCCAAGCTACCTTTACCAAAGCAATCTCTTTACCCCGCAACTGCTTCAACTCTCGATCCTCTATCCTCATAGGTGATGTTTCAACAGTCAGGTTATCTCTCACCTGTACATCATCTACTTGGACCACATGCGACGGATCAGGAATGTACCTCCTCAACTGAGACACATGAAAAACCTCATGCAAATTCGCAAGTGACGGCGGTAAAGCGATACGATAGGCTACCTCTCCTATCCTCTCCAAAATCTGATAAGGACCAATAAATCGAGGTGTCAACTTCTTCGACTTCAAAGCTCGACCAACCCCAGTTATCGGAGTAACACGAAGAAACACATGATCTCCCTCTTGAAACTCAAGTGACTTCCTCCTCTTGTCGTGATAACTCTTCTGACGACTCTGAGCAATCCTCATCTTCTCCTGAATCATCTTAATCTTTTCCGTAGTTTATTGAACAATCTCCGGTCCAACCACAACACTCTCACCGGACTCATACCAACATAAAGGTGTCCGACATCTCCTACCATACAAAGCTTCAAACGGTGCCATACCAATGCTCGAATGAAAACTATTGTTGTAGGTAAACTCAATCAAAGGTAAATAACAATCCCAAGCACCTCCCTTTTCCAAAACACAAGCCCTCAAAAGATCCTCCAGTGACTGAATCGTCCTCTCAGTCTGACCATCAGTCTGCGGATGATATGCAGAACTCAATCTCAGCTTAGTTCCCAAAGCCCTCTGCAAACCTTCCCAGAACTTCGATGTAAATCTAGGATCTCTGTCCGAAACAATACTCGACGGAATACCATGCAAACTTACAATTTTCTCAATATACAACTCAGCTAATCTCTCTAACGGATAATCCATTCTGATCGGAATGAAATGAGCCGATTTTGTCAATCTGTCAACAATCACCCAAATAGCTTCAAAATTCTTAATTGTCCTCGGTAAACCAGAAACAAAATCCATACTGATACTATCCCACTTCCACTCTGGAATAGCCAACGGTTGCATTAGCCTAGACGGCTTCTGATGCTCAATCTTTGACTTCTGACAAGTCAAACAAGAATAAACAAAACTCGCAATTTCTCTTTTCATTCCCGACCACCAAAATAACTTTTTCAAATCATGATACATCTTCGTAGCCCCAGGATGAATACTCAGGCCACTACGATGTCCTTCCTCAAGAATACTCTTCTTAAGTTCGGTAATATCCGGAATACACACCCGATTACCAAATTTCAAAATACCATTCTCATTAACTCTGAATTCACCACCTTGACCTTGATTCACTAGAGTCAACTTATCAACCAAAAGCACATCGGATTTCTGACCCTCTCTAATCTCATCCAGAATACCACTCGTTAACTTCAACATTCCCAATTTAACACTATTGTGAGTACTCTCACACACCAAACTCAAGTCTCTAAACTGCTCAATTAAATCCAATTCCTTAACCATTAACATAGACATATGCAATGATTTCCGACTCAATGCATCAGCCACTACGTTTGCTTTACCCGAATGGTAATTCAAACCAAAGTCATAATCCTTCAGAAACTCTAACCATCTCCTCTGTCTCATATTCAGCTCTTTCTGATCAAACAAATACTTTAAACTCTTATGGTCACTGAAAACCTCAAATCTTGACCCGTACAAGTAATGCCTCCATAACTTCAGAACGAATACCACAGCTGCCAACTCTAAATCGTGTGTCGGATAGTTCCTCTCATGAACCTTCAGTTGTCTCGAAGCATAAGCTACAACCTGCTTATTTTGCATCAAAACACCACCCAAACCCAACAATGAAGCATCACAGTAAACCTCAAATGGTTCCGATGGACTTGGTAATATCAGAATAGGAGCAGTAGTTAACCTCCTCTTTAACTCTTGGAAACCTTCTTCACATTTTGAGTACCAAACAAACGCTTGCCCCTTTCTAGTCAACATCGTCAACGGTAACGCCAACTTAGAAAATCCTTCAATGAATTTCCTATAATAACCTGCAAGTCCAAGAAAACTCCTTATCTCAGAAACTGACTTCGGAGTTCCCCACTTAGATACCGCTTCTATCTTAGAAGGATCAACAGCAACACCCCCTCTTGAAACCACATGACCAAGAAAACTAACCTCTTCTAACCAAAATTCACACTTGGACAGTTTAGCAAATAACTTCTTTTCTCGTAGAACTCCTAAAACCACTCTCAAATGTTCAGCATGCTCTTCTTCAGATTTCGAATACACCAAAATATCGTCAATAAACACCACAACAAACTTGTCTAGGTACGGATGGAAAATCCTATTCATATACTCCATAAATACCCCAGGCGCATTAGTCACACCAAAAGGCATTACAGAATACTCATAATGTCCATACCTTGTTCTGAAAGCAGTCTTCTGAATATCCTCAGTTTTCACATGTATCTGATGATACCCCGATCTCAAATCTATTTTGCTGAACACACTCGCACCAACCAACTGATCCATCAAATCATCGATCCTCGGCAAAGGATACCGATTCTTGATCGTCACTTTATTCAGTTGCCTGTAGTCCACACACAGCCTCATAGTACCTTCTTTCTTCTTAACCAATAACACTGGTGCACCCCACGGTGACACACTCGGACGAATAAATTTCTTATCCAACAGATCTTCCAGCTGACTCTTCAATTCAGCTAACTCAACAGCAGACATACGGTACGGAGCCATCGACACCGGCCTAGTACCAGGTACCAAATCAATCGAGAACTCAACTTCACGCTCTGGCGGTAATTCATTCACTTCTTCGGGAAACACATCAGGAAAATCACACACCACGGCTAGATCGCAATTCGCCAGTTTATCTTTAGCCTCCAAAGTCGCTAACAGCATAAACAACTCTGCCCCATCTGCTACTGCCTCATTCACTTGCCTTGCTGATAGAAACAAACTCTTTCCTTCCTCAATCTCAGGAAAGATCACAGTCTTATCAAAACAGTTGATATAAACTCGGTTAAACACCAACCAGTTCATACCCAGGATAACATCAATCTGCACTAGTGGAAGACACACGAGGTCCATCCCAAAGTCTCTACCAAAAATACTCAAAGGGCAATTTAAACAAACTGAAGTAGTAGTCACTGAACCCTTCGCAGGAGTATCAATCACCATACTCCCATGCATCTCAGATATCTCTAATTTAAGTTTCACAGCACAATCCAAAGATATAAAGGAATGAGTCGCACCTGTGTCAATAATAGCTACAAGAGGAAAGCCATTAATATAACACGTACCTCGGATCAAACGATCATCTGCAGAAGTCTCAGAACCCGATAAAGCAAAGACCTTGCCTCCCAACTGGTTCTCTTTCTTCGGCTTAGGACACTATGGGCTAATATGACCCACCTCTCCACAGTTGAAACAAGTCATCGTCTTCAACCGGCACTCTGCAGCCAAGTGACCACCTTTTCCACACTTGAAACACTTCTTCTCATTACTGGTACACTCATGGAAACGATGTCCAGCCCGACCACATCTGTAACACTTAGCAGGGGCACTGGAGTCTCCCCCACTAGGTCTCTTCATCCCACTCTGTCTCTGGAAACCTTTGCCAACTGCATACGGTTTCCCACGATCATTCTGATTCTTGCCTTTCCTATCAACCCTCTGCTGATAGCTCTCCGCTCTGGCCTTGGTATCCTGTTCAAAAATCCTACAGCAGTCAACCAAGTCAGAAAACACTCTAATCCGCTGATACCCAATAGCCTGCTTGATCTCGGGACGTAACCCGTTCTCAAACTTCACACATTTTGAAAATTCCCCAGTAGCCTCATCATAGGGAGTGTAATACTTCGACAGCTCTGTGAACTTAGCAGCATACTCAGTAACAGACCGGTTGCCCTGCTTCAATTCTAAGAACTCTATCTCTTTCTTTCCTCTGACATCCTCTGGGAAGTACTTCCTCAGGAATCTCTCCCTGAACACCGCCCAAGTGATCTCAGCACTCCCTGCAGCTTCCAACTCAGTGCGGGCAGCAACCCACCAATCATCTGCTTCCTCAGACAGCATATGCGTACCGAACCTGACCTTCTGGTTATCGGCACACTCAGTCACTCGGAAGATCCTCTCGATCTCCTTCAACCACTTCTGAGCACCATCTGGATCGTATGCTCCCTTGAACATTGGAGGATTGTTCTTCTGGAACTCACTCAGTTGACGAGCAGCTCCCAGTCCCACAACATTCGGATTTCCTCCAAGTACTCCAGCTAGCATACCCAGAGCCTCAGCAATCGCAGCATCGTCTCTACCTCTTCCAGCCATCTCTATTCTGAAAACCCAACAAGCTAAAACAATAAGTACTGATAGGGTTACACAACACCTATCACGTACAGGGAAACAGAATAACTACGACTCGACTCGACCAACTATGCTCTGATACCACTAATGTAACACCCTTCTAAAATACCCCAATAATTAATTAATTCAACAAAATATAAATCAGAGTAGATATGCAATTTAAGGGTGTCACACTTGACACTTCACACCATTCATCAAAATAGCTTGTCATACTCATTTATTTATCAAAATAAAACATTGCACAATACGCAGCGGAATGAAATCCAACAACATGCAAAACATGTAACACATTACATGTAAAACTTGTTCAACAACCAACAAATGAAACAAGGTAAAACACCCGTCCCGATGTTACATCTACCAGAGCATGACCCACTAAGGAACTACACTAGACTCCAAGCACTAGCTTCTACTCAATCACTGCTCGTTACCTGAAACATAGTTGTAAGGGTGAGTTCCTCAATCGATATAATAAGCATTATAAAATATCATAATGTTAAGTAAATCAACACATGTCATCACCCTAATCATAACACACATTCAGCAACGGCAACATCAACTCATATTCATACTCATACTCATACTCATACTCAACACAACCACAAAACACACGTATAATATTGGAATACATCCATTCATATTATACGCCATACATACATTATGCAATGAGACTCCATGCATGCGGTACCGACTATTCGTGAACATATAGTTCAACCTCACCGATCAAATCCAGATACGGCTACAAAGCTCACTAGTCCCACTCATTTGAGACCTAGTGACTCACATCACTAATTCCTCACCATGGGAATTAGCTACCACCCCAAGGGCTATGCTATGCACGTTAAATCACCTAGCATGCAAACATCAACAACAATCCACAATAACTCATCACTAATTCCTCACCATGGGAATTAGCTACCACCATAAAGGCCATACTATGCACGCTAAATCACCTAGCATGCAACCATCAACAATCCACAATAACTCATCACTAATTCCTCACCATGGGAATTAGCTACCACCATAAAGGCCATACTATGCACGCTAAATCACCTAGCATGCAACCATCAACAATCCACAATGGACATATGCTCACACTCTAAGCCATAAACAGTCCATTCACAATTGCATACATAATAGATATATTCACAACATTATGCATACCATCACACATCATCAGCATATTTATCACATAATCATATCATATCATGCCAAATTAATAAACCACAGTATTAGCACACTCTACTAATACCTATACTGCTCAAAACAACGGGAAATGATCCCTACTATATCATACACCAATATAGGCCAATCATCAAATATGTCCACAATATTTAAATATCAAATTTCCACTTTCCAACAGTGTTAACCGGTTAACGCCCTGGGTTAACCGGTTAACGCAAACAGAACACGCTTCCTGGCACATTTTAACAGTGTTAACCGGTTAACACCCTGGGTTAACCGGTTAACGCAAGACAGACAGCAATATTTTCACAATTCATAACAGTGTTAACCGGTTAACACCCTGGGTTAACCGGTTAACGCAAGACAGAAAGTTGTTCCTGCGCTAACACGAAGCAGAATGCAGAATTACCCGCATTTTCCGCCGTCGGAGGACTTCCGGACCTCCGATTTCGATTCCGTAAACGGCTACACGTCCAGAAAATCACAACTCATCCAAATATAGATTCAATCACAGTTTTTAACGCAATTCATTCATCACAATTCAAGGTATTTCTCAAACCTAATTAGAGTCAATCAATGGCTTATTACTACCCATCACATGTTAATCCATAATACCCATTAAACGACGATAAACCCCCCTTACCTGAGTTAATCCGGCAATTGATTCTTCGACCTTCAACAATCGTGAATCCTCCTCTTGAGCCCTAGCCTCTTCTTCTCCCTTTCTCAGTTCTTCTCTTTTCTCCCAATATTACGTGTTCTCTGTTTTCACGTGAAAACCCTTTTTACCAAATGGGACCTTTATATATATTCCAACTTATTATTCCAATAATAATAATTCCAAATAATATTCCAATTATTTAATTAAATTAATAAATATACTATTAACTTAAATTAAATAATTATCATATTTTATCGGGGTGTTACAACTCTCCCCCACTAAAAGAGTTTTCGTCCTTGAAAACATACCTCAAGCGAACAACTCTGGATAAGACTCCTTCATCTGACTCTCAAGTTCCCAAGTCACATTGCCACCTGCTGGTCCTCCCCAAGCTACCTTTACCAAAGCAATCTCTTTACCCCGCAACTGCTTCAACTCTCGATCCTCTATCCTCATAGGTGATGTTTCAACAGTCAGGTTATCTCTCACCTGTACATCATCTACTTGGACCACATGCGACGGATCAGGAATGTACCTCCTCAACTGAGACACATGAAAAACCTCATGCAAATTCGCAAGTGACGGCGGTAAAGCGATACGATAGGCTACCTCTCCTATCCTCTCCAAAATCTGATAAGGACCAATAAATCGAGGTGTCAACTTCTTCGACTTCAAAGCTCGACCAACCCCAGTTATCGGAGTAACACGAAGAAACACATGATCTCCCTCTTGAAACTCAAGTGACTTCCTCCTCTTGTCGTGATAACTCTTCTGACGACTCTGAGCAATCCTCATCTTCTCCTGAATCATCTTAATCTTTTCCGTAGTTTATTGAACAATCTCCGGTCCAACCACAACACTCTCACCGGACTCATACCAACATAAAGGTGTCCGACATCTCCTACCATACAAAGCTTCAAACGGTGCCATACCAATGCTCGAATGAAAACTATTGTTGTAGGTAAACTCAATCAAAGGTAAATAACAATCCCAAGCACCTCCCTTTTCCAAAACACAAGCCCTCAAAAGATCCTCCAGTGACTGAATCGTCCTCTCAGTCTGACCATCAGTCTGCGGATGATATGCAGAACTCAATCTCAGCTTAGTTCCCAAAGCCCTCTGCAAACCTTCCCAGAACTTCGATGTAAATCTAGGATCTCTGTCCGAAACAATACTCGACGGAATACCATGCAAACTTACAATTTTCTCAATATACAACTCAGCTAATCTCTCTAACGGATAATCCATTCTGATCGGAATGAAATGAGCCGATTTTGTCAATCTGTCAACAATCACCCAAATAGCTTCAAAATTCTTAATTGTCCTCGGTAAACCAGAAACAAAATCCATACTGATACTATCCCACTTCCACTCTGGAATAGCCAACGGTTGCATTAGCCTAGACGACTTCTGATGCTCAATCTTTGACTTCTGACAAGTCAAACAAGAATAAACAAAACTCGCAATTTCTCTTTTCATTCCCGACCACCAAAATAACTTTTTCAAATCATGATACATCTTCGTAGCCCCAGGATGAATACTCAGGCCACTACGATGTCCTTCCTCAAGAATACTCTTCTTAAGTTCGGTAATATCCGGAATACACACCCGATTACCAAATTTCAAAACACCATTCTCATCAACTCTGAATTCACC